>NC_080185.1:35065131-35437146 GCF_950295315.1 Erinaceus europaeus
GCTCAGTGCCAGCACTACAAATCCATTACTCTTAGCAGCCATTTTTTTCTCTTCTCTTCTTTTCTTTTTCTTTTTTGACAGGACAGAGAGAAAATGGACCTGCTGCACCACTTGTGAAGCATCTCCCTCCCCCAAGTCCCCCCCTCCCAGTGGGGAGTGGAGGCTCCAACCCGGGTTCTTGAGCATGGTGGTATGTGCACTTAATCAGGTGCAACACCGTGCAGGCACCCACAAGAAATATTTTAATGAGTATACCTAACTTCTTTCTGGTTCTTTATAGTTTTTAGATATCCTCCCTATGCATTGTTTTATTTTTTTGACTCAGTGGAGATAGGAATATATTATATTAGCTTTCCAATTTTACAAATGTACAAGTTAAATATTACTTAGATATTAAGTACTTTGTGTGTAAGTTAGCCTAGGGACAAAACAAACATAGAACTTAAACCGATCCAAGTTTTATATCTCCTACGGTTTTTCTCTCCACTGCATGCTACTATTGCTTCCATTAAAACCCATTCAAGGTAGAAAATAACAGACAGACTGATTATTTTTCCTTTAGGGGAAAGAAGAAGAGAAGAGAAAATGTCTCTAATTGGAGGTTCTTTTTTTTACCCCTGAATTCTACCCTCACTAAATGCTGCCTTATTAGAATAACTCATTTTCAGTAGTATGTTCAGTCCAACTCCCAGATAAATCACTAACCTAAACTATAAATGAAATTGTATAGCAGTTCCACACTGATTCATTCATAGTGTAAAAATAAAACAAAAGTCATTGATAAACAGTTTCAAATCACTAAGACATTACTCCATAGAAACAAATATTTTGACTAAAACCTCTCCAGGTATTCCCATTATTGGACAGTTAACAAGAGGAAATCAAACTGTCATTATTGTATTAAGCAAAGGATTACAAGAAGAAATATGAGCAGTCAGGATAGAAGTTCTAGAAATGACAGAATATTGTAAAGGTGTTATTAAATAGGGAGTTGAAAAGTTAGATCATGCTGTCCTCATAAAGATATGATTGGGGGCAGAGGAGATGACATAATGGTTATACAAAAAGATTCTGATGCCCGAGGCACCAAAATTGCTAAATTCTACCTCCTGCACCACCATACTTCAGAGATCATCAGTGCTCTGGAAAAAAAAAAAAAAGATACTATCAGGAAACTAACAAAAACAAGCTAAAAAAACAGTAACATTTTGGAAAAATAATGAAAGTGACTATATTTACTTTGTAAAAAAATAACCCCTCAGTGACAGGAAGATAGTCCACTATAAGAACACAGGATTTGTATGTGAAAAGTCTCAGGTGACATTTGAGCATTGTTTCTGGTGAAAATACTAAAAGAATGTGAGAGAGGTTGGGAACTACTTCAGCTTATTAAAACATCAACTTGCAAGCCTGTGGTCCCAGAGGTCCCAGGTTCGATCTCCCACATGACCTTGTGCCAGAGTTGAGCTGTGTTCTAGTTTTCTCTCTCTCTCTCCCTCCCCACCTCCTTATTCTTGCATAAGAAATACACACACGGGAGTCAGGTGGTAGCTCAGTGAGTTAAGCTCATATGATGCAAAACCCAAGGAGCTGGGGAAGGATCCCAGTTGAAGCCCCCAGCTCCCCACCTGCAGGGAAGTCTCTTCACAAGAAGTGAAGCAGGTCTGCAGGTGTCTGTTTTTCTCTCCTGGTCTGTCTTCCCCTCCTCTCTCCATTTCTCTCTGTCCTATCCAACAACAATAATAACTACAATAATAAAACAACAAGAAAACAAAAGGCAATAAATAAATATTTAAAAGAAGGCTTAAAAATAAAAAAGAAAGAAATGATTTTAAAAAAGAAAGAAATACACACACATACACACATCTCTGAAAAAAGAGCTCTGTTTTGTGATGAGTTTCAGTGATATCCATTACTCACAACCTTCCCAGAACATGGATAGGAAATAGAGATCATTCAGTCCAAATCAAAGACTTATACTGGATCTTAAATATCATTCCAGTTGCAGAAAAACAAGCCTTTATCTTATTCGGTAACTGCCAACTTGCAGTAGATTTCAAAACAGTGGAGCCAAACCTTAACAAAAAAGTATAAGCATTTTTTAAAACTTATCAGCAAAGCTTTTCCTGATCAAAACTGACTTCATCCAAACCAGACTTTTGTACAGTATTTATGTGTGCCTAGAGGGTAATAAGAACTAGAAATCCAATGAATAAAGTAAAATATATTTGGCCATATTCTTTCTTGTGCCTAGTCTGTCCCTGGAAAGTGAGTGAAGTGTTTAAGGAAGTGCATTAATGTTTTTAAGCTACTTACTGCATAACTGCTAGAAGGGGTTAGTACCTTAGTGGGCTCCCTAAGCCTCTAACTTACTTCTAAGGGGAGACTTACTGGGGATATTAACCTCCAAATTACATAAAAGGCTTGATCGAGTGCTAAAGGTACAAGGGAAGTATTATTCTAGATATGAAACACATACAGTCAGCATAACATAACTTTTAGCCTAACAAGAAAAAAAAAACTTCAGAAACTGCCAAGGACTATGTTTCCCACAAGAATAAACAGAAACTATGTTACTTAGAATAAGTAAATGCTCTTCTTTTCTCACATAATAAGATTATTTAATATCCTAGCTAGGAGTGGTTCTTCATTCCTTTGTCATATGGTTATATAAGAATAAATCAAATATAGCAAGGATCCCAAACACTGAACTGGGATAAGGAATATAAATGTACATTGCAATTAAGGAAGAATTATTGTGGATACCCAAAACTGACCTGAGAGAAAACACACACACACACACACACACACACACACACACACACACACACAAGCCCAGACATACAATTAAAGGAGAAATCTTAATAGATATAAAATTTCAGTCTCCCAGATCAATACTTAATATCTTTACTTGCATTTTCCTTATATTATTTTATGTTTATAGCATGTCATCTAATTTTAATGGAAGTATTATGCTTTCTTTTTACTGGACTTTGTGTGCTTTTTTCTTTATTATTATAAGTGATTTAACAGAATTTTATAAAACTGTAAGATTTACAGAGTATAATTGCATAAACACATGGTGCATATAAAGTATTATACCCTCCATCTGCCCCCCCAATAACCACCATAGTTTTTGAGATACTTTATCACTTAGGCATCTATATTTCACATATAAGTGAAACCATCTAATAGCTATCCTTCATGTCTTCACTTATTTCGATTAGCACAGTCACCTCCAGTTTCACCTATTTTGTCTCAAATAATGCAGTTTCATCCTTTTTTATTGAAGAGTACTTTTCCATCAAATATATACCCTATAACTTCTTTATTCAGTCATCAATTAATGGGATTTTATGTTGCTTCCAATCCTTGGTTATCGTGACTAATGCGTCTATGAAAGTAGGGGTGTACACCTTTCAAAGTAGTGTTTTAATGTCCTTTAGATATTTGTCTATGCATGGTTTTGCTGGATCGTGTTTTCTTTTTTTATTCAAGAACTTTTCATATGGTTTTCCAAAAAGACTATGCTAGTTTGTATTCTCACCAACAGAGTTAACAGAGTCCTTTTTCTCCATAACTTCACCAACACTTGTTGATTCCTGTTTTGTTGATATAGGGGCATTCTCACCGATGTGAGGTAGAATTTCACTGTGGTTTTAATTTGCGTTTTTCTAATGATCAATGATTTGCAACATTTTTTATGTTTATGAGCTTTCTGAATGCCTTGTTTAGGGATGTATCTATTTAGATCGTTTTACCACTTTTTTGTTTGTCACTGGGTTGCTTGTTTTTTTTTTTAAATATATATATATATTCTTTATGAATTTCACTATCAACTCCATGCCAGGTATCTGATAGAAAATATTTTCTCCCTACTAACAGATTATCTTTTTTTATCCTTATGGACATTTCTTTCGAAGTGTAGAAGTCATTTAAGCTTATATAGTCCATTTGTTTATACTTTGTTAATTACTTATTGGATTAAGTCTCCAAATACATCTTTAATGTTAAGATCCTGATGTATTTCACATATATGTTCTTCTATTTATTTTGTAGTTTCAGGTGTAATACCCATGCCGTTAGTCCATATTGGTTTAACTTTGGTATTTGGTGTTAAGTGATGATCTTGTTTCATTTTCTACATGTGACAGAAATTTTTTTCCAGTGCTATTTGTTGAAGAGTAATTTCACCCCAATTGAATAGTTTTGGTTCCTTGGTAATATATGATATTACCATATCATTTATGGAATTATTTCTGACATTTCTATTTTATTTTGTTGGTTTGAGTGCCTGCTTCTAGTCCAAGACACACTGTTTTAATCACTATTACTTTGTATTTGTAGTATAGTTGGAATTTGGGAAACATGATGCCTCCACTATTTTCCTTTTCTTTCAGAATTGCTTTGACTATTCATGGTCTTTTGTGTTTACACATACACTTTAGAATTGTTTGTTCAGTTTCGTCAATAAATTCTGTTGGAACATTGGCAGAGACTGAATTGGATTTACAAATCACTTAAGGTAAAATGCCTATTACAATATTATTTTTCAGTCCAAGAGCAAAGGAGATTCTTCCATATTTTTGTATATCTATTCCTTTTGACAACATCCTATAGTTTTCATTGTAGAAGTCACCTCTTTTTTTTTTTTAATTTTTTATTTAAGAAAGGATTAGTGAACAAAGGCATAAGGTAGGAGGGGTACAACTCCACACAATTCCCACCACCCAATCCCTATAACCCACCCTCTCCCATGATAGCCTTCCCATTCTCTAGCCCTCTGGGAGCATGGACCCAGGGTCGTTGAGGGTTGCAGAAGGTAGAGGGTCTGGCTTCTGTAATTGCTTCCCCGCTGAACATGGGCGTTGACTGGTCGGTTCATACTCCCAGTCTGCCTCTCTCTTTCCCTAGTAAGGTGTGTCTCTGGGGAAGCTGAGCTCCAGGACACATTGGTGGGGTCTTCAATCCAGGGAAGCCTAGCCAGCATCCTGGTGGCATCTGGAACCTGGTGATTGAAAAGAGAGTTAACATACAAAGCCAAACAATTTGTTGAGCAATCATGGATCCCAAGTTTGGAATAGTGGAGAGGAAGTGTTAGGGAGGTACTCACTGCAAACTCTAGTGTAATCCTGCTTTCAGGTATATATTTTGCAGTAGTTTATGGATACGTGTGAACATAAGCTCTCTCTCACAGAAACTGTTGTATGTCTAGGTTATGGGACTTTGTTAGAAAGTGAACTACCTGAGATGAAATTAGAGTGTACTATAAAAGGAAAGGTCTCACCCAAGTAATGAAGCTGAAGGGTTGTCATTCCACACGTGAAGTCTCTGGATACATTCTGAGGTGAAGCATGTTGAGATGGCAATCGTTGCTTTGGTTAGGTTGTGATCGGCGGATGCAATATTATTTGGTATGGATTGGGAGATGCATACGGGAAAGTGGGCCCTATCCAAGGGTGCCAGGACTGGGGGAAGTAGGGGCTCTATAGTGAAGATGTGAGGTTCCTGCTGTCTTAGGGTTCAAAAAGACAATCAATAGTTAATATTATCATCACATTATTTGTTAATTGGGTTAACTTTGAAAAGTCCTTTTGTTATGGTTTGCTGTACAGTACCCAGTATCTTGTATATAGCTGTGCTATTGGAAGCTTCTAATCTACTTGGTCTAGGCTTTTGAGAGAGTCCGCATATCAAATACGTAGCCTATCTATTAAAAAGATTCAGTTTGTCTTTTGAGAACCTTTGAGACATACAATTGATTTCCCCCTCTCATATTAATTAACTACTGATTTATATGTCTACATTTTGCTAGGAGTGTACATAAACACCATTCCCATCACCAAAGGACCGTGACCCATCCCTCCCGCCCACTCCCACCCCCCACTGGCCCAGGAAGCTACATGTCTACCCCTCACCACTGGGTTTTTACTTTGGTGCCCTACTTACAATTTGATCAGGTCCTGCTTTTAGTTTCCCTTTCAGATCTTCTAAGTCAGCTTCTGTTGATGAGTGGGATCATCCCATACTCATCTTTAACTTTCTGACTTAGTTCACTTAACATAATTCCTTCTAGCTCTGTCCAAGATGGGTCAGAGAAGGTGGGTTCATTGTTCTTGATAGCTGCATAGTATTCCATTGTGTATATATACCACAGCTTTCTCAGCCATTCATCTGTTGTTGGGCACCTGGGTTGGTTCCAGGTTTTAGCTATTATGAATTGTGCTGCTATGAACATAGGAGTACACACCTCTTTTTGGTTGGGTGTTATGGAGTCCTTGGGGTATAACCCCAGGAGAGGAACTATTGGGTCATATGGAAGGTCCATGTCTAGCCTTCTGAGAGTTTTCCAGACTGCTCTCCACAGAGGCTGTACCAATTTACATTCCCACCAGCAATGTAAAAGGGTTCCTCTGTCCCCACATCCTCTCCAGTATTTGTTGCTGCTGTCCTTTTTGATGTATGCCATTCTTGCAGGAGTGAGGTGGTATCTTAGTGTTGTCTTAATTTGCATTTCTCTGACAATCAGTGACCTAGAGCAGTTTTTCATATGTTTGTTAGCCTTTTGGATCTCCTCTGTGGTGAATGTTTTGTTCATTTCCTCTGCCCATTTTTGGATGGGGTCATTTGCTTTTTTGCGGCTAAGTTTGCTGAGCTCTTTATATATTTTGGTGATTAGTTTCTTGTCTGATGTCTGGCATGTGAAGATATTCTCCCATTCTGTGAGGGGTCTCTCTGTTTGTTTAATAGTTTCTTTGGATGTGCAGAAGCTTTTCAATTTGATGTAGTCCCATTGGTTTGTTTCTGCTTTGGTCTTCCTTGCAATTGGGTTTGATTCATCAAAGATGTCCTTGAGGTGTAGATGGGAAAGTGTTTTACCAATGTTTTCCTCTAAGTATTTGATTGTTTCTGGTCTGACATCTAGGTCTTTGATCCATTTGGAGTTGATTTTTGTTTCTGGTGAGATAAAGTGGTTCAATTTCATTCTTCTGCATGTTTCAACCCAGTTTTCCCAGCACCATTTATTGAAGAGAGCCTCCTTTTTCCATTTAATCCTTTGGGCCCCCTTATCAAAGATTAGATGTCCATAGGTGTTGGGATTTACTTCTGGGCTTTCAATTCTGTTCCACTGGTCTGTGTGCCTATTTTTGTTCCAGTACCATGCTGTTTTGATGATGATGGCTTTATAATATAGTTTAAGGTCTGGGAGTGTGATGCCTCCATTTCTGTTTCTTTTCCTTAGGATGTTTTTGGCAATTCTAGGTGTTTTCAGAGAAGTCACCTCTTATGTTTACACTAAGATAATTTATTTTCGGGAGTTGGGCGGTAGCACAGCAGGTTAAGCACACATGGTGCAAAGCGCAAGGACCAGCAAAAGGATCCCGGTTTGAACCCCTAGCTCCCCACCTAAAGGGGAGTCTCTTCACAAGTGGTGAAGCAGTTCTGCAGGTGTCTATCTTTCTCTCCCCCCTCTGTCTTTCTTTCCTCTCTCCATATCTCTATCCTACCCAACAATGACTACACCAAGAGCAACAAAAGGGAATGAATAAATATTTAAAAATCATTTATTTTCAATTTGATTGTGAATGGGTTTGTTTTCCTCACTGTCCTATCCTATTACTCATCATTTAAATCCATAAATGTCAAATATATACACATATTAATTTTGTGTCCTTCTACTTTACTGAATTTACTTAGAGTTTCTATAAGTTTTTTAGTGGCATGTTTTGGATTTTGTACATATATTATCATGCTACTTAGACGCCCCCCCAACTCTTCAACTGAACTATTCCAGCCTTTAGGTTCATGATTAGTCAACAATTTCTTTGGCTCTATATGTTAACTCTTTTTTCAGCCACCAGGTTCCAGATGCTAACATGATGCCAAACAGACTTCCCTGGACAGACAACCCTACCAATGTGTCCTGAAGCCCAGCTTCTCCAGTGCCCCACTTCACTAGGGAAAGAGAGAGACAGGCTGGGAGTATGGATCGACATGCCCATGCCCATGTTCAGCAGGGAAGCAATTACAGAAGCCAGACCTGGATGGACAACCCCACCAATGTGTCTTGGAGCCTTGCTTCCCCAGAACCCCGCCCCACTAGGGAAAGAGAGAGGCAGGCTAGGAGTATGGATCAACCTATCAACACCCATGATCAGTGGGGAAGCAATTCCAGAAGCCAGACCTTCCACCATCTGCACCCCATAATGACTTTGGATCCATACTCCCAGAGGGTGAAAGAATAGGAAAGCTATCAGGGGAGGGGTGGGATACAGAGTTCTGGTGGTGGGTTTCTGTGGCATTGTACCCCTCTTATCCTATGGCTATTGTCAGTGTTTCTTTTTTATAAATAAAATTTTAAATGATAATTTAACTTCTTCCTTACCAATTTGGATTCCTTTAATATACTCTTCTTACCTGATTTCAATGACAAGGTTTTCCAGTGAAAGGATTTTAGAGTAAAAACTTTCATTTTTCCCCTTACTGAGTATAATTACAATCATGAGTTTGTTGTATATAGTCTTTATTAGTTTCAGAAATGTCTTCTATTCCCAATTTCTTTTATCTTTTCTTCTTCATTCTATTACTAACTTCTTTTAAAGTTGGATTTACTTTTTTAAAAATTGTATTTATTTATTTATTGGATAGAGGCAATTAGAAATTGAGAGGGAAGGGGTAGATAGGGAGAGAGACAGAGAGACACCTGCAGCCTTGCTTCACCACTTGCAAAGCTTTCCCTCTGCAGGTGGGGAGACCAGGGGCTCAAACCTGGGTCCCTCCAGGTTATAAGATGTTGGCTCAACTAGGTGTGACACCAGCCGGCAGCTATTACTAACTCCTTCTTTTTTTTTTTTTTTTTTTTTATGCCTTCAGAGTTATCGCTGGGACTCCGTGCCAGCACTATGAATCCACTGCTCCTGGAGGCTATTTTTCCCATTTTATTGCCCTTGTTGTGGTTGTTATTGTTGTTAAAGCTGGTGTTGTTGTTGGATAGAACAGAGAAAAATTGAGAGAGGAAGGGAAGACAGAGAGGAGGAGAGAAAGACACCTGCAGACCTACTTCACCACTTTCGAAGCGACCTCCCCCTCCCCACACAGGTGGAGAGCTGGGGGCTCAAACAGGTATCCTTATGCCAGTCCTTGTGTTTTGCACCATGTTCATTTAAACTGCTGCGCTACTGCCCAGCCCCCCTATGACTAACTTCTTTTTTATTAAATAATTATTTATTTATTTATTTATTTATTTATTCCCTTTTGTTGCCCTTGTTGTTTTATTGTTGTAGTTATTGTTGTTATTGATGTTGTTATTGGATAGGACAGAGAGAAATGGAGAGAGGAGGGGAAGACAGAGAAGGGGGAGAGAAAGATAGACACCTGCAGACCTGCTACACCGCCTGTGAACTGACACCCCTGCAGGTGGGGAGCCTGGGGCTCTAACCCGGACCCGCAGGTCCTTGCGATTGGCGCCACGAGCACTTAAACAGCTGCGCTACTGCCCGACTCGCTATTAACTTCTGAACTGCTTTTTCAGCATCCTGTAGGATCCAGAAATTCATTTCTTCCTTTTCCTTGTTCTCCAGATAATATTTTATTTATCTTTTGACTTTCTCATTGACCCAAGCTTATACAGAGGAATATTGTCTAGTGTCATATTATTGTTGTTTCTTTCTCATGTTTCCATCTGACAATCCAAGTTGTTAATTTCTGTATATACTTTTTGCATTTTATGTTTGGTTTTTATAGGTATCTATTCAATATTTTATTTTGCAGTTACTGTGTACATGCACTGTATTCAACATACTAATGTTTAAAACAATCTGTTTTAAAACCTATCTCATTATCATTTGCTTGAATTGCTTTTATCCATTTTCTTCCCCTATCATATTTTGTAGTTATCTCATATTACTTTAAAATGCATTTATGGGTTTTCTTTACTGTTTACCACCTTGTTCAGGATTATGTGTTCCTAGTTTATTTTTCTTCTATAAAACTCATTTCAATAATTCTTATAAAGTTGGTCTGATAATGACTAATTCCTTCAGCTTTTTTATATACAAGAAGGATTTTCTTAACTAATTACTTTCCCATGTTTAGATGATAATATTTTAGGGTAAAATATTGGTGACTGTCAGTTCTTGTCTTTAAATGCTTTGAATATGTCATTTCACTTTCTCCTGAATTCCAGTGTTTCTACTGAAAGTCTGATCAGGCTGTCCTTATAAATCATTTTTTTCTGTTCCCTAACAGTCTACAATATTTTTCTTTGTCCTTGACTTTTGATAGTTTCACAATGATGTTTATATGTGTAGGTCAATTTGGGAGTGGAGACTTAGGTGTTCTTAGCTTGTGAAATGTCTATGCTCTGGCCATAGTAAATTTTGGAAATTTTTGCACTGTTATGTCCTTGAATATAATTTCTTCTTCTTTTGCTCTTTCTTCCTCTTCTGAGATTCCTATAACCCTGACGTCTGACTTTCTAATGTAGTCTGTCATCTCTCATAGACTGGCTTCATTTTTCCTAAGCCTTTTTCCTCAGTCTCCTCCTATTTCACAGATTATGATCATTTTATTCTCTAAACGGAAAACACCATGGCATGATTTTCTATTTCCAAGGCTTTCTAACAGAGCCTGAATTCCATTCAAAGTATTTTTCACATCCTGCAATTACAATTTTAAAATTTTTTAAATTTTATTTATAAGACAAAAAATGTCAACAAGACCATAGGATAAGAGGGGTACAAGTCCACACAATTCTCACCACCAGAGTTCCATATTCCATCCCCTTCCTTGCAAGCTTTCTTATTTTTATCCCTCTGGGAGTATGGACCCAGAATCGGTGCAGAAGTGGGATTTCTGGCTTCTGTAATTGCTTGTCCTATGGACATGAATATTGGCAGGCTGATCCATACTACCAACTTGTTTCTATCTTTCCCTAGTAGGCAAGGCTCTGGGGAGGTGTGGTTCCAGGACACACTGATAAGGTTGTCTGCCCAGGGAAGTCAGATTGGCATCATCATGATAGCATTTGCAGCTTGGTGGCTGAAAAAGTATTAAGGTATAAAGCATAAAAAAATGTTAAATAACCATAAACCTTAAAAGAAGAATGTAGCAGACAAGATTTGGGTCTCCATTTTGAAAAAAGCTGGTGGGTCTATTTTAGGTATATATATATACATATATATATTCAATTTTATTTATAAAAAAGAAACACTGACAAAGCCATAGGATAAGAGGGGTACAACTCCACAAAATTTTCACCACCAGATTTCCCTATCCCATCACCTCCCCTGATAGCTTTCCTATTCTTTAGCCTTCTGGGAGTATGGACCCAAGGTCATTGTGGGATGCAGAAGGTGGAAGGTCTGGCTTCTGTAATAGCTTCCCCGCTGAATATGGGCATTGATAGGTTGATCCATACTTTCAGCTTGTCACTCTCTTTCCCTAGTAGGGTGGGGCTCTGGGAAAGCAGAGCTCCAGGACACATTGGTGGGTTGTCTGTCCAGGGAAGTCTAGTTGGCATCATGCTAGCATCTGGAACCTGGTGTTTGAAAAGAGAGTTAACATACAAAGCCAAACAAATTGTTGACCAATCATGGACCTAAAGGTTTGAACAGTGCAGATGAAGAGTTGGGGGCCCCTCCATTTTGTAAACAGCTAGTAGGCATATTTTAGTTATATTCCAAAGGGCCTGTGGCTATACTAGTTTTTTTCCCCCTGAGCCTGAAATCTGATGTGTAGGTGAATCCAAGTTATTTTCTGGGGAGATGATGTCATGGCTGGAATAGGAACAGATAGCTGGATCAGGGAAGAGAGTAGCTCTCTAATAAGGTAAAGGGGTATAAATATTGTTTACTGTAAACCCCATTGATTTGATTTGGTTTGGGGCCCATATTCAGCTTAGGAGCCTATGTGACCTCTGCATCCCTGTAGATCTGAGCTCACATTCTGTGGTCATGAGTAGGAACATTTCAAGCTGCCCCAATATTGACTTATCTTCCTCAAGTATAGCGTAGAGTATGTTGTCCATCCCTTCAGAGGATGGAACATTCCTTACCATTGTTGATCCAAGTTGAGGGCAAGGTCCTATGGGGGGCCCTTTGTGGGCAATTATTAATATCTTGCACAGTTTTTCCCTTTCTCAGTCCTAATTAACACTGTTTGCAAACATAGTGATGAGTAGTTATGGCTTACAATGTCTCCTGCCTGAACTGTCCTTCCCTGTCTCTTCCTCTACCCACTAGTCAAACACATTACCTGCCTTCAGGTGACGTTAATTTCCCCAGAAATCTCAGTTTTGCTCTGATGAGTTTTATTGTACTATCTTTACTATTAATTGTGTTATGGAATCAAAGTCTAAGTATTGCTTTTTAAATATTTACTTAAATATTTATTATTGGATAGAGACAGGGAGAAATTGAAAGAGGAGGGGAAGGTAGAAAGGGATAGAAACTCCACACACCTATGGACATCTAATCTTCGATAAGGGGGCCCAAAGAATTAAATGGAAGAAGGAGGCTCTCTTCAATAAATGGTGCTGGGAAAACTGGGTTGAAATATGCAGAAGAATGAAATTGAACCACTTTATCTCGCCAGAAACAAAAATCAACTCCAAATGGATCAAAGACCTGGATGTTAGACCATAAACAATCAAGTACTTAGAGGAAAACATTGGTAAAACACTTTCCCACCTACACCTCAAGGACATCTTTGATGAAATAAACCCAATTGCAAGAAAGAATAAAGCAGAAACAAACCAATGAGACTACACCAAATTGAAAACCTTCTGCACATCCAAAGAAACTATTAAACAAACAAAGAAACCCCTCACAGAATGGGAGAAGATCTTCACATGCCATATATCAGACAAGAAACTAATCACCAAAATATATAAAGAGCTCAGCAAACTTAGCACCGAAAAAGCAAATGACCCATCCAAAAATGGGCAGAGGATATGAACAAAACATTCACTACAGAGGAGATCCAAAAGACTAACAAACATATGAAAAACTGCTCTAGGTCACTGATTGTCAGAGAAATGCAAATTAAGACAACACTGAGATACCACCTCACTCCTGTAAGAATGGCATACATCAAAAAGGACAGCAGCAACAAATGCTGGAGAGGCTGTGGGGACAGAGGAACCCTTTTACATTGCTGGTGGAAATGTAAATTGGTACAGCCTCTGTGGAGAGCAGTCTGGAAAACTCTCAGAAGGCTAGACATGGACCTTCCATATGATCCAGTAATTCCTCTCCTGGGGTTATACCCCAAGGACTCCATAACACCCAACCAAAAAGAGGTATGTACTCCTACGTTCATAGCAGCACAATTCTTAATAGCTAAAATCTGGAAGCAACCCAGGTGCCCAACAACAGATGAGTGGCTGAGAAAGCTGTGGTATATATACACAATGGAATACTACACAGCTATCAAGAACAATGAACCCACCTTCTCTGACCCATCTTGGACAGAGCCAGAAGGAATTATGTTAAGTGAGCTAAGTCAGAAAGATAAAGATGAGTATGGAATGATCCCACTCATCAACATAAGTTGAGAAAGAAGATCTGAAAGGGAAACTAAAAGCAGGATCTGACTAAATTAAAAGTAGGGCACCAAAGTAAAAACCCTGTGGTGAAGGGTAGACATGCGGCTTCCTGGGACAGTGGGGGGTGGGGGTAGATGGGTGGGGTGGTACACAGTCTTTGGTAGTGGGAATGGTGTTTATGTACACTCCTAGTAAAGTGTAGTTATATAAATAACTATTTAATTAATATGAGAGGAAAAAAATTAATTGTTTGTCTCGAAGTTTTTAAGACACAGACTGAGTCTTCTTAATATATAGGCTGTGTATTTGATATGCAGACTCTCTCAAAAGCCTAGACCAAGTAGATCATAGGCAACCAGTGGCACAGCTATTTACAAGATACTGGGTACTATACAGCAAATCCTAACAAAGGGACTTTTCAAAGTCAACCCAATTACCAAATAATGTGATGATAACATTAACTATCCATTGTCTTTTTGAACCCTAAGATAGCAGGCACCTCACATCTCCACTATAGAGCCTATATTTCCTGAAACCTTAGGATAGGGTCCACTTTCCCGAATGCCTCTCCCAATCCATATCAAATAATATTGCATCTGCGGATCGCAACCTAATCAACACAACAATTGCCACCTCAACATGCTTCAGACTGTGTCCAGAGATTTCACATGTGGAATGACAACCCTTCAGCTTCATTACCCGGGTGAGACCTTTCCTTTCATAGTATTCTCTAATTCCATCCCAGGTGGTTCACTTTCTAACAAAGTCCCAAAACCTAGATATAGACCAGGTTCTGTGAGAGAGAGCATATGTTCACACGTATCCATAAACTAGTGCAAAATTGGGAGTCGGGTGGTAGCGCAGCGGTTAAGCGGCAGGTAGCGCAAAGCACAAGGACCAGCATAAGTGTCTTGGTTCAAGTCCCCGGCTCCCCACCTGCAGGGGAGTCGCTTCACAAGCGGTGAAGCAGGTCTGCAGGTGTCTATCTTTCTCTATCCCTATCTCCCCCTCCTCTCTCCATTTCTCTCTGTCCTATCCAACAACGAAGGCATCAATAACAACAACAATAATGACTACAACAATAAAACAACAAGGGCAAAAACAAAGGGAAAATAAATAAATAAATATTAAAAAAAAACTAGTGCAAAATATATACCTGAAAGCAGAAGTACACTAGAGTTTGCAGTGAGTACCCCACTAACACTTCCTCTCCACTATTCCAAGCTTTGGGTCCATGATTGCTCAACAATTTGTTTGGCTTTGTATATTAAGTCTCTTTTCAGCCACCAGGTTCCAGATGCCATCAGGATGCTGGCCAGGCTTCCCTGGACTGAAGACCCCACCAATGTGTCCTGGAGCTCCGCTTCCCCAGAGACCCACCCTACTAGGGAAAGAGAGAGGCAGACTGGGAGTATGGACCGACCAGTCAACGCCATGTTCAGCGGGGAAGCAATTACAGAAGCCAGACCTCCCACCTTCTGCACCCACAATGACCCTGGGTCCATGCTCCCAGAGGGATAGAGAATGGGAAAGCTATCAGGGGAGGGGATGATATATGGAGATTGGGTGGTGGGAATTGTGTAGAGTTGTACCCCTTCTACCCTATAGTTTTGTTTATTTATCCTTTCTTAAATAAAAAATAATTAAAAAAAAGAAAGGGATAGAAACAGAGAGTCACCTACAATACTGCTTCACCACTGGTGAAGCTTCCCCCGTGCAGGTGAAGACCAGGGGCCTTGAACACTGTGATGTGTGCGCTTAACCAGGTGTAACATCACCTGGCCCAGAATTATTATTATTTTTTTATTTAAGAAAGGATTAATTAACAAAACCATAGGGTCGGAGGGGTATAATTGCACACAATTCCCACCACCCAATCTCCATATCCCACCCCCTCCCCTGATAGCTTTCCCATTCTCCATCCCTCTGGGAGCATGGACCCAGGGTCATTGTAGGTTGCCCCAGAGACCCATCCTACTAGGGAAAGAGAGAGGCAGACTGGGAGTATGGACCGACCAGAATTATTGTTTTTAAGTAATATTTTGTTGCTGCTATTCTCTTCACTTCTTTTTACCTTATCAAAATAGTAATACACCTCCTATTTAGAAAAACAGGAACCAGCTGGTGGTACACCTATTTGAGTACATACATTGCAGTGTATAAGGACCCAGGCTCAAGTTCCATTCCTCATCTGCAATGTGGAAACTTCACAAGTGGTGAAACAGTATTGCAAGTCTCTCTCTCTCTCTCTCTCCCTCTCATTTTCCTCTGAATTTCTCTTTATATCCTAAATAAATAAATTACATATTTTTTTTAAAAAAGAAGTGAAACATGCTAAGAAAAATAATAACTTCCCAGATTTTTTTCTGTCCTTCCATTCACTTTTTCATATAGAGAAACATGTTTGACATTTAAAATGCATGTCTGGTACTGAGTAATTAATATAATTGAACGAGTCCTACACTAGTAAATAAAAAATTTACACGTTATTTTTTTCACATAGAAAAATAGGTGTCATCTTTGATGTACATAAGGATTTATTCATAAAAATGTTTAAATGAATATTAAAATATTCTTGTCACCCCATCATTTTAATCTAGAATGGATATTTAATCTATCATTTAAAATTATATCAATTAATATATAGATCATTTCTAAGAAATCGTCATATCATTTGAAATACAACAGTGTATATATAGTGCTTTGTAAGAGTCAAGATTCAGTGTCCAACCTGAATTCAGATCTTATAGGGCATCTTTAAAGAATTGAGTCCTTTTATTAAGACAGAGAAGAAAATACCAGTATCCTTTTTTACCTTTACAATTAAGAAATTCTTATTATTTAGAATTTGCAATACTATATCTGTGGCAAAATGTAGCCTAATTTACTATATAAAAATACTTTGAAAACTAGGCATGACACATCAAAGCAGCGGGGCCTCTAACTAACATTTTAGAAAGACACAGTTGAGTGGAAATTACTTATTTTTTAAATTAAAAATAGAAAAAATAACTAAAGCATCACTGCTCAATGGAAAAAAAGATACACTTACAGCTTTGTGTTCTATAAAGAGAATTTTGACTGTGTACCAATATGCATACATTATTTTTTTTTATTCCCTGGGTAAAAATAAATTCTTTGGAACCTATCCTTCCATTGAGGCATGAAAAAAACTATATAGGGAAATCACTCTCAAATGAATCAATGAACATGTAAGCCATTTAGCATTTTATAATTCTCTTGATTCATTCATTCCATTTCCCACATGATTATGCCTCAAACCTCAGAACCAGAATCTATAAAATTACAATCTACAGGAACACTGCTTTCCAGGAAAGTGCTATGTGCTATCACTTTACATATCTAGATATGCTTATCTTTGAGATTTTGGAATATTTAAAATGCATTATGCTTATAAAATATCCTTTTTGCTATACCCACATTGAAAACATTACTTTAAGAAAGTACTTGCAATGCACTCTTCTTTCTTCACTTATAAGCCACACTTCCCTATAGTATTTTCTGGGCTTTTACTGGCAGAGAATTTCTCACTGCCTTCATAATTCAGATACTGGTTTACAGGAAATTCATACACCCTTGGAAAATTCTGGGAAAGGGCAGTATGCCTTTGTTCAAATCTTTCTTTAATTGAATATGTGTACAATATAGAGGAAGTTAATCCTGTTGCATACAAAACAAGGCCCCCAAATTGCAAGGTATTTCAGCAGTAAGGAAATGTGACTAATAAAAGTATTTATAAAGACAAAAATGTCAGATGAACCACCAGAATTTCATTATTAATAATGTGCATAGCAGAACAAATGAAAACATTCAGATAAATCAGTAATCAAAAACTAACATTATTTTGTGTCAGTGTTACAAAATAAAAGACCTTTAAAATTCTGGGGTGGGGGTGGGACTGAGGAACTAGCATTATGGTTATATAAAAAGACTTTTGGGAGTTGGGCGGTAGCGCAGTGTGTTAAGTGCACGTGGAGTGAAGTGCAAGGAGCAGCACTACAACAATAAAACAAGGGCAACAAAATGGGGGAAAGAAAAAAAAAAACAAGAACAAGAAAATTACACCTATGGGGTCAGGTGGTAGCGCACCTGGTTGAGCACGTATGTTACAACGCATAACGACCCAGGTTCAAGCCCCTAGTCTTTCTCTGTGGGGCGAAAGCTTTGCGAGTAGTGAAGCAGTGTTGCAGGTGTCTCTCTGTCTCTCTTCATTTCTATCACCAATTTTACTCTCAATTTATGGCTGTCTGTATCAAATAAATAAAGATAATACAAAAAAATACACATCATATGTATCCTAAAATGCATACACATAACTTCAGGGTAATGAAACTAAGTAGAAGCCAGTTAACATAAAGAGAATCAATTTTGACATTTCTATAACACTGAATTTATTTTTGTAAAGACTGTGATGAACTTCTTAACCCAAAGAACTATCAGATAACAAATTTGTGTTTCTTTCTTTTTTAATTAATTAAATTTTTTCACCACTCCTATAACCAAAGGTCTGTGTCCCCACTCCCACATCCATATGTGTCCCCATTAAACAAATACAAATGGAAATGCCATGAGATCTAGCAATTCCTCTACTGGGCATATACCCCAAATATATAATAACACTGATTTGAAGGGATGTATGCACCCCCATGCTCATAGCAGCTTTACTCACAATATCAAAAGCCTGGAAACAACCAAAATAGCCCCTAAAAGATGACTGGATAAAAAAGTTATGGGACATATATACACTGGAGTATTATTCAACAATAAAAAGATGCTATTGTGTCCTTGGGATAAAGTGGCTGGAATCAGAGATTGTGCTTAGTCAAAAAAGTAAGGAGGTGAAGAACAACTACAGAATAGTTTCACTCATATTCAGAATATGGAAAATTAAGTATACCAATGTGAAAAAAAAGTGTCAATCTATATTTAATACTGTGGGAGAACTATAGTTATTATCTAAGATATCCAATTTGTACTGTTTGACACAACTACATAAATATTTTGTGGCATCTATTATGGTAGTAGCAATGAAGAACAAGTCCAGTTAACCCATTTACAGACTAATGTGGAAGCCACTTTAAATCAAAAAGACTCCATTTTATCTCTAATTTCCACATAGGGAATTCTTGGTGAATCGTTAAGAGCAGTCCAATTTAACCATTACCTGTTTTTTTTCCTTATTGTAAAAGATGAAAGACGCAGAAGACCATCTGTTGATTATTACAAAAGGTCACATACTATACTTATCTGTCTAAACACTTTTGCCAACCAATCATGAAAACAAAAATGAATGACCTTTATTCCAGCTCTCCTTATTTCTCTGGGTCTATAAGAAAAAGAAAAGAGAAAAGAAGGAAAGAGAGAGAGAGAGATAACTACAGTGAATGGTGGAATTGTACTAATACCAAGCCCCAGTCTATAAGAAAAAGAAAAGAAGCAGTGAGAGAGAGAGAGAGAAAGAAAGAGAGAGAGGGAGAGAGAGAGAGAACTACAGTGAATGGTGGAATTATACAAACACCAAGCCCCAGTGATAAACTTAGTGGCAAAAACAAACAAAAAATTTAAGATCTAATCTAGAATATGACTTTCAATAGGTGGATCATGTGCCTTGACGTGAAGGAGGTCCTGAGTCTGAACTGCAGCACTACACAGGAGTACTAAAGGCCAGTAACAGAGAGTGTTCCATGGGTGGAGTAGAGCTATGGGATATCTCCTTCCTGTGTCTCAGCAATGTCTGTTGCACATATATGAGTCCTTGAGTTCATTAATCAGCTCTTCATATCATGGGAGGTTTTGCTAATGTCTCCTTTTTTAAATAAATAATAAAAAAATTTAAAAATAATCCAAACAATTATGAAAGTGTAGCCCACACTCAGACTGCTTACTTAATTAACACTTTATAAATTCCCCAGCCCTTACCTCTGTTGGAATACAAAATAGGGAGGTTTCCCAGAAGATGGAGGACTGAGAAGCTGCTAGTGGCTGAGCTCTGACCACATCTCCTGGAAATGGTAGGATTTTCTGCCTTTAGCAGGCCAGCCAATAAGGGGTCCTAGCGGTGAAACCAATGAGGTGACTATAACTTAATTTGTGTTAAGAATTAGAGTAGAGAAAAAAGGGGAAACATTTTTTTTGCTTCCTTTTAATTTTCAAGCATACCTCCTTCCGGCGCCCCCCTCCATAACCAGTCCCTGGGGACCAGCTCCTAGCAGGGGAGGGGAGCTCCTTTTCTTTAACAAAATCCTGTCCCAACAGGGAGTATCATTAATTCTAAGTCTATACCCTTCTGAAACCTCTGGCCTTTTTTCTTTCTAAGTAGCCAACCCCCCCACCTCACCCCGCATAGCTAATTAATTAAAAATAAATACCAAAAAAAAAAAACACCTTTCCTTTCACTGCCATTTTTTTTTAAATTTTTTATTTAAGAAAGGATTAACGAACAAAACCATAAGGTAGGAGGGGTACAACTCCACACAATTCCCACCACCCAATCTCCTTAACTCACACCCTCCCATGATAGCTTTCCCATTCTCTAGCCCTCTGGGAGCATGGACCCAGGGTCATTGAGGGTTGCAGAAGGTAGAAGGTCTGGCTTCTGTAATTGCTTCCCCGCTGAACATGGGCGTTGACTGGTCAGTCCATACTCCCAGTCTGCCTCTCTCTTTCCCTAGTAAGGTGTGTCTCTGGGGAAGCTGAGCTCCAGGACACATTGGTGGGGTCTTCAATCCAGGGAAGCCTAGCCAGCATCCTGGTGGCATCTGGAACCTGGTGATTGAAAAGAGAGTTAACATACGAGGCCAAACAATTTGTGGAGCAATCATGGATCCCAAGCTTGGAATAGTGGAGAGGAAGTGTGAGGGAGGTACTCACTGCAAACTCTAGTATACTTCTGCTTTCAGGTATATATTTTGCAGTAGTTTATGGATACGTGTGAACATAAGCTCTCTCTCACAGAAACTGGTGTATATCTAGGTTATGGGACTTTGTTAGAAGGTGAACCACCTGAGATTAAATTAGAGTGTACTATAAAAGGAAAGGTCTCACCCAAGTAATGAAGCTGAAGGGTTGTCATTCCACACGTGAAGTTTCTGGACACAGTCTGAGGTGAAGCATGTTAAGGTGGTAATCGTTGCTTTGGTTAGGTTGTGATCGGTGGATGCAATATTATTTGGTATGGATTGGGAGATGCATACGGGAAAGTGGGCCCTATCCAAGGGTTCCAGGACTGGGGGAAGTAGGGGCTCTGTAGTGGAGATGTGAGGTTCCTGCTGTCTTAGGGTTCCAAAAGACAATCGATAGTTAATGTTATCATCACATTAATTGGTAATTGGGTTAACTTTGAAAAGTCCTTTTGTTATGGTTTCCTGTACAGTATCCAGTATCTTGTATATAGCTGTGCTATTGGATGCTTCTAATCTACTTGGTCTAGGCTTTTGAGAGAGTCCGCATATCAAATACACAGCCTATATATTAAAAAGATTCAGTTAGTGTTTTGAGAAACTTTGAGTTGTAAAACTGATTTTCCCCCTCTCATATTAATTAACTAGTGATTTATTTGTCTACATTTTGCTAGGAGTGTACATAAACACCATTCCCACCACCAAAAGACTGTGACCCATCCCTCCCACCCACTCCCACCCCCCACTGGCCCAGGAAGCTGCCTCTCACCACAGGGTTTTTACTTTGGTGCCCTACTTACAATTTGATCAGGTCCTGCTTTTAGTTTCCCTTTCAGATCATCTTACTCCACTTCTGTTGATGAGTGGGATCATCCCATACTCATCTTTATCTTTCTGACTTAGTTCACTTAACATAATTCCTTCTAGCTCTGTCCAAGATGGGTCAGAGAAGCTGGGTTCATTGTTCTTGAAAGCTGCATAGTATTCCATTGTGTATATATACCACAGCTTTCTCAGCCACTCATCTGTTGTTGGGCATCTGGGTTGCTTCCAGGTTTTAGCTATTATGAATTGTGCTGCTATGAGCATAGGAGTACATACCTCTTTTTGGTTGGGTGTTATGGAGTCCTTGGGGTATAACCCCAGGAGAGGAATTACTGGATCATATGGAAGGTCCATGTCTAGCCTTCTGAGAGTTTTCCAGACTGCTCTCCACAGAGGCTGTACCAATTTGCATTCCCACCAGCAATGTAAAAGGGTTCCTCTGTCCCCACAACCTCTCCAGCATTTGTTGCTGCTGTCCTTTTTGATGTATGCCATTCTTACAGGAGTGAGGTGGTATCTTAGTAATGTCTTAATTTGCATTTCTCTGACAATCAGTCAGACTGTTCGTTTTGTTCTTTATGACTGTTATTTTTCTTATCTTTTTCTTTTTTCTCTCTCTCTCTTTCTTTTTTTTCTTTTTCTCATTCTTGTCATCCCTTCTTCCTTAATCCTACAGCTTCCAAAGTCACAGCCCCCAGCCCCCACACCACAGTGTGCTTTTTTGAATTCACTGATACACATTTTGGAATTTCCTTTCACTGCTCTTTAATTACAGCTCTTTTTCTTATCTTTTCCCTTTTCTCTCTCTTGTCTCTCTCTCTCTTTTTTTAATCTTGTCATATACTTCTTCCTTCTTCTTTGCATTTCTGAATTTGTGAATTATTTTGGGGAAGAAATCTGACTCAGAGTGGACTCTCTATGTGTGTATCTCTGCTCTAGTTCCCTTTCCCCTCTTGTTACCCCTAGAATATACAGTGGATAGTATATTTGCATAACTGTCTATTCTTGCTATCCCTTCTTTCTTTTCTCTTTCTTCACTGGGATTTGGTTACTATTTTTTCACGGACTGGAAAAATTGTTTGGCTAACTGGTAGTGATTAAACTGCTTCAATACTTGCTTCAGTTGCTACTCTAATTCCTGAGGTTGGTGAGTGCAATTGTCATAAAGGTATTTAGTACAGTGTTACTTGTACTCAAGACACAACAGCTGAGGAACAACAGAGCATAAAAAAAAGAAGCACATAAATAAAAAAAAATGGGTAGATCAAAAACAAATAAAACTGCTACTCCAATGAATGAAGACAAGAGCCCAGAAGAAACTACAAATCAGCCAGAAGTAACCATAGATAAGAAAAGTATGCAAGCAATAATAAACCTATTAATCACAGAAATGAAAACAACATTGGAGGAAAGGAATGGTAGTATTAGGGAAACAACAGTTGAGACTCCCAAGGAAAATACTGATTATCTTGAGGCAATTAGAGAACTGAAAGCTGAAATAGCTGTAATGAAGAAAGAAGCTGAGGCAAGGGAAAGCAGACTAACAGAAGCAGAAAACAGAATTAGTCAGACAGAGGATAAGTTAGAGAAAATGAAGAAAGAGGTGAAAGAGATTAAAAAGAGATTGAGAGACACTGAAAACAACAACAGAGATATATGGGATGATCTCAAAAGAAGTAACATTCGTATAATTGGCCTGCCAGAGGAAGAAAGAGAGGAAGGGGAAGCAAACATTCTAGAGGAAATAGTAGAAGAAAACTTCCCAGACCTGAATAACAGAAAGGACATATCAGATTCAAGAGGCCCAGAGAGTACCAAACAGAATCAACCCAGACCTGAAGAAACCAAGACACATCATAGTCACAATGAGAAGAAGTAAGGATAAAGAAATCATCCTAAAGGCTGCAAGAGAGAAACAAAAAGTCACATACAAGGGAAAACCCATAAGATTATCTGCAGACTTCTCCACTCAAACTCTAAAAGCCAGAAGGGAGTGGCAAGATATCTATGGAGCACTGAATGAAAAAGGGTTTCAACCAAGGATAATATATCCTGCTAGACTTTCATTCAAACTAGATGGAGGGATCAAAATCTTAGATAAACAACAGTTAAAGGAGGCAACCATCACCAAGCCGGCCCTGAAAGAGGTTCTAGAAGACCTCTTATAAACAAGAACATCACTATAATACTTGCAATATATCAGAGCAAACAAATTTTTTTTGAACAATGGCACTACAATACATTAAATCCATAATATCAATAAACGTCAATGGCTTAACCTCACCCATCAAAAGGCACTGAGTGGGGGGATGGATCAGAAAACATAACCCAACCATATGCTGTTTGCAAGAATCCCATCTGTCACAAGATAAACACAGACTTAAAGTGAAAGGATGGAAAACTATTATACAGGCTAATGGACCACAAAAAAGGGCAGGAACAGCCATTCTCATCTCAGACACGATAGATTTTAAATTAAATAAAGTAATAAAAGATAGGCAAGGGCATTACATAATGATTAGAGGATCAATCAGCCAAGAAGACTTAACAATTATTAACATCTATGCACCCAATGAGGGACCATCTAAATACATTAAGCACCTACTGAAAATTTCAAAAATACATCAATAGTAATACAATAATAGTGGGAGACCTCAATACCCCACTCTCACACTTACTCAGATCAACAAAGCAGAGAACCAATAAAAATACAAGAGAATTGAATGAAGATATTGACAGACTATCTTTTCTTTTAAAATTTTATTGTAAAGCCTAGTGCTTTCCCCATCTGCATAGCTGATGCAATGTTTCTGATTCTAAAATGTTAAACAATGTTCTTTCAATAGTTAACTCTGCCAGTTTTGAAAGAGCCCAAAGTAATATTTTGGGGTTGCTTATGTATGAAGAAATAAGTGTTTTTATTAGAGAAATAAAGTTTACTATATAGAATTATAATCTAAAATATATCGGAATAAATTTATGCTTTCATTTTAAAGAAAGCATGCCAACATTTTTAAGAGAAATTAGGGAGGAAACAACAAATGTGGAAACAACTGAATTCTATTCTTGACTTCAACAGTAATTTGAGGTATGATTCATGCCTTTGTTTTGATTATGGCATTTGATGGATGGAAGTTCTTTTTAAAAATATTTAGTTCTGACTACACATTGTTTATTTCAACACCAGAACCAAGTAATATCTTTAAAATTAATCTATAAATTGATAAATGAATGTTAGAAATAATCTGTTATCTTTTAAAATATGAAGCCACATTTTTTGAACACGGAGTTTTTATTTCAACTAAAACAATATGTTCATTGTTTAACATTTTAGGACAGAAACATAAAATTAAACCCAAGAATGAGTTTAACACAAAAATGTGTGCCATTATACATTATACACATTATATAGATATACATTATAGTTAAACTCTACCTTGCTATCAGTCAATGCAAAAAAAAAATCTATTTCCATAGTTCATGTTAGCATAGTACTCATTTTGTAACAATGGACCATTTACTCAGTACAAGTTCAATCTCACTTATTTTTTTTCCAATTGGAATTTTTGCAAGCATAACTTCATTGCTCCAATTCTTTTGTTGACTCAGATAAAACCTTTGAGAGAGAAATGGAGTTAGACCATAGCAACAGAGCCTCCCCCAGCTTTATAACATGTTCTGTGTGGTTACAAATTTCAACCTCAGCCTTGACACCTTAGATGTAAATCAAATTAAGAAATTCTACTGAGAGAGTTTACAGTATATTTTACAATATTAGGGAATTATGCCCACAAAATCTATATAATAAACACGTTTTGCATTATTAGTTTAATATTTTGATGAGTTCCAATTTGCCATAGTCAGATACTTATAAGATCACTTTCTACATCTCGAATCATTGGAATTATAGTTCCCTAAGTCAAAAAAGTTTTAAGTATTGTCTAGTTTGACTTAATACCTTCAAAGCAGAGGGGAGGGAAGAGTCAGAGTGACCTATCTGGAATCATACCAAAGGCATGAATGACATCCAGTAATATAAATTAACAGCAAACATCTACATTTTGTTACAGTTTGTATTAAAATCTTGTCTTTAAAATGATCTATGTATTTTGAAGGGAAATAATGCATGGCATAAGAGCAAAACGTTCTTCTGAATTCAGGTTGAGGTCAATCTATTATCATCATTATTTTATCAGGTAGATTTAAGATAGTTCTGTGTGATTAAATGAAGCTACAATATCATTCCTCTCACCTAAAAGGAAGTTTTTCTCAATGAATTTAAGTATATCACATTGTTACAATGTTGATCCATCATTCTTTGTATTCTTTTATGAAAAATAACTTCTATCTATACTACACTTACTTTTCTACATTTGAGAGAAAGGGAGAAAGAAATTCTGTTCTGTGAAGAAAAAAATCCAACTATGGAAAAAATCTAAGTTTATTGAAAGAACAAAGTAGAGTTTAACTATAATGTATATCTATATAATGTGTATAATGTATAATGGCACACATTTTTGTGTTAAACTCATTCTTGGGTTTAATTTTATGTTTCTGTCCTTGATTTGCTTTTCGATTATTTTTGCTGACATTTAATTTATATAGTCTTGTTTTATGGTATCTATCCTTTTATTTTATCTAGTCTCTTAAGAACCAAAAAAGTTACAAATAAATGTAGCTAATGTTGACAAAGAAATAATCAAGCTTTAATGTAATCAAGAGAGTGTTTGTGAATCAGGCATGATTCTAGTCTACAATCAAGGGGTAGACCTACCTAAATTGTATTCCAGTTTTTTGGGGTGGAGGAGTCTGAAAATGTCCAAGAGGTCTAGTCTGTCAATCTCTTCATTCAATTCTCTTGTATCTTTATATCTCAGGAGAAATGTCTACCATAACCTTAGAAACTAAAAATTTATAGGCATCTCCATAAATAACATGCTTCATTTAGAAACTTCTTTATGTATAAACTATCTTAAGGCAAAACAAATGTCTATAGGCAAGGTTTTGTCATGTGAAGTCATTATTTCTTGTCATGTGAGTCCTCTTCCTTTGTCCTTGGTGTCCTAGACACAGCCCCATTCCTTAGCTCAGGATACAAACCTTTTATTTGTTGCATTTACCTGGAAAAATATAACCCTGCAATGTTCTCCATATGTGAGGAAAGTACGCAAAGGTATACTATTGTAGATTAAAGAGGTGCCCATATGTATACTTATCAGTGACTTGGACTTGACTTTGGAGATAAAACAGCACAGATAATTATAGCATTTGCAATGCTTTATATATTCTCTCTCTCTCTCCTCTCTCTCTCTCTCTCTCTCTCACACACACACACACACACACACACACACACACACACACACACACACACAAATATCTAGCAAACTATTATCACACAAGTATCTCTCCTTGAAGAGTTTATGCCTTCTATCTTCCTTGAAGAGCTTATAACAAAAAAAAAACCTCACATATTTATTATATTTCTCCTATGTGGTAGACTCTATTCTAAGCACTGGAGAAGCATTAATCAATAAAACTAAAATGTCCTTCTTAAAAGATGATCTTTTGTTTTTTAATACTTTTTATTTATTATATATTTTGGATAGAGATGGACATAAATTAAAAGGTAGAAACTGAAGACTTGAACCGAGGTCTTTGCACATTTTAGCATGTACACTCAATCAGATGTGCCACCACCCAACCCTTTAAAATATTCTTTTTATTTTTATGAGAAAAAGAGAGAGGGAGAGAAAGAGAGAGAGAAGAGAGACTGGCATATGTAGTGCCAGGAGTCAAACCTGAGACCTCATACATGCAAGCCCTATGTTCTACCCCTGAACTCACTTCATGACTGCTGCAGGATTCTCTGGGTCTGCCTGTCTCCCTGGCCATTGGGAGATGGAGGTCAAAGCAGCCCCTGAGCACCCTGGGGTAGCTCAATGTGTTTAGGGTGAAGGGCACAGGGAGACAAGCAGTCAGCCCTGGGAGAACCTCAGTAGGGCAACTCGTTTATTGAAAGAGAAAGCAAGTACATATACCCATTGCCCAAATAGAAGATCAAGGTAATCATTAACCCAAGCACAGAGCAACACAATGCATAGCCGCATGTTGACCTAAAAATTATTTGATCACAAGTGAAGAATTACCATACACGGTTTGATCACAAGCTTCATAGTGCATATTTTCCCGGGGGTAAATTACAGGCACCTCAGGGTAAATTACAGGCACCTCAGAGGAAGGGGGAGCAGGAGGGGGCAATTGAGCAAGAACATATGTGGTGGCTTTCAAGTTAGGCCAAACACAGTGTACAGTAATTCATGGCCTTTGTTTTAAGACGAGAGGAGAGGCATGTGCAGAAATGTAGCCCCATTCCGCAGAAGCCATCCATCATTAGTTCAGAAGGTCAGGGGAACCTGCCCTCCTCTAGACCTGAAGGAAGAGTTGGGGGTCAACCCACTTGGACCTCATGGAAACAACAGCCTGGACTTCCCAGGACAGTGGACCCCATTTTCCAACAGACTGCAGTATTTACTCTTAAACAAAAGAATAAAAAAGTTTACAGGATGCACAATAAAGTATGTCCATTTAAAACTCTGCTCTGAAAATTATCTTTGCAGTATTTTGAAGATAGATCAACTTCTTACAGCACCAGCTTGCATCCCTGGGGTCCTAAAATTTGCAAGTTCAAATACCTTGTACCACATTATGCCAAAGCTAAGCAGTGCTCTGGTATCTATCTATCTGTGTGTATATGACTGTGTGTATGCGTGTGTGTGTGTGTCTGTCTGTCTTTCCATCATCTATCTGTCTATCTTTCTTTCTTTCTTTCTTTCTTTCTTTCTTTCTTTCTTTCTTTCTTTCTTTCTTTCTTTCTGTCTATCATCACATTTCACTCATAATTCAGTGTCTTTTCTATAATAAATAGATAAATCTTAAGAAAAAAAGAATCAGTATCTTCAAATTCTGAGATTTTTTTGTAGGTTCTGCTGTGCTTAAACTTGTTTTGAAGAATATCTTCAAATTTATAAAAACAACTATGACAAATACCACACTAATATGTAATCTATCAATTTTGACAGGTTAGAGACTTGTACTGTCAGTAAAATTATTGTGGAGAGCAAACCTCTTACAACATTGGAGTCTTAAATACTCTGCACACTGTTTCAAAAAAGTGTTAAGTAATCAAGTTTGAAACTTTTCTGACCTTCAATTTGAGACTATTCATAATAAACATAAGTATTCTGCATGGGTTTTCTTATTTGGATTGATTGTAGAACTATATAATCTATTTCAGCACAAAAACCTACAGGTGAAAGAGGTAACAACTTCTTTTTTCTGGGGCCAGGCCGCAGTGCACCTCATTAGGCACACACATTACAGTGTGCAAGGACCCAGGTTCGAGGCCCTGGCCCCCACCTGTAGGGGAAAAGCTTCATGAGTGGTAAAGCAGGGCTCCATGTGTCTCTCTATCTCTCTTCCTTGCCATCTCCCCTTCTCCTCTCAATTTCTCTTTGTCTCTACCCAATAATAAATAAATAAACAACTTAATTTTTTCTTACTACCTTCCTATACAATACATTATTCCTACTGGTATAAACTTAGGCCATGTATATTATCTCTTCCTGTTTGAGTTTTATGCTCTGCTAGCACTATGCCTAGTACAAGTGGTAAACAAAGCAATATCATTTTTTATTCCCAATTAATAAGAAGAAAACAATTTATTTTTAGGAACACAGAAAATAGAATGCACACATTTAAGTTGTGAATAAAACTAAGAAAAACAAGTAATTGCTGGCAAATTCTAAGGAGTTTGGAGGGTATTATTTATTATGCCATGCAGAAAAAAAATTTAGTCAAACATGTATATTGTTACTTTTGAAGTCATCCCATAGGCCTCTGTTGTTGTTTTCAGTGTCTCTTAATCTCTTTTTTGAGATCTCTTACTTTTTTTTAGTTGTCTCAATTCGTCCTCCATCTTGCTAATTCTGTCTCTTATAACCTTGAGATTATTCGTGTTTTCTTCCAGAGTCTTATTTGTCGTTTCTGCATTTCTGATGACAATTCTTCCAAAGTCTTTACTCACTCCTGTAATTATTTCCTTAACTACTGTTTGGATGTTGACCTCATTATTTTGTGCTTCACCCTTTGGGGGGCTTTTAGCTGGACTCTTGTCCTGGTTCATCTCTCCAATATTTCTTCTTGTTGGTTTAATCATTTTATATATTGTGTTATGAAGTCCCTCTCTCAGTGCTTTTCAAATTACTGATCACTCTTGCCTGGATTGACTTGTGTCTAATTAAGGTAATTAAAGGATTCACAGTTGTGGAAGTTAACAGTTATTTCATTATTATTTTAATCCCGATTTGGAGCTCAGTGGCTTAAAAGCCTCTTTTGTGCTTTTTCTTCCCTTTAGGCTATGGGAGCCTGAGGGCTTTTAAACTGTAAATAGGCTTCTTAGCTTAATCACTGAGTCCTAACCAAGAGATAAAGCAGGGTGTGGCAGAGATAATCCAGTGGTTATGCAAAGAGACTTTCACAGCCCCACTGCTATGCCACTGAGGTGTAGGTCTTCTCCTGAGTTTTCTGGTTAGTTCTCTGTCCCCTGGTGTCAGCACAGGGCCTCCCTGCAGCTGCTCCAGATTCTGAGAGCAGTAGCTATGGAGACTCAGAGTTGCACTTGGTGAGTCTCAGGGGAGTCCTCTCCTCCCTTCAGCTGTCCCCTTGTTGGTGAAACAGACTGGAGGTGGTGTCTCAACTGATAAACTGTCCAACTGTTACCAGCCACTTAATCTCTCCCTAGGCTTCTCTCTGTCCACCAGCCAGATGGGTTTGCACTCACTGGTGATTTGGTGGGTTCCTGAAGTCGTTCTAATCCTGTCTGGTTTCGGTCCCAGGTGGTCTCCTTTCCTATTCCTAGTTGATCTGGGAGAGGAGAGGAGAAGAGAGAAACACATCTGCTGCTGCTCGTAGCTCCACCTCTGGAAGTCCCAAACATCTATATTTAATACATAGTCCCTATATTCTGAAGAGAAAGTTATGCTTGAGAAAGAGAAGTTGCTGTGGTAAAATAGTGTTATAATGTTTAATTATGGAGTATGCTACTAAATGTTCTTATTAACTAATATTTTGTCTCTTAGTCTGTACTATTTAAACTGACTAAAGTATGCTAAGTTACAGAGTTTCCAGTTTGTTCTTCTTTATGAGCTGTTTGGTAATGAAAGTAAAAATCATTTTTTCTCATCACAGAACCTTTATAAGCTACTGTGAAAATGAATGTACTTACAAAAATCTGGAAAGTTCAAAACATAGTATCCCCGTATGAAAAATAGAGAAAAAAAACTGTAATAAATGAACTTCAGATTCCATATTCACATACAAAAGACTGTGTGTATGATCTTCGAATCATATTCTTGACAGTGAGATTGCCAGGACTCTTACCATTATCTTTTTTTCACCCCTTCTTTTCTATCTATAATATGTATCCATTTAGCTCTGAATTCTGGACTCCTAATATCAGAGACTATGTCTTTTTTTTCTAAGGGTCAGAATGGGTTCTGGTAAATCATAAAACTGATGTTCTGGGAAGAATTGTTGTAATTGCTATTCTAACAGAGTTCTTTGTGCCTCTGTATCTACTGAAGGAAGAGCTTTTCCCCCACTTTTTATTGTCTTTACTTCTCTTTAGAGTGTCATTTTCATTTAGTAGGATTATTTTAAAACTATTCCTTAGAAAATTATATCTTTCATCCTTTATAATATTTAATTCTGATTGGACTCATTATATAGGCTCTCCTGTGTTATTTTCTATCTCTGTGGCACACAAACAAGTTCCTTTATTCATTTTCATAATATTAATATTATAGTTCATACTATAGTTCATACTACAAAAATACATCTACTATTGCTTTAATACCCATCCCTTTATCTGTTTTACCTTTACATCTTTCATGAAATCACTTTAAATCCAATAAGTAAAATCTTATTTTAAAAGTGCTCATTATCAGAGTTAGGCAAATGCTGTCACTACTAAAGTGACTGTCAGAACCCACCTCTCATGGACTTGATGCAACTTAAAGCATCCAAAGATTAGAGGCTCCGACCACAGCAATACAGAAAAGTCTTCTATAAGTACCAGTTCTCTCTATGGATCCTTTTCACCTGCCAGGTTACAGAACCATCTGCTTATTATGCCTTTATAAAAATGCCACAGGATAGTTGATTTAAATAACGTAAATATATATTCTCAATCCTTGGAAGGTAAAAGTCTGGGATCAAGGTGCCAGAGGGTTGATTCCTACCTAAAGCTCTCTCTCTTCTTTCCTTGTAAATGACATATATATATATATATATTTACCTCCAGGGTTAACACTGAGGCTTGTTGCCTGAATTATGAATCCACTGCTCCTGGAGGCCATTTTTGTTGTTATTGCTGTTGTTATTGTTGGGTAGGACAGAGAGAAATCAGGAGGGGGCGACAAAAAAGAGGGGAAGAGAAAGAAAGACACCTGCAGACCTGCACCACCGCTTGCAAAGTGACTCCTCTGCAGGTGGGTCCCGGGGGCTCGAACTGGGATCCTTACGCTTGGTACCATGTGTGCTTAACCCACTACACTATCGCCCGCCCCCATCTTTAATATATATATATATATATATATATATATATATATATATATATATATATATATATATATTTATTATTGGGTAGAAACAGAGAGAAATTGTTAGCGGTGGGGGAGGGAGAGAGGAAGAGAGACAGACACCTGCAGACCTGCTTCACTATTCTTGAAGCTTTCCCCCTGTAAATGGGGGCTAGGGGCTTAAACCTGGATCCTTGTGCACGGTAATGTGTGCGCTAAACCAGGTGTGCCACCACCTGGCCATAAATGACTACCTTCTCATTTGCTTCACGTAGGCTTTCTTCAGCACAGAGAATGCTGTGCTGTTTAGTGACTAATTCTCTTCTTAAAAGACCTCGTTCACATATGATGTGGATAATTAATTTTTTTTAAGATAGAGACAGAGGATGGAAACAGAGTAAAAGAGACTACAGCAGCAAAGTTTCCTGTGGGGGCTATATTTAAACCTGAGTCTTGTGTATAGTAAAGCACCACACTTCCATGTGAGCTATTTCACTGGTCCAATAGCAGATAGGATTTCAACGTATAAATTTTTGAAGAAGTAAAAGTTCAGTCTATGGGCCAAGTAATGTCACTACCAGTAGGGCATACGTGTCACCATGTATAAAGACCAGATTCAATACCCTAGTTCCCACCTGCATGCAGGGGGTGGGGCAGTAGAGCAGGGGAGCAGTGCTGCAGGTATCTGTCTTTTCTCTTTCCTTCTCTCTTCCCCTAATTTTCTCTGTCTCTCTTAAAAAATAAAGAAAGAGAAAACATGCTTATCAGAAGCCAGAAGCAGTGGATTAGTCATTTAGATTCTGAGTCCCAGTGATAATACTCACGACAGTAAAGAAAAGAAAAAAAAAAAGAGAGAACAGAAGAGAAAAGTGTTGAAATTAAAAATTAAAATAGGGGGTCAGGCTGTGGTGCATTCAGTAGCAGTAAAGCAATTGTGTAGGTATCTCTCTTCCTCTCTCTCCCTTTCTAGCTCTCTTTTCTCTCTCATTTTCTCTCTGTCCCTATAAAAAATTTTTTAAAAAAAAAGAAAAGCATGTTTGCTGGGAGCACTGGATTCATAGTGCAGGCACTGAGCCCCAATAATACCCTGGTGGCAATAAAAAATAAAAAGTTAGAATGAACAAAATCGAACTGTAATTTAACAGTGGGTTCAAATTGTTAATACATTTCTAACAATGATTTGCTCTTTGAAATGCTGACCCTCCTAAAAGCTAAGAGAACAGGGAGAACAAAAGCAACCAGTGGCATTACTTTACAAGATATAGCTATATATAAATAACATCAAAGGACATAAATTATGGTGACGTCTGGTATGACATAGCGAATGCTAAAAAAGGGATTTTCAAAGTTGCCAAATAATTTGATTATACCAATAACTATCTATTATCTTCTTTTAAAAATATATTTATAAAAAGGAAACACTGACAAAAACCATAGGGTAAGAGGGATTCCCATCCCCTCCCCTAATAGCTTTCCTATTCTTTATCCCTTTGAGAGTATGGACCCAGGGTCATTATGGGGTGCAGAATGTGTCCTGGAGCCCCGCTTCGCTAGAGCCTCACCCTACTAGGGAAAGAGAGAGACAGGCTGGGAGTATGGATCAACCTGTCAATGCCCATGTTCCGCATGGAAGCAATTACAAAAGACCTTCTGTTGCCTTCTTTAACCTTAAGACAGCAAGCAGGAACCTTCCACTTCCTCTATAAAGCCCATATTTACCCCAGTCTTGGAACCTCTAGGGCAGGGCTCACTTTCCTGCATGCATCTCTCAATTCATACCAACTGATACTACATCTGCTGATTCCAACCTAATCAATGCGACCAAAAGCACCTTGGCATGCTTCAATTCGGAATGTGTCCAGAGACATCAGGTTTGGATGTCAACCCTTCAGCCTCACTACTCAGGTGAGACTTTTCCTTTCTCATAAGACTCCTTAATTCCATTTCAGCTGTTTCACTTCCTAACAGAGCCCCAAAACCTAGATATAGACCAGGTCCCATGAGATAGGGCATATGTTCACATGTATCCATAAATTAGGGCAAAATATATACCTGAGAGCAAAAATGCACAATAGTCTGCAGAGAGTCAATAAATGAAGAAAGCAAGTAGAAAGACATAAAAGACACCATAAAGTACCTAATGAAATAGTTTCTACTTAGACCTAGATATCCTCCTCACCTACTTCCTATTACACTTCCCTCAGTCACTCCAAAACTAACCTTATCGAAGTAAAGTCTGCAAAAGCTGAATAAGGGCAAGAGGCTGGCATACTTTAATGATGACTCTTTGGACATTATCAGGCCACCCCATCATCTGGGGCCCTAGTCAGGAAGTCCTGTAATTCCCACACAGACGTGATGGGCCTAGACCTCTAATAGATCCCTTTCTCCATCATCACTGGTCATCTCTATCGGTAACAGCATAATGGGGACCATTTGTGGGCCCCCATCGTACTGTGCCCTCAGTGAGGATCAACAATGGTAGAGAATGTTCCATCCTCCGAAGGGAGGCTGGATAGCATACTCTATATTACACCTGAGGAAGATGGGTCCTGAAATTGGTGCAACTTGGAACATTCCTACCCATGACTACAGAATGTGATCTCAGACCTACAGGGATGCAGAGGGCATATAGGCTCCTGTGCTGAATGTGGGCCCCAGATCAAATCAATGAGGTTTACAGTCAACAATATTTATACATTTTTTTTCCATATTTGGGAGCTACTCTCTTCTCTGATCCAGCTTTCTATCCCTTTTTTTTCCAGCCATGACATCATCTCCCCAAACAGTAACTTGGGTCCACCTGCGTACCAAATGTCAGGCTCAGGCAAAAAAGGGGATAGTCACGAACCCCTTGGAATTTACCTAAAATAGACCTACTAGCTATTTCCAAAATGGAGACCCCAAATCCTCTTCTGCAATATTCTTGGCTTTAGGTTCATGATTAGATAACAATTTGTTTGACTTTATATGTTAACTCTTTTTGCAGCCACCAGTTTCCAGACACTACCATGATGCCAACCGGACTTCCCTGGACAGACAACACCACCAATGTGCCCTGGAGCCATACTTCCCCAGAGCTCTGCCCCACTAGGGAAAAAGAGAGGCAGGCTGGAAGTATGTATCAACCTGTCAATGCCTATATCCAGTGGGGAAGCAATTACAGAAGCCAGACCTTCCACCTTCTGCACCCGATAAAGACCCTGGGTCCATACTCCCATGGTGTTAAATAATAGGAAAGCTATTAGGGGAGGAGATGGGATATGGAGTTCTGGTGGTGGAAATTCTGTTGAATTGTATCCCTCTTATCCTAGTTTTTGTTAGTGTTTCCATTTTTAATTTATTTATTATGATATTTATTTGTTAGATAGAGACAGCCAGAAATCAAGAGAGAGGGGAGTGGTAAAGAGGGGAGTGGTAGAGACAGAGAGACACCTGCAGCCCTGCTTCACCACTCATAAAGCTTTCCCTCTGTAGGTGGGGACCAGGGGCTTAAACCTGGGTCCTTGTGCATTGTACTACATACATTCAACCAGGTGTGCCACCACCCAGCCCCAGTGTTTCCGTTTTATAAATAAAAAATTTAAAAAACTCAGTCATTGCCATTACTATTTCACTATATCTTTGAATCCCTAATTCTAAATCTTGGTTTTTCATCCATTTCCTTTCTGTTGTATAACCTACCTTGGTGTGTCTCACGAATCACCTTAACTGCAGTTGAATTTTTGACTTATTGTCTCTGCATTTCCAACTCTTAGTTCTTTTGTTTCAGGTGTCACCTCCATAGATCCAATGGTATAATAAGACTATTCAGTAAATTGTTCCTACAGCTCTTTCCTGTGAAGGAAATCTTTCCATGAAATTATAGAATATTTTATATGATAATAAAATCTAGGTTAAGTTCTTTTTTAAACTTTCATTAGTGCCTTAATAATGATTACCAAGATTGTAAGCTAACAAGGGTACAATTCCCACCACCAGAGTTCTGTGTCCCAGCCTCTCAATTGGAAGATTCCCTATTCTTTATTCCTCTGGGGGTATGGACTAAATTTCTTTATGGGGTGCTAAAGGTCAAGATCTGGCTTCTGTAATTACTTCTCTGCTAGACACAGATGTTGGCAGATTGATCCATATCCCCAAACTGTTTCTATCTTTCCCTAATGGGGTAGGGCTCTGGAGAGGTAAGGTTCCAGAACATATTTGTGAGGTCATCTTCCCAGGGAAGTCAGGACGGTGTCATGGTAGTGTCTGCAATTTGGTGGCTAAAATGCGGTAAAATATAAAATAGGACAAATTATTTAATAAACAGAAACACAAAAGTAGGAATAGAGCAGATTAAATTAGGATTCTTCATGTGGGAAGAAGCTAGAAAGTCTATTTTAGATATGTTCCAAGGGGCCCATGACTTCAGTAATTTTTTCCTGAGCCTGATAGCTAACATGTAGATGGACTGAAAAGATGGTGTCAAAATTGAGAATAGGACTAGAAAGCTGGATTAGGGCAGAAAGTAGCTCCCAAACATGAGGAAAGTATGCAAATACCATTAACTATTAAACCCAATAATCTGACACAGGGCAGATCAGGCTGATTTTGTAGTCAGTGCTCATAGCTGGGAACATTCTAGGCTGCACTCATTTCAGGACCAATCTTCTCCAAGTTGCGTAGTAGGTTGACCCAGCCTCCCTTTAGAGAGTGGGGCAGTCCCTGCTCCACCATGAGGGAAAGGTCATGGAGAGGCCCAGAAGTGGGATTTTGATGAAGTTCCTGATGAATGTGAGTAGTGATGGTGGAGAGAGGGATCTATTAGAGTCTAGGTCCATCATATCTTTGTGGGACTCCAAGCGTTCTCTGACTATAGCCCCAGATCATCATTTTGGTATTGACCAAAAAGGCCACCATTAAAGTGAGTCAGTCTCTGGCCCTTATCCAGCTTTTGTAGCCCTTACTTTATCTGAAGTTAGACTTAAAGTGATTGCGGGAATTGAAGTAGGAGATAGGAGAGAAGGGTTTCTAGGCATAACTAGTAAATATCTGATTAGGTGCAGAATAGTGTCTTCTTTAGGTCTTTCTAATTTCTTGCTGAACTTATTTAGTCTAAGTCTACTCTCCACAGACTATTGAGCACTTTTGAATTGAGGTATATATTTTCCACTAACTTATGGATACATGTGCACATGTACCCTGTCCCTTAGGCCCTGGTCTATTTCTGGGGTCTGTGACTTTATTAGGACATGTGCCATCTGAATTGGAACTAGAGAGTCCCATGTGTTAGGAAAGGTCTCACCAGATTATTGGAGCTGGAGAGTTGACACCTCACTCAGACTTGGCATCTCTGGATACAGTCTGAAGTGAAACATGGTGTGGTGGCACTGGTTGCATTGATTTAGTTGAGATCAAGGGATCAAGAGAAGCATGAAAAATACAAGCAAAGTCACAGAAGTTCCAGGACTGAGAGAAATACAGATTTTTTAAAATTTATTTTCCCTTTTGTTGCCCTTGTTTTATTGTTGTTGTAGTTATTATTGTTGTTATTGATGTCGTCGTTGTTGGATATGACAGAGAGAAATGGAGAAAGGAAGGGAAGACAGTGAGGGGGAAGAGAAAGATAAACACCTGCAGACCTGCTTCACTGCCTGTGAAGCGATTCCCTTGCAGGTGGGGAGCCGGGGTCACAAACCAGGATCCTTACGCCAGTCCTTGCATTTCGCACCATGTGCACTTAACTGCTGCGCTACCGCCTGACCCCCTACAGATTTTAAAGAGAATAAGGAAGGTTCTCTGCTATCTTAATTTAAGAAGACAATAGATTATTATTATAACCAAGTTATTTGGGAGCTTGGTTTACTTTGAAAGTCTCATGGTTAGGATTTGCTATGCCATAAATGACATGACCTCACCGCAATTTTAATCATTTGATGCTACTTACAAATAACTATATCTTAGATGCTGACAGAACCGGATACTTCTGAGCTACCTGGTCTAAAATCACAGGTAAATTAGTGTTTAAAAATTATTATTAGAAATACTTTAACAATTTAAGCCCAGTGTCCAAATTCAATCAGTTTCAATCTGAAGCATTAAGGGCTTAGTCTAAAGGAATATGTTATCTCACAACTGAAATCTATGTATTTAAAGTATTCAAGGTATTCAGTCTATTTCCCCCTGACATATTGAATAAATAGTGATTTATAAGGCTATAATTTAATAGGAGTATAGATTAAAACTATTCCAACTACTAAAAATCTATGTCCCTAACCCATGCCCTACAGTGGAGCTGAAAAATCTATCCTCCTTTCCCCCACCCCCGACTCTTTTACTTTGGTGCAATACTCCAAAACTCAGTCCAAATTCTGCTTTGTGTTTCCCTTTCTGTCCTTCTTTCTCAACTCCTGTTTATGAGTGAACTCATCCCATACCCATCCTCTCCTAAGGTATTGGACCAATTTACATTCCCACCAGCAGTGCAGGAGGGTTCCTTTGTCCCCACAACCTCTCCAGCACTTGTTGTTTCTGTAATTTCTGAGTTATGGCATTTCATAAGGGTGAAGTGTATTTCATTGTTATCTTTATTTGCATTTCTCTGACAATCAGTGACTTGGTGCATTTTTTTCCATGTGTCTGTTGGCCTTTTTGATCTCTTCTTTGATGGATATTCTGTACATATCCTCTCCCCAAATTTGAATGGGGTCATTTTATTTGTTTGTTTGTTCCGTTTTGTTGTTGTTAAGTTTGGTGAACTCTTTATATATTTTGCTTATTAGCCTTTTGTCTAGTGTATCTCATGTAAAGATCTTGTCCCATTCTGTGTGGAATATGTTTGGGTGATGGTTTCTTTTGCTGTGCAGAAACTTTTCGATTTGATGTAGTCCCATTGGTTTATTTTTGTTTAAGTCTTCCTTACAATTCGATGTGTATCCTTAAAGATGTCTGTGAAATTCAGATGGAAAATAGATTAGCCAATATTTTCCTCTACAGTTTCTGGTCTAACATCTAAGTCCTTATTCCATTTGGAGTTTACATTTGTTTCTGTTGAGATATAGTGTTTCAATTTCGTTCTTCTGCAGGTTTCAACCCAATTTTTCCAACACAGTTTATTGAAGACTCTCTCCATTTAATATTTTGGGTCCCTTTGCCAATAATTAGATGTTTGTAGGTGTGGGCTATGTTAATTTTCTAAGATGCATGTGTGTGTCACCCACTACCTGCCTCTTAAATTCTCATCTACTCCTACACAAACACATGGCTGACTCCTGCCCATCCTGGCCACAGTCAGTTTTTGGTGTGCTAGAATTCATTCATCTGGTCCTGCCTAACTTCTTAGAATCCTATACAAGCATCAGACAAACAAACAAACCATATTCACTATGGTTTTGCTTGTTTTTCATAACAACCAAAGAACCACTACCATTCAGTGGTGAATCATAACTATTACAAGTTTAGACTCTGGATGGGTTAAACCAAGCTGTTTTTTGTTGTTGTTTTGAGGATTTTTGTTAGTTTATTTTGTTTTTGTTTTCATTTTCAACATTGAACCTGAAGATAGTGGTGACATCATCATGAGTTAAATTCGTAAATAATTCATATTTAGATTTCTAGGGGTGTGGCCATAAAGTAACAGTGATGGAAAAATCACACCTGAGAAGAACATGATAAAGCAAAAAAAATAAATAAATAAAAATCTCACATAACAATGGGTAATGTTTGAAGAAACTCACTTAGCCACAAGTGAGTGGAGGCAGGCACTGTGAAAGGGGAGGGCAAGAAAATCTTGAGACAAAAGTAGCTTGAAAGAGGAGTTTCAGCCTGTAGGAAATAGATGGTACTATCTTGGAACACAGGCTCAGCCCCAAGAAGGCTGGCAACAGTGCAGCCTACCCAGAAGGCAGCAATAATGGGTGGTTAGAGGTAGAATAGAACTGGGAACATAAACAATAACAATAAAAGGAACAAATATATAGGAAAAGGAAATGCAAAATGGACACAGCAATATAACCAATATTATTGAACTAAGGCCAACTAAGACCTAGGTAATAGAACAGAAACTCTAAGATCCCAATCTCAACTTCATATCCTTTGGAACCAAAAGGAAAAATATTGAGTGGGCTAAGTCAAAAAGAGAGGGATGAATACTGGATGACTTCACATGTAATCAGGACTTGGGAGACAGTCAGAAAAGGAGAACTCACTATGAAACTTGACCTGGAGATGGTGTACTATACTTAAGCAAGGAAGGAGTTGAAGAGCGGGGCTTGGAGGAAGTTATTTGGGCCCTTAGGTCGGGAGGGGGAGTATTTTACAGACTTCTGTTATGCAGAACTGGAAAATTGTACCTATGTGTATACAACTGTGATATAAATTGTTAACCCTCCAGTATCTTTTTAATTCATATTTATGCCTTTTGGTAAGTTCTAATACACCTGGTTACCCAGCCTCCACTAATTATGTTTTCTTCAAATCAAGCTGCCTCTATCAAAGGACATTTCCATGCTCTAAACCCTTTCTATGACAATATAAGTGTCTCTCTATTGTTTTTTTCTATCTTTTTAAATTTTTTTAAATATTTTATTTTATTTATTTATTCCCTTTTGTTGCCCTTATTGTTTTATTGTTGTAGTTATTATTGTTGTTGTCGTCATTGTTGGATAGGACAGAGAGAAACGGAGAGAGGAGGGGAAGACAGATAGGGGGAGAGAAAGATAGACACCTGCAGACCTGCTTCACCGCCTGTGAAGCGACTCCCCTGCAGGTGGGGAGCCGGAGTTCGAACCGGGATCCTTATGCCGGTCCTTGTGCTTTGCGCCACCGGCGCTTAACCCACTGCGCTACAGCCCGACTCCCCTCTCTATTGTTTTATGATGTAGTTTTATCCAAACCGATTTTTGAACTCTTTTCACTATCAGGTTTTATGAAAATTTCAGGTAAGTGACTTAGGTTTTTGAGGGATGAAGGGTATGGTGGGTAAGGGAGAGAAACTATTTCTAGTGAGAAAAAGAATCTTCTGAAGAACTTTGTACACCAGTGAATCCCAAAGAAAGAATTGAAATTGATGTCTCTGGGGCAAAACAGCTCATATAGCCATAGGCAAAATTCTACCAACCTATCCGAACATATCTAGCTGACGAGAGACTATGCTGCTCGAGATTCTTCTGTATTCCCAAATGTGCTTAACTTAGATTTCTATATCCTTTGTGCTTTCAGTAGAAATGCTCCAGGAAGAATTGCAGTGATATAAAAATAGATGCTTGCCACACTTTTCTTTCCATATTTCAGTGGCAACTGAGTGCACCTTATTTGTTTGACATGCACAAATTTCTAAATTTCCTAAGCCTACTGCTTTGACAACAAACAAACAAACGCCTATGAGTTCTGTGTTTCCATGGCCAATTTACAGTTCTGAAGAACCAAGGTTTCATATGTTTGTCACAAATCATGACAAAAACACAAGCGTTTAAGGCTTCAGTGACTAAATGACTGATAATGCACAAAAGAGTGAACGATGCATAAAATGTCTCTTCAAAATTATGTTATAGTGGTTTGTTTCTTTAACTGACATTAGTTTCAAAATAAATTTATGTCACAAGATGTCTATACTAAATCCTGTCTATATGGATTTTTGAAAACTGTTCCCACATTGATTAGAAAAATAATCCATACTCATTATATACATTTTTCTGAAATGTAAAGAAGTAGTCTTCATATACATCTGTCATCGTAAAATGATTACAGCAAAAATATTTCCAAATAGTTCTATACATTTGAGGAACTTGAAGCATATTGATGATACTTATATCATTTTGGTTCAAGAGTATACCGTTTGTATTTCATATTATTGTTTTTATATATAACATTAATTGCAACACCATGATCTATTATAGAACCTTTCCACAAATTTCTTAAACTTTCCCATAAAGTTGAGAATTTAGTTGCAATTAATTTTTAATTATTGTAAATAGTACGAAGAAAATACCGTTATACTTAAATCTTCTTTACAATTTTCTTATAGGTTCGTTCAGGTAAACTCCTAGGTATAGAGTTATCAAGTGGATAAAAGTAATTTTTAAGAAGAAAACTTGAGGCTTCATATCTTTTTGTGTTTACAGACACCTCCGAGAATCTAATACAAATGTTGCTCTTCTAAACCCGGGTGTCCAACAACAAATGAGTGGCTGAGCAAGTTGTGGTATATATACACAATGGAATATTACTCAGCTATTAAAAATGGTGACTTCACCATTTTCAGCCGATCTTGGATGGACCTTGAAAAATTCATGTTAAGTGAAATAAGTCAGAAACAGAAGGATGAATATGGGATGATCTCACTCTCAGGCAGAAGTTGAAAAACAAGATCAGAAGAGAAAACTCAAGGAGAACCTGAACTGGAATTGGTGTATTGCACCAAAGTACAAGTCTCTGGGGTGGGTGGGAGGGAGAATACAAGTCCAAGAAGGATGACAAACGACCTAGTGGGGGTTGTATTGTTATATGGAAAACTTAGAAATGGTATGCATGTACAAATTTTTGTATTTACTGTTGAATGTAAAACATTAATTCCCCAATAAAGAAATAAAAAAATGTTGCTCTTCTAGAAAACCTTAATAATATATTGCTTCCTTCATGAAAACATAATATAACTTGACCTTTCTTATTTTATTTATATTTTCATCATCATCTCCAGAGCTTCACCACTATGGATAAACTTTTTCAGATATATAGAGAGAGATGGAGGAAGAGAAAGACAGGGAAATATACCACCGTACTGAAGTTTCTTCCAGTGCAGTGTGGGGTGGTATCTAATCTGGACAGTGTTTATGACAAAACAGTTGAACTATCCAGGTAAGCTATCTCGCTTGCACAAAATGGTTTTTTTTGTATATTCACTTATTTATTTACATATATATGTGTAATATATTGAGAGAGAGAGAGATAGAAGGAGATAGGAGCACATGTGATATAAAGAATAAAATTTAGGGCCTCATGCTTGAGAGTCCAGTGCTTTATAAACTACCTCTCATCTTCTGAGCCATCAAATGGCTTCTTTAAAAAAAAAAGACTCTCACTTAGGAAAACATAATCAAATGATGGCAAGATAGCTCACATATATAGTGCATCTGCTTTGTTTTAGCATGATCTGGTCAGCCCTCACTGTACAGGAGGAACCCTCAGTGCTGTGATAGCTTTCCTTTTTCTTCACTGACATTGTCCTATTTGAATAAATGTTAAGAGTGATGATGACCAAAAGAAAAAAGAAAAGAAAAGAAAGAAAATAAAGCATGTATATTTTAAAAGTGAATTTACTGAAAAGTATATGTCTATGAGAATGCCTTTCTTTTGAGTAAGAGTTCAAAATTTAGATGACAACACATGCACCTTGAGTCACCAAATAAGTTTTGATTGCCACACATGCTGATAAAACTGACTCATGAAAGTGTGTATAATAACAAATTGCATCATGTACCTTTGCCAGATGAAAGTAAACCGATAGCAAAGAGTCTCAAAATTTTCTAAGATTCTTCTACTTGAAATGCTTTGCTCTCAAATTAATAAAACCATCACTTATCAGAATTTCCATTGGTGATGATGTTCATTTTAGTAAGGGGACATTTATAAACTAATGATTAAATGCTTCAATTTCAATATCACTTGAGCAGGAACTCTAAAAATTTATATAATTTTAGGTATTGCAAATTTTTTCATTCATAAAAGTTGACCAAAATTTACCAATCTTGACTCCTACTCCTATGAGCAGGAATTTATTCAAGTTCCCAAAGTTTATAGAATGGCCTGCTTCTAGTCCTCTCTTCCAGAAAATAAAGTATGGTTAAAACAACAACTAATAGCTTGAAGACTTTCAGAACATTAAATCAAATTATTTATCTTATTCCTATGGCCCCAATTCATCAACTAAGACAAACTATTGTTCTGTGAGATGTAAACAAACAAATAGATATGTAAGTACATCTGTGTACACTTAGATAAATAAACTTTACTTCTTCATATGTTTCTTTTTTCTCCCCTCCATGTCAGGGAGTAGATCCAGAGCCTCATATAGGTACTAAACCATCAGCATTAGTGGCACAATTTTTTTTAATTATCTTTATCTATTTATCACATAAAGACAGCCAGATATTGACAGGGAAGGGTGTGATTGAGACGGAGAGAGACAGAGAGACATCTGAAGCACTGTTTCACCACTCACAAAGCTTTCCCCTTGCAGGTGGGGACCAGGGGCTCAAACCAGGATCCTTTCACATTGTAATATGTGTGCTCAACCTGGTGTGCCACCACCTGGCCCCTCCAGCACAATGTTTTATTGTATATTTTTGAGGAGGACGAAGGGTCACCAAAACTTTGTACCAACCATGATAGAGTTAAATTGGTGCTGTTTATGGTGTTCAAGTTTGAACCCATGGCCTCAACAATTGTAAGACTTGTATTTTATCTATAAACTTTTTAATTACACAGTAGTATTCCATTGAATACATATCCCATAATACTTTCTTAATTAATCAATTGTAATACTTGTTTCCATCAAAGTTAGCAGTGGAATTTTGGTGCTTAAACATCTCCACTCTTTTTTCCCCCAATTTGACAGAGAATAAAAGAGGAGAGGTACAGAGAGGAGAGATTCCTGTAGCACTATTCGATGGGAAGTAAGTTGTTGGGAAATTGTGCAGATGTGGTTGAGTTAGGCAGGACCCAAAAACCACCATATTTCCATGTGAGTATTATTATTTACATATCAATCTTTTGCCTAGTTTTCAAAATGACTTCTCTGCCACCACATTACCCCCTCAGGGTTTCACCCATTCCCACCAGCTAATACCCTGGAAATTGTTGCTATGGAAGCTTTCTACCTTCCCAGAGTGCCTTGTTTTCTCCAACCCCTTTCCTAGCCAATTCCGTCCTGACTTGCCACTTCTGGAATTCTCCTATAAAAGTCACTTCTGTTTCCACTCTCTCTCTCTCTTTCTCTTCTGCATCCCGACCTGGAGAAAGGCTGGTGTGCATAGCAGAAGACTGCCATTTTTCTAACTCCACATGGCCTAAACCCGCTGTGCTCACACCTGACTCTGGAGCACCCGCATGAATAAAGATTTGAGTTCCTGCTCTACCATGAGTTCCTGGTCTCTTCTCTCTTGGGGACGCTAGTCATGTATTAAGGCTTTCTTCTTGCATCTGATAACTCCTTTTCCAATTTTCTGCTGACAGATGGATGTTTAGGATGCTATGAACATATAGAGCGTATTATGTCCCTTTGAATTAGTGTTTTCATGTCACTAGAGGTGACTGTGCTAAGTGAAGTAAGTAAAGATAACAAAGACAAAAAAGAAGAAAGATAATGGAGGAAAGACCAAGGGGTGAGGGAGAAGAAAAGGGAGAGGGAAAGGACTGCAGAGATAGCATAATGGTAATATAATCAAAACAAAACAAATAGCCTTTCATGCCTAAGGCTCCTAGGCCCCAGGTTCAATTCTTAGTAGCACCATAAACCAGAGTTGAGCAGTACACTGGGAAGGAAGGAAGGAAAGGAGGGAGGGAGGAAAGGAGGTAAGGGGGAGAGGAAAGGAGGAAAGAAGGGTGCAAAGTAAAGAAAAGAAAATACAAGACTATGGTGAAAGATTGATGCTTTCTCTCATGTGTTGAATACAAATAACTAAAGCAAATGAACCTGTAAGTAAAAAAATGCAGCACTCTAATAACTGTCTCTAATTTTTGTGAAAACTATGGAGTGTTGGTATGCTTCTAGTTCTGCTTCTGGGATCCCTTCTGTTACATTGCTTGACGTTGTAGTCTATTTACATGGTCATTCTGTTACATTGGTTTGGTCTCACTCTCCCTGCCTCCGGGAGATTTTGGTTTAGTCCTTGCCTTTTCACGCTTCTTGCTTTTCCCCGCCCCCTATCCTACATACTTCCTTGGTTCCAGACTCTGCTGCCAGAGGAGAGAGAAGAGGACAGATTTGGGCTGTGATTAGATTAGATTAGTTTTTTGAACCATTTGCTCATGAATAAAGAAATATTGCTTCTCCACTCAGCCATGTGTCCCTGTTTCGGGGTGTCTCTCTCCTTATCCAGCAGGGTGTCCTCCAGGGGAAAGGTAACAGGCTGGTTCTTTCTCGCTCACGACAGGGATGACACGAAGTAAAAGACACCAGGGGACTCTTAGCGTGAATCTAGAATCTGAGTCCTTGAGTCCCAGAATCCTAGAGTCCATTTATTAGCAAAATTGACATGAGTTAAATAGAAAAGCAATGGAGGTAATTATTGTTGAAATATGACAGAAATTACAGGTTTCTTAACAGTCAGCATTCCCCTAAGGTAGGGGGCTGGTATGACAGGAATTGATGAGATACAAGACAGTTATTTTCCATGACACAAGCAACTTAATTATCCAAAGGTATCTGAGAGAAGCATGGGGGTTAAACCCGTAGGGTGAGACAGAAAGAAGATGAATATCAAAAGGCCATATAGTTTGGAATTTCTCTTGTCTGGGGTCTGAGGTGTGTGATGAAGTGTGTGATAAGGTGTGTTCTTCTGTGATCAGAAGGTGACTTTGAATAAGGGAATCTGCAGCCATGTGGCCTGTGGTTAATGGAGGGAAGTACTGGGGTATCTGTGGGCCTGAGAGTCAAGAAGGAAAGAACCAAGTCTGAGTTTCCCCCCTTATGCTCACCTCGGTTGAGAGAGACTTACCAAGAGGTTATCTTCTCAGACCTCCATCCAAAGATGGGGGTGGTTCTCCCTAAGCTCTATCAGGCTTACACATGTTCCCAACATCCCTGGTCATCTGTCTCCCGCCATGAAGCTAGCCCAGCATACTGGCGCCCTGAACTTTGACGGACAATGGAGGACATGGAGCTTTTGTGATAGATGCAGTATGGAACTATTTTTCCCTGTAATCTTATAAACTCATCAACAAAAAACACATTAAAATTTTAAAATGCATGCACTTTGCCCACTGAGCCATCTCCCAGCACCTTTTTCATGTATTTCAGTCTAGTGCAGGTCTTAATTTTGGAAAGCCAACAAATGTAACAAAAAATTAAATTGCTTAAATAAAAAGATAAATAACCAAGGTTCAGAAGTTAACAAATTCTATATCACCATAGGTGGAACAAAAGGAGGACAGAAGGAGCTAGATAATTAACTAACTTTGTGCCAGTCTACCTAAGTACCACAAAGATGCCAATTTAGCTTTGCTGTGGTGGTACACATAATGAGGAGACTTGCTGAGGACAGAATGGTTGGGGGAGCCAGGTGGTAGTGCACCTGGTTGATTGAACACACCACAGTGCTCAAGGAACCAGGTTCGAGCCCTTGGCCCCCACCTGCAGAGGGAAAGCTTCATAAATGGTGAAGCAGAACAGCTGGTATCTCTCTGTCTCTCTCCCTTGCTATCACTTCCTTCCCTCTTGATTTCTGACAGTCTCTATCCAATAAATAATTAAATCCTAAAAAATTTTAAAAAAATAAGAAAGAGAGACAGAGAGAATGGTTGGGTACTTCCAAAATTCTTATGATGAAACTCAGTCTCACATATGACTCTATTTGGAAGTGGAGCATTGGAAGGTAACTAGGTCATGAGAGGAGAGCCCTAGTGAATGAGGTGAGTGTCATTACAAGAGAGACCCCAGTACACATTGCCCCTTCTTCCATGAAAGGGTACAGAAAGGAGATGGCCATGATGAATCACAACAGTTTCTCATCAAACACAGAATCTGCTCTGCTATAAAAAAATTAAGCTGGATTAAATTTTAAAAGATGAAATCTTATTGGCAACAGTATATATATATTCAAAGAATTCTGACAGAAGAATTGAGGTTACCAGAGTGGGGGACAGTGCAAATGAACTGTGGAGGGAGTCTGTGGTGAAATGCTATTTTGTACTTTGATAGTCATCACAGTGTGGCTACAAACCTTTAAAGAGGTGTGAGCCTGTCTGAAAATAAATGCAGTGTTTTAACTCTACAAAGAGAAATCTACAAAAATTTAAAAGAGATATGTTGACTTAAGATTTAAGTGTTTATAGAGGCTAATAGATAGTTTACCCTGTAAAGCAGGGTGCACTTAACCATGTTTGTGGTCTGAGTCCTGACACCACATAGGTGTATCATTAAGTGACACCAGGGAAAACTCTAGGGATGGCTGAGCAGTGTTGTCATCTCTCTTTCTGTCTTCCTCTCACTCTTTATATTTGTCAGAAATTAGTCTAAGAGTAAAATCCTCATCCTGAAGAAAAGTAATCACACATACACCAGGTCTGGGCACCACAAAAAAGGTAAAATAAATCAACATCACTAATATAACACCATAGTATTTAAGTTACATAACATTAGTATTGGATTAAAAATTACTTTGAAGGAGTTTATTTCCCCTTCTGGAGGTGAGATTAGCATAATTTAGAAAAGTAGATTCATGATTTTTTAATCTTTGTTTTGAGAATAAATGTGGTTTAAGATGAATGGAGGTAGATTTGTGACGGTTAATTGTATATGCATCTTTTGTTCACATGTGCAATATAAGGAATCAAAGCATATACACTTATTGGAGACAAAGTAGTCAAACTGTTGTTAAAATGAAATTTATGATGGTTATCCTTTAGAGGATTGGGAAGAGCCTGAGGTGGAAGTAGGTGCAGTGTGGAACTAAATTTATGTAACTTCATAATCTTTTAAACCATTATAAATCATTAATAAGAATGTACTTACATGAGTTTATATGTAAAGTATGGATAAGCAACACAATGCAGCTAATATAGGTAATAAAAACAGAAAAGTACTTTCTCAATAACTGTGTGCAAAGCATCCAAATTTTCAGATAGTAAGATTATTGGGGGGTCATCACTGCAAATGGTTGCAGATCCTAGTAAACTAGGAAGTTGTAAAGTCCTGTGCGTGAAAACAAAAGCAGTAGAGATATATACCAAGGTCTCAAGATAATATGAATAATATGGATGCACTGTTTAGACTCATCTCAAGTTATCAGAAGTATTTAGTCTTACTAATAATTTTGCTCCCATTATATTCAGCTCACTATAGAGCAAAAATGGCAACTGCTTCAAAAGCACAAGACTATGTAAATATTTATCTTCCTGCTTATTATCAAAGACCTTCACTCCACAGACAAATCAAAGAACAGAATTCAGGAAGTACCAATGAGACACAAACTTAGCATGTGTGACAATAATTAACATTACTAGATGAGAGACAGGAAAGAAAGAAATTAATTCCTACCCCCTGCAAAGTAGTACAAAATGAGAGGTGGGGGAAGCTGATAAAAACAAAAACAATACTCACCAAATCAAAAAGACTGAACAAAAGGAGCACTTCAACAAGATGAAACAAAATACCCCAGGCAGAACAGAAATGGTATGCACTGGAAACTTGATGTTCCCTAAAGAAAACGTCTCAGAAATTCAGAACAAAGATAAAGGCATAAAGAATCAAAGTGCATATTAAGAATATTAAATTCTTCTAAGTGAAGAAAGTGTTTGATTCATAAATAAGCATAGTAAGGAAGCTCTCTTCCCTTTTGTGTCCAGCCTAGAAATGCATGCAACGAATACAATCAAATGGGCATGTGTGGCCACACAGGGACCAACACTATGTTATTGCTTGGGAGTTATGTTATGGAAACATCGTAAAAGATAGCCTCACAGAGGTGTTGCTACAGAGTGATTGCTTGTACTTCCCTCATTCATATATTGATGCTCTAATTGCCAATATGATGTATGATGGTATTTGAAGGTGGGGTATTTAGAGGTTACTAGATTTACTTAAGATCGTAAGAGTAGACTCCTCATGATATAACACTAAAATGCCTGATCACTATTTTTATTTTTTTCTCTGCCACACAAGAAGAAAGCACTATGGACAAAATGGAAGAGGATTTTTCCTAGCGACATGTACTACCGAAACCTTGATGATGAACTTTCTAAAAAATTTATTTAAAAAAGGAGACATTAACAAAACCATAGAATAAGAGGGGTACAACTCCACACCGTTCCCACCACCATATCTCCATATCCCATCCCCTCCCCTGAAAGCTTTCCTGTTCTTTAACCTTTGGGGAGTATGGACCCGATGTCATTGTAGGATGCAGAAGGTTGAAGGTCTGGCTTCTGTAATTGCTTCCCAGCTGAATATGGGCATTGATAGGTCGGTACATACTGCCAGCCTACCTCTCTCTTTCCTTAGTAGGGTGGGGCTCTGGGGAAGCAGAGCTCCAGGACACATTGGTGGGGTTCTCTGTTCGGGAAGTCTGGTCAGTATCATGTTAACATCTGCAACCTTGTGGCTGAAAAGAGAGTTAACATACAAAGCCAAACAAATTGTTGACCAGTCATGGAGCTAAAGGCTGGAATAGTGCAGATGAAGTGGTCCTCCATTTTGTAGATATCTAGTAGGCATATTTTAGTTATATTTCAAAGGGTCTGTGGCTATACTAGTTTTTCTTTTTCTCTCTGAGCCTGAAATTTGATATGTAGGTGGGTCCAAGTTATTGTTTGAGGAGGTGATGTCATGGCTGGAAAAAGGACTGAAAGGCTGGATCAGGGAAGAGAGTAGCTCCCTAATATGGGGAAGGGGTATAAGTATTGTTGACTGTAAAACCCATCAATTTGATTTGGTCTGGGGCCCATATTCAGCTTAGGAGCCTATGTGACCTCTGCATCCCTATAGATCTAAGCTCACATTCTGTGGTCATGAGTAGGAACATTCCAAGCTGCCCCAATATACATCCATCTATCTCGGGTGTAGCACAGAGTATGTTGTCCATCCTCCCTTCAGATAATGGAACATTCTCTGGTGTTGTTGATCCAAGTTGAGAGCAAGGTCCTATGTGGGGCCCACCAAGGGGTCTATTTTGTTGTTCCTGATAGAGATAACCAGTAACAATGAAGACAGGGATTTATTTAAGTTCTAGGTCTAACATGTGTGTTTGGGAATCTCAAGACTCCCCGAATAGGGCCCCAGCTGATGGAGTGACCTGATAGTGACTAAAGAGTCCTCATTAAAGTATGCCAGTCTCCTGCCCTTATTCAACTTTTGCAATCCTTGCTTTGCTGAGGTTAACTTTGGAGGGAGTGAGAGAACTGTAATAGGAAGTAGATGAGGAGGTTATCAAAGTCTAATTAGATACTATTTCATTAGGAACTTTATACTGACTCATTGCAGACTATTATGTACTTTTACTTTCAGGTATATATTTGTCCTAGTTTATGGATCTGTTTATGGATATTTGTCCTAGTTTATGGATATGTTTATGGATATTTGTCCTAGTTTATGGATATGTTTATGGAGAACTGTAATAGGAAGTAGGTGAGGAGGGTATCTAAGTAGACACTATTTCGTTAGGAACTTTATACTGATTCACTGCAGACTATTATGTATTTTTGCTTTCAGGTATATATTTTGCCCTAATTTATGGATACATGTGAACATATTCTCTATCTCATGGGACCAGGTCTATATCTAGGTTTTGGGACTTTGTTAGGAAGTGAACCACCTGGAATAGAATTACAGAATACTGTGAAAGGAAAGGTCTCACGTGAGTAATGAAGCTGAAAGGTTGTCATTCCACACTTGAAGTCTCTGGACACAGTCTGAAGTGAAGCATGCTGAGGTGGTATTCGTTGTGTTGATTAGGCTGGGATGTGGATACAATATCATTTGGTATGAACTGATAGAAGTATGCAGGAAAGTGTGTCCCACACTAAGGTTCCAGGACTGGGGAAATATAGGCTCTATAGTGGGAATGTGAGGTTCCTGCTGTCTTAGTGTTCAAGAAGACAATAGATAGTTATTGTTATAATCACATTATTTGGTAATTGGATTAACCTTGAAAAATTCCTTTGTTAGAGTTTGCTGTATAATAACCAACATCACCATAATTTATGTTCTTTGACATTACTTGTGTATAACTGTGCCACTGGTTGCTTCTGTTCCCTCGTCTAGGCTTTTGAGAGAGTCAACATATCAAAGACTCAGCCTATGTATTAAAACTATTTTTATGCTTTAAAAAGTTTGAGACTTACAATCAATTTTCCCCCTCTCATATTAATTAAATAGTGATTTATATGACTACAAATTAATAGGAGTATACATAAACACCAATCCCACCACCAAAAGAGTGTGTCCCATCCCACCCACCCCCACCCCCATCCCAGCCTCCCCAGGAAGCCAAATATCCACCCTCACCTTAACCCCAAGGTTTTTATTTTGGTGCCCTACTCCAGATTTAGTCAAATACTGCTTTTAGTTTCCCTTTCTGTTCTTCTTTCTCAACTTCTGTTGGTGAGTGAGATCATCTCATACTCATCTTATCTTTCTTACTTAACTCACTTAGCATAATTCCTTCTAGCTCTGTCCAAGATGGACCAGAGAAGGTGGGTTCATTGTTCTTTATAGCAGCATAGTATTCCATTGTGTATATATACCACAGCTTTCTCAGCCACTCATCAGTTGGTGGGCACCAGGATTGCTTCCAGGATTTAGCTATTATGAATTGTGCTGCTATGAACACAGGTGTACACATATCTTTTTGGTTGGGTGTGATGGAGTCCTTGGAGTATATCCCTAGGAGAGGGATTACTGGGTCATATGGAAAGTCCATGTCTAGCCTTGTGAGAGTTCTCCTGACTGCTCTTCACAGAGATTGGACCAGTTTACATTTCCACCAGCAGATCAGAAGGTTTCCTCTGTCCTCATAGCCTCTCCAGCATTTGTTGCTACTGTTCTTTTTGATGTATGCCATTCACAAAGGGGGTGAGCTGGCATGTCAATGTTGTCTTTATTTGCATATCTCTGATAATAAGTGACCTGCATCAATTTTTCATGTGTTTACTAGCCTCTTGGATCTCATCTTTAATGAATGTTCTGTTCATATCCTCTGTCCATTTAGGATGGGGTCATTTGCTTTTTTGATGCTAAGTTTGCTGAGCTTTTTGTATATTTTAGTGATAGTCTCTTGTCTGATGTATGGCATGTAAAGATCTTCTCCTATTCAGTGAGGGGTCTCCTTGTGTGATAGTTGCTTTGGCTGTGTGGAAGCTTTTCAATTTGATGTAGTCCCACTGGTTTGTTTCTGCTTTAGTCTTCCATGCAGTTGGGTTTGTATCATCAAAGATATCCTTGAGATTTAGATGGGAAAGTGTTCCACCAATGTTTTCCTCCAAGTATTTGATAGTTTCTGGTCTAACATCCATGTTCTTGATCCATTTAGAGTTGATTTTAGTTTCTGGTGAGATAAGGTGGTTCAGTTTCATTCTTCTATATGTTTCAACCCAGTTTTCCCCGCACCATTTATTGAAGAGAGTCTCCTTCCTCCATTTAATACTTTGGGCCCCCTTATCAAAGATTAGATATCTATAGGTGTGGGGGGTTTAGTTCTGGGCTTTCAATTCTGTTCCACTGGTCTGTGTGCCTATTTTTGTTCCAGTACCATGCTGTTTTGACTATGATGGCTTTATAATAAAGTTTGAGGTCTGGGAGTGTGATGCCTCCATTTCTGTTTCTTTTCCTCAAGATGGTTTTGGCAATTCTGGGTGTTTTCTGGTTCCAGATAAATGACTGCAGTTTATGTTCTAGTCTTGTAAAGAATCTTGGTGGAACTCTGATAGGTGTTGTATTAAATTTGTATATGGCTCTTAGGAGAATATTCATTTTGATGATATTTATTTTTCCAATGCATGAGCATGGGATTCTATTTCCTTTAATAGTGACTCATAGTTTTCAGTATATAAGTCTTTCACTTCTTTGGTCAGGATTATTCCTAGATATTTTATTGATTTTGTTGCAACAGTGATTGTGAGTGATTTCTGGATATCTTCCTCAGATTTAGTGTTTGCATAAAGAAATGCCGCTGATTTTTGTATATTAATTTTGTAACCTGGCAGCTGCTATATTGCCTAATAACTTTCAGTAGTTTTCTGCTAGATTCGTAAGAAGTATGTTGTTGAGTTTCCAAATTCTGTGGCTTTTGGTAATTTTTCTGTTTGTTGTTGAATGTTAGCTTTATTCCACTGTGGTCTGTGAAGATACTTAGGATGAGATGATACTTGGGATGAACAAATTCTACTGAATTTGTTGATACTGTATTTGTGGGCTAACATGTGGTCTATTCTTGAGTATGTGTTATGTGGATTTGAAAATAATGTGTATTCCAGTTTTTTGGGGTGAAGGACTCTGAAAATGTCCAGGAGGTCTAGTCTATCCAATTCTTCATTTAATTCTCCTGTTTCTTTGTTGATTCTCTGCTTAATTTATCTAAGTGTGAGAGTGTGGTGTTAAAGTCTCCCACTATTATTATATTAGTATTGATGTAATTTTTTATTTTTTTATATTTATTTACGTATTTCCCCTTTTGTTGCCCTAGTTTTTTATTGTTGCTGTAGTTATTGTTGTTGTTATTGATGCCATCATTATATAGGACAGAGAGAAATAGAAAGAGGAAGGGAAGACAGAGGGGAGAGAAAGATAAACACCTGAAGACCTGTGTCACCACCTGTGAAGCAACTCCCCTGCAGGTGGGGAGCCGGAGATCAAACTGGGATCCTTATGCTGGTCCTTGCGCTTTGCGCCACATGTGCTTAACCTGCTGCTCTACTGCCCGACTCTAGATGTATTTTTGTAGTTCTTTCAGTAGGTGTTTGATGTATTTAGATGGTCTCTCATTGGGTGCATAGATGTCAATAATTGTTAACTCTTTTTGGTTGATTGATCCTCTAATCATTATGTAATGGCCTTGCCTATCTTTTATTACTTTATTTAATTTAAAATCTATTGTGTCAGAGATGAGAATGGCTGTTCCTCCCTTTTTTTGTGGTCTATTAGCCTGTATGATAGTTTTCCATCCTTTCACTTTAAGTCTTTGTTTGACTTGTTGAGTGAGATGGGATTCTTGCAAGCAGCATATGGTTGGGTTCTGTTTTATGATCCATCCTCCCAATCTGTACCTTTTAATGGGTGAATTTAATCCATTGATGTTTATTGATATTATAGATTTAATGTATTGTAGTGCCATTATTCAATATTTTTTAATTTTCTCTGATATATGATTTTATTGATTATAAGAGGATTTTAGAACCTCTTTCAGGGCAGGTTTGGTGATGGTTGCCTCCTTTAACTGTTGTCTGTCTGAGAAGGTTTTGATACCTCCATCTAGTTTGAATGAAAGTCTAGCAGGATATATTATCTTTGGTTGAAACCCTTTTTCATTCAGGGCTCGATAGACATCTTGCCATTCTCTTCTGGCTTTTAGAGTTTGAGTGGAGAAGTCTGCTAATAGTCTTATGGGTCTTCCCCTGTATGTGACTTTTTGTTTTTCTCATGCATCCTTTAGGATCCGTTCTTTATCCTTGTTTCTTTTCATTGTAACTATGATGTGTCTTGGTGTCTTCACGTCTTGATTTGTTATTTCGGTTTGGGACTCTCTGGGCCTCTTGAATCTTAATGTCCTTTCTGTGGTTTAGGTCTGGAAAGTTTTCTTTTTTTATTTTTTATTTAAGAAATGATTAATTAACAAAACCATAGGGTAGGAGGGGTACAACTCCACACAATTCCCACCACCCAATCTCCATAACCCACCCCCTCCCATGATAGCTTTCCCATTCTCTAGCCCTTTGGAAGAATGGACCCAGGGTCATTGAGGGTTGCCGAAGGTAGAAGGTCTGGCTTCTGTAGTTGCTTCCCCGCTGAATATGGGCGTTGACTGGTCGGTCCATACTCCCAGTCTGCCTCTCTCTTTCCCTAGTAGAGTGTGTCTCTGGGGAAGCTGAGCTCCAGGACACATTGGTGGGGTCTTCAATCCAGGAAGCCTGGCCAGCAGCCTGGTGGCATCTGGAACCTGGTGATTGAAAAGAGAGTTAACATACGAAGCCAAACAAATTGTTGAGCAATCATGGACCCAAAGCTTGGAATAGTGGAGAGGAAGTGATAGGGAGGTACTCACTGCAAACTCTAGTGTACTTCTGCTTTCAGGTATATATTTTGCAGTAGTTTATGGATATGTGTGAATATAAGCTCTCTGTCACAGAAACTGGTGTATATCAAGGTTATGGGACTTTGTTAGAAAGTGAACCACCTGAGATGAAATTAGAGTGTACTATAAAAGGAAATGTGTCACCCGAGTAATGAAGCTGAAGGGTTGTCATTCCACACATGAAGTCTCTGGACACAGTCTGAGGTGAAGCATGTTGAGGTGGCAATCGTTGTGTTGGTTAGGTTGTGATCGGCATATGCAATATTATTTGGTATGGATTGGGAGATGCATACAGGAAAGTGGGCCCTATCCAAGGGTTCCAGGACTGGGGGAAGTAGGGGCTCTATAGTGGAGATGTGAGGTTCCTGCTGTCTTAGGGTTCCAAAAGACAATCGATAGTTAATGTTATCATCACATTATTTGGTAATTGGGTTGACTTTGAAAAGTCCTTTTGTTAGGGTTTTCTGTACAGTACCCAGTATCTTGTATATAGCTGTGCTATTGGATGCTTCTAATCTACTTGGTCTAGGCTTTTGAGAGAGTCCGCATATCAAATACACAGCCTATATATTAAAAAGATGCAGTTTGTGTTTTGAGAAACTTTGAGACATACAATTGATTTTCCCCCTCTCATATTTATTAACTAGTGATTTATATGTCTACATTTTGCTAGGAGTGTACATAAACACCATTCCCAACACCAAAAGATTGTGACCCATCCCTCCCGCCCACTCCCACCCCCCACTGGCCCAGGAAGCTGCATGTCTACCCCTCACCACAGGGTTTTTACTTTGGTGCCCTACTTACAATTTGATTAGGTCCTGCTTTTAGTTTCCCTTTCAGATCTTCTTGCTAAACTTCTGTTGATGAGTGGGATCATCCCATACTCATCTTTATCTTTCTGACTTAGCACACTTAACATAATTCCTTCTAGCTCTGTCCAAGATGGGTCAGAGAAGGTGGGTTCATTGTTCTTGATAGCTGCATAGTATTCCATTGTGTATATATACCACAGCTTTCTCAGCCACTCATCTGTTGTTGAGCACCTGGGTTGCTTCCAGGTTTTAGCTATTATGAATTGTGCTGCTATGAACATAGGAGTACACACCTCTTTTTGGTTGGGTGTTATGGAGTCCTTGGGATATAACCCCAGGAGAGGAATTACTGGATCATATGGAAGGTCCATGTCCAGCCTTGTGAGAGTTTTCCAGACTGCTCTCCACAGAGGCTGTACCAATTTACATTCCTACCAGCAATGTAAAAGGGTTCCTCTGTCCCCACATCTTCTCCAGCATTTGTTGCTGCTGTCCTTTTTGATTTATGCCATTCTTACAGGAGTGAGGTGGTATCTTAGTGTTGTCTTAATTTGCATTTCTCTGACAATCAGTGACCTAGAGCAGTTTTTCATATGTTTGTTAACCTTTTGGATCTCCTCTGTAGTGAATGTTTTGTTCATATCCTCTGCCCATTTTTGGATGGGGTCATTTGCTTTTTTGGTGCTAAGTTTGCTGAGCTCTTTATATATTTTGGTGATTAGTTTCTTGTCTGATATATGGCATGTGAAGATCTTCTCCCATTCTGTGAGGGGTCTCTCTGTTTGTTTAGTAGTTTCTTTGGATGTGTAGAAGCTTTTCAATTTGATGTAGTCCCATTGGTTTGTTTCTGCTTTAGTCTTCCTTGCAGTTGGGTTTGATTCATCTAAGATGTCCTTGAGGTGTAGGTGGGAAAGTGTTTTACCAATGTTTTCCTCTAAGTATTTGATTGTTTCTGGTCTGACATCTAGGTCTTTGATCCATTTGGAGTTGATTTTTGTTTCTGGTGAGATAAAGTGGTTCAATTTCATTCTTCTGCATGTTTCAACCCAGTTTTCCCAGCACCATTTATTGAAGAGAGCCTCCTTTTTCCATGTAATCCTTTGGACCCCTTATCAAAGATTGGATGCCCATAGGAACGGGAACTAGAGCAGAGATACACACATAGAGATTCCACTCTGAGTCAGATTTCTTCCCCAAAATAATTCAAAAATTCAGAAAGGCAAAGAAGAAGGAAGGAAGAAGTGTATGACAAGATAAAAAAAAAAGAAAGAAAAAGAAAAAAACAAAAAGAGACAAGTGAGAGAAAAGGGAAAAGAGAAGAAAAAGAGCTGTTATTAAAGAGCAGTGAAAGGAAAGTTTTTTTTGATTACTTTATTTTTAATTTAATTTAATTTAATTTTTTTAATTAGCTAGGAGGAGGAGGGAGGGGAAAGTCTGTAGAGGAGGTAGGAGTAAGGAGACAAGTTCCTCCCACAATAGATAAGATGCCCACTACCCTAGCAATGAAAGATACCCTAATAGTTAATTCTGATCAACCTAAAAGTGGGGGAAGATATATGCCTTTATATAATATTAATAATAAAATAGAGAAGTTAAAAAAAAACACCCTGTCCCAGATTACCTCAAACCTCGTGATCAGAGGCAGCTGATTTTTAAGAATGAGAAAAAAAAAACACCTCAGGACTATACTAGGATAGTGAAATAGACAGTATGCAAATCTACTATCCACTGTATATTCTAGGGGTGGCTAAAGGAGGAAGGGAAGTTGAGCAGAGACACTCACAGTGAGAGTCCACACTGAGTCAGAATTCTTCCCCCAAATAATTTCCAATGTGTATCAGTGAATTCAAAAAAGCACACTGTTTGGTGGTGTGGGGGCTGGGACCTGTGGCTTTGGAAGCTGTAGGATTAAGGAAAAAAGGATGACAAGAATGAGAAAAAGAAAAAAAAGAAAGAGAGAGATAAAAATGAATAAGTAAAAGAACAGCCATAAAACAGCAGTGAAAGGAAAGAGTTTTTATTTATTTATTTTTAATTATTTATTTAGCTATGCAGGGTGAGGTGGGGGGTTTGGCTCCTTAGAAAGAAAAAAGGCCAGAGGTTTCAGAAGGGCATAGACTTAGAATGAATGATACTCCCTGGTGAGATAGGAATTTGGTAAAGACAGAAGCTCAGCAGGGGAGCCTGCTAGGAGCTGGTCCCCAGGGACTGGTTATGGGGGGGAAGGGGGAGGAGGTGGTCTTAATAATTAAAAGGAAAAAAATTTCCCTTTTTTTCTACTCTATTTCTTAACCCAAATTAAGTTATAGTCACCTCCTTGGTGTTACCGCTAGGACCCCTTATTGACTGGCCTACTAAAGGCAGAAAATCGTACCGTTTCCAGAAGATGTGGTCAGAGCTCAAGCCACTAGCAGCTTCTCAGTCTCTCATCTTCTGGGAACCCCCGGAAGTTTTCTTTTATTATTTCCCCTGGAATGTTTACTTCCCCTTCCTCTCTTTCTTCCTCTGGTAGGCCAATTATACGAATGTTACTTCTTTTGAGATCATCCCATATGTCTCTGTTGTTGTTGTTTTCAGTGTCTCTCAATCTCTTTTTGAGCCCTTTCACCACTTTCTTAGTTTTCCGCAGCTTATCCTCTGTCTGGCTAATTGTGTTTTCTGATTCTGTTAATCTGATTTCCCTTCCATCAGCTACTTTCTTCAGTTCAGTTATAGTATTAGCTTGTTCTGCTAGTTGGCCTTTTAGCTCAGCTATTTCTGCTTTCATTTCTCTAATTACCTTGAGGTAGCTTGTATTTACTTTGTGGTTCTCCTCTGTTGTTTCCCTAATTCTGATAGCCCTTTCCCCATAGTTATCCCCATTTCTGTGATTATTAGGTGTATTATTGCTTGCATACTTTTCTTATCTATAGTTACTTCTGACTGATTTGGAGTTTCTTCTGGGCTCCTGTCCTGATTCATTGTGGTAGCAGTTTTATTTGCTCTTGATTTAACCTTTTTTTATTGATGTGGCTTTTATTTTTCTGTTCTATCATTTTTCAGTTGTTGTGTTTTGAGTACAAGCCATGCTATACTAAAGACCTTTATGATAAGTGCAATCACTAATCTCAGAAATTACAACACTAGTAACTGATGCAAGGATTGATGCAGTTCAACCAATACCACTTAGCCAAACCAACACCTCCAGTTCAAGAAAAAAATAGCAACCAAACAAAAGAAAAAGAAAGAGACAGGAAAAAAGGGAAAGCAAGTATAGACTATTATGCAAATCTACTGTCCACTATAAATTCTAGGGATAGAAAGGGGAGAAAGGGTAGTAGAGAAGACACACACACACATAGAGTCCACTCTGAGTCAGATTTCTTCCCCAAAATAGTTCACAAGTGAGTATCAGTGAATTCAGAAAACAAAAGAAGGAGGCAGAGAGAAAAGAATTTTTAAAAAGGAAGAAACAAAGAAAGAAAGAAGAAAAAAGGAAGAGGAGTTAAAGGAAAGAGTTTTTTTTAATTAGCTAGGAGGAGGGGAAAAGGAGAGTGGAGAGAAGAGGTAGAGAGAAACAAGTTCCTCTCACAATGGATAGGACTCCCAGTTACCTGGCAATGGATAAAACAACAACGGTTAATTTTGGTCAACCTGAAGAAGGCGGATGGGAAAGGGACACATATATATATAATAGTAGTAGTAATAAAATAGAATAGAAAAAACCCTAACAGTCAGTCTGCAGCTTGGACCTTTCGACTGGGTGCAGGCAGCATGAGCAAAGACAGCCAATTGTAAGAAGTATCCAAAAAAAAAAAAAAAAAACCCTCCAGGTAGTCTTTCCTAGGCAGGGATAAGGCTCTGATTGGTCAGTTATTTTGTTACTCAAATAGAGCTCCTGCCACTTAAAAAAGAGAGAGAGAGAAGTTAAAAGAAGAGAGGCTTAGAATGACACCCCTGGTGAGCCAGGAATCTTGGTAAAGAACAGTTCAGCAGGGATCCTGCTAGAAGTGGCTGCGCTACCCCCTGAGGGCTGGTACTGGGGTGGGGGGAGTGAGCTCATAAATAATCAAAGGATTTTCCTTTGTCCCCCTGACCTCTGTCAGCACAAGAGAGAGTTATGGGACTGTATTTTGGTGTCATTCTGGCCAGCCCTTGTTCACCCTCCTACAGACAGCCCAGTATCTTACCCTATTCAGTGGATCCAGGGTTGCAAGCTGTTGTCTCTTGGAGCTCACGGAGGCTGTGGCTCCAAAGTCTCCATCTTGGCTCTGTCCCCCAATGATGGACTTCTTTCTCAGCCTCCTGATCTGTGAGAAAGCAGGTCTTTGTGGATTAACTCAATTAGCTGAAGGTGTGTATTATAGAAAACCAAGTTGATGAAGCCATTCTATTTTTACAATTTGTTTATAAAATAAAAGATATCAACTAGACCATAGATTATGAGGGGGACAATTCCATACAACTCCTACTACCAGAGTTCCATATCCCACCCCCTCCCTTGAAAACTTTCCTATTCTTTATCCCTCTGTGAGCATGGACCCAGGATCTTTATGGGGTGCATAAAGTGGAAGGTCTGGCTTTGATAATTGCTTCTCTGTTGAACATGGCCATTGGCACGTTGATCCATACTCCCATCCTATCCCTGTCTTTTCCTAGTGGGAAAGGGCTCTGGAAAGGTGGGGTTCCTGAATACACTGGTGAGGTTGTCTGCCTAGGGAAGTCAGGTTGGCATCATAGTAACATCTGCAACTTGGTGGCAGAGTACTGGAGATGAAGGGTTGACATCATTGGCCTGGCTTCTGTGGACATAGTCTGAAAGTGAAACATGTTGAGGTAGTACTGGTTGCAGTGATTAAGTTGAGATCAGCGGATGCATTACCATTTAGTATGTGTCAAGAAGCTTGCAGAAAAACGAGTCCAACAGCAGAGCCATTCTTTTCTGACTTCCCATCCACCCTCCCACTCTTTGAAATCAGAAGACATCAATATTCAAGCTGCTTTGTGTAAGTTTTCAAAACCTTGTTGAATATCATTTCTTTTACATTTATTTCAATATACCAAGTGTTTATTGAGCAATGGACAGGGACTGTGGTAGGCATGGAACATGGAGAGGTAAACTGTGCTCCCTATCTTATCTTAAAGTTCCTTAAACTCCAGTGGAGGTGAGGATATAGTCCTGTAGATAGACCATATGCTGCACTGTGTAAGACCCTGGGTTTGATCCCCAGCTTCCCCTTGGAAACACCAAGGGAACTCACTGTGTGGTGAAGAAGCATTTTTATCTCTCTCTCTCTCTCCCTCTTTTTTTCTCCCTCCCCCTCAGGTCTTTTTGTTTTGTTTGTTTTGCCTCTCTATGGATATAAAGAAACTAAGCCAGGGTGGGGAGGCTGATTAGCAATATAACGCATATATAAGGTCCCTGGCTCATTCCCCAATGCCAAAGCAAAACAAAACAAAAATCCAATAGAGGAGACTACAGGAAACCAGGTGACATTAATCATTAATGCATGATACATGTGAAAAAACAGAAATATGGTACCAGTGGCATAAGTATGAATCCTTGCCCGCAGCTAAGTTCATCAAGAGGTATTCTTATATTGTTACTAACTTATAACCCTTCACGTCTTTTGACCATATGCTCTTTTTCCCCTATAATATCACATTTACTGAGTTAAAATATTTATTCTCTATGTGGGAAGAATAAAAATAAAAGAAATCTTGCTAAACAACTGGTTCTTCAGATGAGAAATCAAAAGTCGTATCAGTTGTGGTGAACAGCTATCAATGGACAAGACTGACGGCAGGCAACATTTTGAAACCACCAAGATTTCCTTTAGCTCTTTTTTGTTCTTCTCAAGATCCACAATTCCAGACTCTCAGTGCCAATTTGTGCCTCTCGAAAGTGAGAATTTCTCTCTCAGAGCAGTCTTTAAGTCCTCATCCTGCTCCATTTCAAATTTGTTAGAGACTGTTATAATAGCATTTAAGGCTATATTTTATTGAATCTTTGCTAAGGGTCATCTCCAGGTTTAACACTTACAATGTAATGTCTCATTTACTTTTCACAATCATAGGGAAACATTTTATTCTTCATTTTACTGATAGGGAAACTGAGTCACAATGAAGTCAATATTTCTAATTGGAAGGACAGAGCTCCAACACAGATCTATCTAATTTCAAAGTTCTGTCCTAACACCTAAGTGATGTTGGGTCTACAAATAACTTCTTTTCATTGTGTTAATGATTCAGAGCAAAAGAAATTATTATCTTTTCCTAGGGTGTCTGCATTTGACAGACAATTTTGAAAATGCAAACCATTCGTTGAAAGTGAATGATTCTCTCTTTTTTAAAGAATTTATTTATTTATTAATGAGAAAGATAGGACAGAGAAAGAACCAGACATCACTCTGGTACATGTGAGCCAGAGATTGAACTTGGGACCTCATACTTGAGAATTCAATGCTTTATCCACTGTGCCACCTCCCAGACCACAGAAGTTAATGATTCTCTAATGGTGAGGTTGTTAGCACTAAAAAGTAATGGGCTGGGTGGTGTACACCTCGTTGAACACAAATGTCACAATGCCCAAGGACCTGGGTTCAAGTCCCTGGTCCCCACCTGCAGGGAAAAGTTTCACAAGTGACAAAGCAGTACTACACGTGTCTCTCTGTTTTTCACCCTCTCTACATTCCCCTTCCTCTCAATTTCTGACTGTTTCTATCCAATATAAATATATATTTATATATATATAATGGGCAGGCACTGTTTTTAGACACATGGTGCTTTTCACTACATTTCCTAAAATCAGTGGGCATGTATGCATTTTCTCTTCCTGGACAGAAGATAATACTCAGAACTTTCTTACAATTTTAACAATAATAGTGACTATTTTGTTTATTCATTCATTCATTCATTCATTCATTCATTCATTTTGCCATTCATTATTCAAGGAATATTAAGAACTGCACGCCCATGTTCAGAAGGGAAGCAATTACAGAAGCCAGACCTTCAACCTTCTGCATCCCACAATGATCTTTGGCCCATACTCCCAGAGGGTTAAAGAATAGGAAACCTATCAGTGGAGGGGATCGTATACGGAGGTCTGGTGGTGGGAATTGTGTGAAGCTGTACCCCTCTTATGCCATGGTTTTGTCAATGTTTCCTTTTTATAAATAAAAAATTTTTAAAAAGAACTGTACACCATGCAAGATAGTGGAAATACAATGGTGAACAAGACTGATATTTTCTTGACCCACAAGGCTATAGAATAAGTAGGCACAAGCTATTTCTTTCATTGTTATTTCTGGTACTTCACCACTCCACATTAATTTTTCCAGATAGAAGAGAGACAGAAGCACAGAGAGACAACCCAGAATTAAAGTTTCTGTCAGTGCCATGTGGGTGGCTTGGGGGCTCAAATCCAGGTCATGTGCAAGACAAAGCAGGCACCTTTGCAAGTGAGCTATCTCATTGGCCTAACAATGAATTTGTAAATGTAAGATATTACATAGAATTTATGGCAATGGCTACTTCTATCTACCTATACACCATAAGCAAAGGCATTCTTATGGTCTGGTTGCAAAATAATTTAAGTCACACTGGGGACATGCTTAGTTTTTATGTGAAAAGGAGGAAATTAATGAAGAGCGCTACAAGGAAGTATTGTGAATTAGATCATATCCTTTTCCGCAATGAAATACTTTTTGAGTGAACAACCTTAGGGAATGTTGACATCTATATGCTTTATTGTGCTCTGTGAATTTGTAAAGGAAATTTGATCAGATTATGTTAGAAAAATAAGGGCACTACTTTCCCACTTCTTGATAGAGTCTAGAATATACATATCTTTATTTAAAGAAGAGCAGAGACAAGTATTTTTCTTTTTCTTTCATTCTTTTATGTGTTTATAAAAAGGAAACACTGACAAAACCATAGGACAAGAGGGGTACAACTCCACACAATTCCCACCACCAAAACTCTGTATCCCATCCCCTCTCTTGATGGTTTTCCTGTTCTTTAACCCTCTGGGAGTATGGACCCAAGGCTTTTGTGGGATGCACAAGGTGGAGGGTCTGGCTTCTGTAATTGCTTTCCTGCTGAACATGGGCATTGACAGGTTGATCCATACTCCTACCCTGCCTCTCTCTTTCCCTAGTCGGGTGGGGTTCTGGGGAATCAGAACTCCAGGACACATTGGTAGGGTTGTTTGTCCGGGGAAGTCTGGTTGGCATCATGCTAGCATCTGGAACCTGGTGGCTGAAAAGAGAGTTAACATATAAAGCCAAACAAGTTGTTGACTAATCATGAACCTAAAGGCTGGAATAGTGCAGATGAAGAGTTGGGGGGGGTCTCCGTTCTGTAGATAGCTAGTAGGCATATTTTAGTTATATTACAAAGGGCCTGTGTCTATACAAGTTTTTTTTTTTTTTAACCTGAGCCTGAAATCTGATATGCAGGTGGATCCTGGTTGCTATCTGGGGAGATGAGAGACAAATATTTTTCAAGTCAAACAGCATTTTATCCCATCAATCTCACTAAAAACCAGTGAGATTCAAAAATATTAAATGTTAAAGCAAAGATACTGTTGAATGCAGAGTTTACCATTATAGATCTGTAGCAACACATTAAGATGACTTCTCTGACATAACACTTTTAGGAGATGCCCTTTTCAGAAGACCGCTTAACTCTGCCCATTTAACAATCCATTCTTTGTCTTCTGCTTTTGAAAGTGCGTTGACATTTGCCCTTCTTATTTCTGTAAGCAGTGTCATAAAGCTTAATTTCAATCACAAGGTTCAGCAGCTCAGAAAATTTGTACCCTTCCATTCCTCTTGTGATGAAAAGAAGTATATTTTTTGTAGCAGGGAAAGGGGTAATGAGGTAAAGATTTAGTGTTCATGGTTATGAGTCATTTCTGTGGTTAATCAACTTAAATCTTTTGAAAAATGTGCTCTTTTTGGCAATATGTTCCAGATAAAATGTTGTTGTCATAAAGCACATTTTAAAATTTCTTTTAATGTTGGATATAATTTTTCATTGGTTAATTAGCATTAACAAAAACAAGTACTAGTCATGTAATCATAATCTATAGTGATTTCAATCACAACATTTTTGCTTCATTTAAACATTATAAATGGATCATTCTTTAATCAGTTTTCATTATATTTTATACCATATCTTTTTCAGGCCAAATGGAAAATTGCATTTAAGTGATAAACATATTCAAAATGAACAGCTTTGTATTAGTCTCTTATTGCTGCTATAACAAATTACTATAAACTTGGTGACTGAACACACATTTATTTTTGTAGAGTTCTGGAGGCTAGAATTGTGAACAGCTTCTCTGGACCTAAATGAAGGTATTGGTAGATTTATACTCCCTCCAGAAATTCAAGGGACAAATATATTCCTTGCTTTGTCAGTTTCTGACGGCAGCTGCATTGTTTGTTTTGTAACTATATCACTCCATCTCTGTCTCCTGGGTCATATTGCCTTCTCTTCTGCAAAGCAAATCTCCCTCTGCCTCCTTTGTATAAGGATATATGTGATTTAACTATTTTATTTTTATTGCAACCAAGGTTATTGCTGGGGTTCAGTGCCTACACTATGAATATTCTGCTCCTGGCAACCATTTTTTAAAATCTCCTTTCTCTTTATATTTACAATGGAATTGGAAAGGGATGGAGAGAGAAAGTGAAATATAGACACCTGCAGCACTGCATAATCACTTGTGAAGCCTCTTCCTTGAAATGAGGACCGGGGTTTGAAACTATGTCCCAACACATGGTAACAACTAGGTATACCACCACCTGGCCCTCTGTGATTTATCAATAATTTAGAGTCTAACAAGACAACCTGCCAAGACAAGTTTGCCAAGAGTCTTAATACAGTCCTAAGAAGCTCCTTTTTTAGAGTGGGACTGGGTAAGCACATAATTTCCCTTCATACTTCTAGGTCCATAGGGTAGACAATAATTAAATTGGTAACTACGATTTTAGCAAGGTAAAATATAAATATGTATTAGGTGTCCTTACAGGCTCATAGAACACTACCAGTCTTTTGGTCATTTCAGTGAAGATATATAGCCTGTCAATAAATTTACAAATAAAAGGACAACAATTTTTTATTTACAGATAAATAAAAGGAATTTTGCAGATTCATCAGACTACTCATCTAAAACTATACATTTAAAACTGACCATACAAATGCTGGATTGGGATTATAAAATTTTGTCTGTCTCCCACCTCCAGGGCTTTCAATGGCTTCCTATTTTTAGGGAGTAACTAAGCAAAGCATCATTTTTGAATCTGTAGCCTCCCAATTTCTCTTATATCAGAATAATTGACATTTCATTTAAGCACATTCTGAAGCAATCTTTCTTGGAGCCCAATAAAAGCATTCAGAAGTGCTAAACACTAAAACATAGATATATTGTGGGAACCATTATCAGTCTACCAAGTTCCTCTTGACATGCATACAGGGTCACATTATGACTTCCATCAACCAGAGACAATTTTTAAATATTCATTTATATATTTATTCCATTTTGCTGCCCTTGTTTTTTGTTTTATTGTTGTAGTTAATATTACTGTTTTTATTGATGTCGTCATTGTTAGATAGGACAGAGAGAAATGGAGAGAGGAGGGGAAGACAGAGAGGGAGAGAGAAAGACAGACACCTGCAGACCTGCTTCACCGCCTGTGAAGCGACTCACCTGCAGGTGGGGAGCAGGGGGCTGGAACCGGGATTCTTGTGTCGGTCCTTGCGCTTTGCGCCATGTGCACTTAACCCGCTACACTACAGCCTGACTCCCTAAAGACATTTTTTTTGAATTTTCTTTTTTTCCCTTTTTTTCTTTTTTATTTAAGAAAGGATTAATTAACAAAACCATACGGTAGGAGGGGTACAACTCCACACAATTCCCACCACCCAGTCTCCATATCCCACCCCATCCCCTGATAGCTTTCCCATTCTCTATCCCTCTGGGAGCATGGACCCGGGTGAGACATTTTTTTTTTTAAGTTTTCTTTATTAATGAGAAAGAAAGCACTAGTGAATCACTCTGGTAAATGCAGTGCTGGTGTCTGAACTTGGGTCTTCTCACTGACAAGTACTGTGCTTTATCATTGTGTCACCTCCCAGTTCATAGCAACTATTGTCTTTGTAGTCCTTTGCTCCAGAAGAAGTACAATATATAGTTTAACTTCAGTGATATAAAGATAAATATTCATATATTCATTTCATTATTACTATATACATTGTTATTTTTTCTTTAGATCTTAAAAAAATTAAAATAAGACCATTTTTGTGTGCCTTTAAAAATTTACGAATCCTAGACATCGTACCTAATGGGGAAATAACCCTGCATATAGACAACACAGAAAGTCTTTGGATCTCAGCAACTGATAACATTTAAAAATCATACATGCGGGAGTTGAGCGGTAGCACAGCGGGCTAAGCGCACATGGCGCGAAGCGCAAAGACCAGTGTAAGGATTCTGGTTCGAGGCCCCGGCTCCACCCCACCTGCAAGGGAGTTGCTTCACAGGCGGTGAAGTAGGTCTGTAGGTATCTGTCTTTCTCTCCCCCTCTCTGTCTTCCCCTCCTCTCTCCATTTCTCTCTGTCCTATCCAACAACAACAATGATTACAACAAGAAAACAACAAGGGCAACAAAAGGGAATAAATAAATAAACAATTCTTCAAAAAACGTCTTTTAAAAAAAGCATACATGCTTAGAATTCTAATACATAAATAGATTTCTTGACTGCACTTGGGTTTTCAAAATTCACAAACTCTCCACTTCAGTTTAGATATGTTCCATTTTCTAAGCTTTATCATTTTTCTATCATGTAGTCTTTAACAAGGGAAAGGCAAACTATTTTTAAGAAGGTTTATTTCTTCCATAGATCACTGATAGAAAACTGATGTGCAAAAATTTTTAAAAAGTGATAAAAATGGTTTCAGTCTATGTCATTTCACTGCAGATTCTGTATGTAACAATACGCAGCCAGCTTTGTATGCTTCCATTTTCATTTTTAAAGGTTTAGTATAAAAGAGAAATAGCACTAATAATCCTGAACTAAATCACATAGCTTCAATGTGACCTGGTTGGACGTCACCCAATTTGCACCTTGTCCAAATTAGGTTTCTCAACAATAATGTTGTTCTACTGTCAAATGGTTCATAATTGTTAACACCATTCATTTGTGGTTTTCAGAACTACATTTCCTTTGGCAATACAAGGAGAGTGAGAAATCATACAATTTTTTATTTTCAGTGTGTTATGAAAGATTATGTTAATCACAGAAATCACAACTTGGGTATCTAGCAGCAAATCAAAGTTTGTTATTTCTCCATTAGTAAGAAAATGGTGTTATTATTGTGTACTGCTTTTCAACCAGGAATTCAACAACCATATATGTTTTGTAACATGCAAACTTTGCTTCCCAAACTCAGTTCATCACTTTTCATAAACTCTTCTAATTTAAATGATGCAACAGGTGATATTTTTATATTACTTCCATGACTATTTTAGCTGTGCCTAAATTATAATGCACTTTTGCTGTTTCTATTCATTGCTTTCTTTGAGAGAACAGAATTGAGTAATTATATTTGAAAAGAATAGATGGATGTATTTTAAAATATAATTGCTAACAACTATCCCCATGCTTATTTCGCACTGAAGTAAATGTTTTATGCTTTTACATAGTATACAACAATTTTAATCTCATATAATTATAAAATCTCAGTAACAGTAGTTAAAATATTGGCATTACATATGTTGCTGCATTTATTACTCATAGCAAAATTTTGAGAAGGGCTCCTTTTTAGAGAGTAGAGGGTTAGAGCGGTGTTGATGAGAGGAACAGGAAGGAGCAGAAACATAAACACCAACAAATTGTTAAGTGTTGCATTTATTTATTAATGAGAGGTGGGGAAAGAGAGGAAGACTCCACATCATGATGACAGGGATAGAACTCAGGATATCTATTTATTTATCATCTACCTATCCATCTATCTATCTTTTGCTGGAGCTGAAAAGTCCGAGTGAATGAATGAAACTTGGTCTGTGGCTCCCCATAGGGCACATCCATGCAGGAGATCTCAGAGCCACATCTGGATTGAGAAACACAACAGGGCAAAGATATAATCTGGGTATGAAGGTGGAAGGGGGAGCTGGGTTATTTTAGTATTCCATTTCACATGTGAGGGCATCAATGCACAAGCAGTTAAATAATATGTCCAAGAGCACAGGCCCATTGTACAATGAAATTGAGTTGTCCGATCCGTTTCTCTTAGTTTATATACTTAATCAACATACTACACTGTTATCTATAAATACATATATATTTACATTTATAGAATATTTAAATAACAAATTTTGTGGGAAATATCAGAGTTCATAAATAGTTTTTGATGACTGCAAAGTAACAACCAAGTTCAGTTAGACACATGATTCAACACATGTGTTAATACCGTTCCTATGTTGGATAACGTGAATCCACTCTAAAGGCTAGAAAATAGTATTAAAAATGTCACTGATACCTTTGTTGATGAAGATGTAAGTTTTACTTTGTTATAAAATAACAGACTTGACCTGTAACCCTAGAGAATTTCATAAATATATGGAAGACACAAAAGGGACTTGTGCAGATAAAATGAATAACTAAATAAATCTGGTATCTCTACTCAGAAGGATGCCAATAAAAGGCTATATCCAACTGAGTAAGTGACAATAGTGCTACGTTATATTTAAAGTATGGTACTGACTTATAAAGAAGCTTTGTATTTAATTGAAAGCACTGTGTTCTATCCATTGTTCTTCCAACGTGGGAGGTATCTCTTTCACAAAAAGGAGCCAGTAACAATATCAGTAGTGACACATGTGTAAACATTTACAAAATGGCATCTCTCACATTGTTCAAATTCACAGATAATTTTGATCCCATTGTTTCTAGAAGTTGGAAGAGATTACAGTCATCACTTATAAAAGTTACCTTATAAACCCAAATAGGTAGACATCTAATTTCTTTGTAACCCTGCCAGTTATGAGCAGCATGGAAAATAGAACATCCCGTTATTTTATAGTGGTGAGTCTACCACTATTCAATTTTCAAAAGTTTAACCAGCTTATAGATGTTTATGTTCTAAGATAGAAGACAGTTACATCCAGAAACTAGTATGAATTTGGGGGGAGTGTAACTGGGAGCTTGATATAACGTGTATAATTTCACTTCTTTTAGGCTGGCCGAGAGAGAGAGAGAAAGAGAGAGAGTGAGAGATCACAACACCTGAGCTTCCTTTCCAATGTGATATCAGCATTTATGCCCAGATTACACACATGGCAAAGCATGCACCTAAACAGATTAACTTTCAGCCGTTTACAGTAATATTTTTTAGATTATTTTGTCCTACCAGACTGTCTATACTTCTATATATTAGACCTAGTTGAATTATTGAAAAAGTCAGAAAATTTAAACTTAATGTTATCTGCATGACAGTATTTTAAGGTATCAGTTCTTTTATTTTCTTTGTTATTTTTTTTCATTTTGCTAATCACTTCAGCTAACCATTCCTCATAACAAGTTCTTTTCTATAAAGAACATGCAACTCTTGGTTAAGTATATGTTATCCCACCCCCACACCTATGGACAACTAATCTTTGATAAGGGGGCTCAAAGTATTAAATGGAAGAAGGAGGCTTTCTTCATAAATGGTGCTGGGAAAACTGGGTTGAAACATGTAGAATAATGAAACTTAACCGCCTTATCCCACCAGAAACAAAAATCAACTCAAAATGGAGCAAGGACGTGGATGTTACACCAGAAACAATCAAATACAAGAAAACACTGGTAAAACACTTTCCCACCTAAACCTCAAGGACATATTTGATGACACAAACCCAACTGCAAGGAAGACTAAAGCAGAAACAAACCAGTGGGACTACATCAAATTGAAAAGCTTCCGCACAGCCAAAAAAAAACTATCACACAAACAAAGACCCCTCACAGAATGGGAGAAGATTTTCACATGCCAAACATCAGACAAGAGACTAATCACCAAAATATACGAAGAACTCAGCAAACTTAGCACCAAAAAAGCAAATGACCCCATCCAAAAATGGGCAGATGATATGAACAGAACATTCACCACAGAAGAGATGCAAAAGGCTAACAAACACATGAAAAACCTCTCCAGGTCACTGATTGTCAGAGAATTGCAAATAAAGACAACACTGAGATACGACCTCACCCCTGTGAGAATGGCATACACCAAAAAGGACAGCAGCAATAAATGCTGGAGAGGCTGTGGGAACAGAGGAACCCTTCTGTACTGCTGGTGTAAATGTAAATTGGTCCAACCTCTGTGGAGAGCAGTCTGGAGAACTCTCACAAGGCTAGACATGGACCTTCCATATGACCCAGTAATTCCTCTCCTGGGGATATACCGTTAGGACTCCAAAACACCCAACCAAAAAGATATTTGTACACCTATGTTCATAGCAGGATAATTCGTAATAGCTAAAACCTGGAAACAACCCAGGTGCACACCAAAAGATGAGTAGCTGAGAAAGCTGTGGTATATATATATATATATATATATATATATATATATATATATATATATATATGCACAATGGAATACTATGCAGCTATTATGAACAATGAACCCACCTTCTCTGACCCATCTTGGATGGAGAAGAAGGAATTATGTTAAGTGAGCTAAGTCAGAAAGACAAAGATGAGTATGGAATGATCCCACTCATCAACAGAAGTTGAGAAAGAAGAACAGAAAAGGAAACTAAAAGCAGGATTTGACTGAATCTGGAGTAGAGCACCAAAGTAAGAAAAAAAGTAAAGTAGAGCACCTGCATTGAGGGTGAGGGTGTATGTTCAGATTCAGGGGTTTGGAGGGAAGGAGGGGGGAGGGGAGGGGACACAGTCTTTTGGTGGTGGGAAGGGTGTTTATGTACATTCCTATCAATTTGCAGTTGTATAAATCACTATTTAATTATTATGAGAGGGGGGGAATTGATTGAATGTCTCAAACTTTTAAAATAACAGACTGAGTCTTTTTAATGCATAGGCTGAGTCTTTGATATGTTAACTCTCTTAAAAGCTTAGACCAGGGAGAACAGAAGCAACCAGTGGCACAGCTATATACAAATAATGTCAAAAGATATATACAAATAATGTCAATTATGGTGATGTTATGTATGATATAGCAAATTCTTTTTTTTTAAATTTTTTATTTAAGAAAGAATTAATGAACAAAAACATAAGGTAGGAGGGGTACAACTCCACGCAATTCCCACCACCCAATCTCCATAACTCACAACCTCCCATGATAGCTTTCCCATTCTCTAGCCCTCTGGGAGCATGGACCCAGGGTCGTTGAGGGTTGCAGAAGGTAGAAGGTCTGGCTTCTGTAATTGCTTCCCCGCTGAACATGGGCATTGACTGGTCGGTCCATACTCCCAGTCTGCCTCTATCTTTCCCTAGTAAGGTGTGTCTCTGGGGAAGCTGAGCTCCAGGACACATTGGTGGGGTCTTCAATCCAGGGAAGCCTGGCCAGCAACCTGGTGGCATCTGGAACCTGGTGACTGAAAAGAGAGTTAACATACGAAGCCAAACAAATTGTTGAGGAATCATGGATCCCAAGCTTGTATTAGTGGAGAGGAAGTGTTAGGGAGGTACTCACTGCAAACTCTAGTGTACTTCTGCTTTCAGGTATATATTTTGCAGTAGTTTATGAATACGTGTAAACATAAGCTCTCTCTCACAGAAACTGGTGTATATCTAGGTTATGGGACTTTGTTACAAAGTGAACTACCTGAGATGAAATTAGAGTGTACTATAAAAGGAAAGGTCTCACCCGAGTAATGAAGCTGAAGGGTTGTCATTCCACACGTGAAGACTCTGGACACAGTCTGAGGTGAAGCATGTTGAGGTGGCAATCGTTGCGTTGGTTAGGTTGTGATCGGCATATGCAATATTATTTGGGTTGGATTGGGAGATGCATTCGGGAAAGTGGGCCCTATCCAAGGGTTCCAGGACTGGGGGAAGTAGGGGCACTATAGTGGAGATGTGAGGTTCCTACTGTCTTAAGGTTCAAAAAGACAATCGATAGTTAATGTTATCATCACATTATTTGTTAATTGGGTTAACTTTGAAAAGTCCTTTTGTTAGGGTTTGCTGTACAGTATCCAGTATCTTGTATATAGCTGTGCTATTGGATGCTTCTAATCTACTTGGTCTAGGCTTTTGAGAGAGTCCGCATATCAAATACACAGCCTATATATTAAAAAGATGCAGTTTGTGTTTTGAGAAACATTGAGACATACAATTGATTTTCTCCCTCTCATTAATTAACTACTGATTTATATGTCTACATTTTGCTAGGAGTGTACATAAACACCATTCCCACCACAAAAAGACTGTGACCCATCCCTCCCGCCCACTCCCACCCCCCACTGGCCCAGGAAGCTGCATGTCTACCCCTCACCACAGGGTTTTTACTTTGGTGCCCTACTTACAATTTGATTAGGTCCTGCTTTTAGTTTCCCTTTCAGATCTTCTTACTAAACTTCTGTTGATGAGTGGGATCATCCCATACTCATCTTTATCTTTCTGACTTAGCTCACTTAACATAATTCCTTCTAGCTCTGTCCAAGATGGGTCAGAGAAGGTGGGTTCATTGTTCTTGATAGCTGCATAGTATTCCATTGTGTATATATACCACAGCTTTCTCAGCCACTCATCTGTTGTTGAGCACCTGGGTTGCTTCCAGGTTTTAGCTATTATGAATTGTGCTGCTATGAACATAGGAGTACACACCTCTTTTTGGTTGGGTGTTATGGAGTCCTTGGGGTATAACCCCAGGAGAGGAATTACTGGATCATATGGAAGGTCCATGTCTACCCTTCTGAGAGTTTTCCAGACTGCTCTCCACAGAGGCTGTACCAATTTACATTCCCACTAGCAATGTAAAAGGGTTCCTCTGTCCCCACATCCTCTCCAGCATTTGTTGCTGCTGTCCTTTTAGATGTATGCCATTCTTACAGGAGTGAGGTGATATCTTAGTGTTGTCTTAATTTGCATTTCTCTGACAATCAGTGACCTAGAGCAGTTTTTCATATATTTGTTAGCCTTTTGGATCTCCTGGGAGGTGAATGTTTTGTTAATATCCTCTGCCCATTTTTGGATGGGGTCATTTGCTTATTTGGTGCTTCTTCTTCTTCTAGCGTTTGTCCTTCTTCCGTAGCCAGTCAACAGCGTCAGGTTGAAAGCTGTCAGGAGCTGCTTGTTGCTGGCTTTGAAAGTGATTGGGACCCATGTGGATTCAGTCGGCTAGGAAGGATCATCAGTTTCCCCAATAAATGGGTTCTCACGGGATGCACCACGAGAAGGTCGATCCAATGCGTCCCATTTTTGGTGCTAAGTTTGCTGAGCTCTTTTTATATTTTGTGATTAGTTTCTTGTATGATGTCTTGCATGTGAAGATCTTCTCCCATTCTGTGAGGGGTCTCTCTGTTTGTTTAATAGTTTCTTTGGATGTGCAGAAGCTTTTCAATTTGATGTAGTCCCATTGGTTTGTTTCTGCTTTAGTCTTCCTTGCAATTGGGTTTGATTCATCAAAAATGTCCTTGAAGTGTATGTGGGAAAGTGTTTTACCAATGTTTTCCTCTAAGTATTTGATTGTTTCTGGTCTGACATCTAGGTCTTTGATCCATTTGGAGTTGATTTTTGTTTCTGGTGAGATAAAGTGGTTCAATTTCATTCTTCTGCATGTTTCAACCCAGTTTTCCCAGAACCATTTATTGAAGAGAGCCTCCTTCTTCCATGTAATCCTTTGGGCCCCCTTATCAAAGATGAGATGTCCATAGGTGTTGGGATTTACTTCTGGGCTTTCAATTCTGTTCCACTGGTCTGTGTGCATATTTTTGTTCCAGTACCATGCTGTTTTGATGATGATGGCTTTATAATATAGTTTAACGTCTGGGAGGTGATGCCTCCATTTTTGTTTCTTTTCCTTAAGATGGATTTGGCAATTTAGGTGTTTTCAGGTTCCAGATAAATGATTGTAGTGTTTGTTCTATTCTCTTAAAGAAGCTTGGTGGAACTTTGATGGGAAATCTTTCCATTTCTTGGTATCAGTTTCTATTTCCTTGAGTAGTGACTCATAGTTTTCAGCATACAAGTCTTTCACTTCTTTGGTCAACTTTATTCCTAGGTATTTGATTGATTTTGCTGAAACAGTAAATGGGAGTGATTTCTGGATGTCTTCTTCTTCAGATTTAGTGTTTCCATAAAGAAATGCAGCTGATTTTTATACATTGATTTTGTAGCCTGATACCTTGCTATATTGCCCAATAACTTCCAGTAATTTTCTACTGGATTCTTTAGGTCTTTCTATGTATACTATCATATCATCTGCAAATAGTGAGAGCTTGACTTCTTCCCTTCCAATCTATATTCCTTTGATTTCTTTCTCTTGCCTTATTGCTATGGCAAGAACTTCCAATACTATGTTGAAGAGTAATGGTGACAGTGGACAGCCCTGTCTAGTCCCTGATCTGAGGGGGAATGCTTTCAGCTTCTGTCCATTGAGTATGATGTTGGCTGTATGTTTGCTAAACATGGATTCCACTGTCTTGAAGAATTTCCCGTCTATTCCCATTTTTGTAGAGTTTTGAGCATGAATGGGTGTTGAATTTTGTCAAAGGCTTTCTCTGAATCATTTGAGATAATCATGTGGTTTTTGGCTTTGCTTTTATTGATGTGGTGAATGACATTGATTGACTTACGGATGTTGAACCAGCCTTGCATTCCTGGGATGAATCCCACTTGGTCATGATGAACAATCTTTTTGATGTGTTGCTGTATCCGGTTGGCCAAGATCTTGGTTAATATTTTGGCATCTATGTTCATCAGAGATATTGGTCTGTAGTTTTCCTTTTTTGTTCTGTCCCTATCAGCTTTTGGTATCAGGGTGATGTTGGCTTCATAAAAGGTGGAAGGGAGTATTCCTGTTTCTTCAATCTTATGGAATAGCTTAAGAAGTATGGGTATTAACTGTTTCCTGAAAGTTTTGTAGAATTCGTTTGTGAAGCCATCTGGTCCAGGACTTTTGTTGTTGGGGAGATTCTTAATAACGGTTTCAATTTCTTTGTCTGTGATTGGTGCATTTAGATTTTGTAGTTCTTCTTGGTTCAGTTTTGGAAGTGCATAGGTGTCTAGGAATTGTTCCATTTCTTCCAGATTCTCTAGCTTGGTGGCATATAGTTCTTTATAGAAATTTTGCAGGATTCTCTGGATTTCTGTGGTGTCAGTTGTGATATCTCCTCCATCGTTTACAATTATATTAATTTGAGTCTTCTCTCTTTTTTGTTTGGTGAGTCTGGTTAGGGGTTTGTCAATTTTGTTTAATCTTTCAAAGAACCAACATTTGGCTTCATTGATCTTTTGTAAAGTTCTTTTTTTTTTTCGATGTTGTTTATTTCTGCTCGAACTTTAGTGATTTCTGTCTTTCTGGTTGCTTTAGGGTTCCTTTGTTCCTCTTCCTCTAAGTCCTTGAGGTGTGCAGTAAGGTCGTTCATTTGAGCTTCTTCTTGGTGTTTAATATGTGATTGTATGGCTATAAGTTTCCCTCTCAGTACTGCTTTAGCTGTGTCCCAAATATTTTGATAAGTTGTGTCTTCATTTTCATTAGTTTCCAGGAACATTTGAATTTCCTGGTGAGTGAGTCTCTGACCCAGTGGTTCTTAAGGAGCATGTTGTTTAGTTTCTAAATTCTGTGTCTTTTAATAATTTTCTATTTGTTGTTAAATGTTAGTTTTACTCCACTGTGGTCTGAGAAGATACTGGTGATGATTTCGATGCTCTTGAATTTATTGATGCTGTCTTTGTGGCCTAACATGTGGTCTATCCTTGAATATGTGTTATGTGGATTTTAAAAGAAGGCGTATTCCAGTTTTTTGGGGTGGAGGAGTCTGAAAATGTCCAAGAGGTCTAGTCTGTCGATCTCTTCATTCAATTCTCTTGTATCTTTATTGGTTCTCTGCTTTGTTGATCTGCCTAAGTGTGAGAGTGGTGTATTGAAGTCTCCCACTATTATTGTATTACTATTGATGTATTTTTGAAATTCTTTCAGTAGGTGCTTAATGTATTTAGATAGTCCCTCATTGGGTGCATAGATGTTAATAATTGTTAATTCTTCTTGGCTGATTGATCCTCTAATCATTATGTAATGTCCTTGCCTATCTTTTATTACTTTATTTAATTTAAAATCTATCGTGTCTGAGATGAGAATGGCTGTTACTGCCCTTTTTTGTGGTCCGTTAGCCTGTATGATAGTTTTCTATACTTTCACTTTAAGTCTGTGTTTATCTTGTTGTGACAGATGGGATTCTTGCAAGCAGCATATGGTTGGGTTATGTTTTCTGATCCATCCCCCCACCCTGTGCCTTTTGATGTGTGAGTTTAAGCCATTGACATTTATTGATATTATGGTTTTAATGTATTGTAGTGCCATTGTTCTAAAAAAATTGTTTGCTCTGATATATTGCAAGTATTATAGTGATGTTCTTGTTTATAAGAGGTCTTCTAGAACCTCTTTCAGGGCCGGCTTGGTGATGGTTGCCTCCTTTAACTGTTGTTTATCTAAGAAGGCTTTGATCCGTCCATCTAGTGTGAATGAAAGTCTAGCAAGATATATTATCCTTGGTTGAAACCCTTTTTCATTCAGGGCTCTATAGATATCTTGCCACTCCCTTCTGGCTTTTAGAGTTTGAGTGGAGAAGTCTGCAGATAATCTTATGTGTTTCTTTTTTATGCTCTGTTGTTCCTCAGTTGTTGTGTCTTGAGTACAAGTAACACTGTACTAAATACCTTTATGACAGTTGCACTCACCAACCTCCGGAATTACAGTAGCAACTGAAGCAAGTATTGAAGTAGTTTAATCATTACCAGTTAGCCAACAATTTCTCCAGTCCGTGAAAAAATAGTAACCAAATCCCAGTGAAGAAAGAGAAAAGGAGAGGATAGCAAGAATAGACAGTTATGCAAATCTACTCTCCACTGTATATTCTAGGGGTAACAAGAGGGGAAAGGGAACTAGAGCAGAGATACACACATAGAGAGTCCACTCTGAGTCAGATTTCTTCCCCAAAATAATTCACAAATTCAGAAAGGCAAAGAAGAAGGAAGAAGTGTATGACAAGATTAAAAAAAGAGAGAGAGAGACAAGAGAGAGAAAAGGGAGAAGATAAGAAAATGAGTTGTAATTAAAGAGCAGTGCAAGGAAATTCCCAAATGTGTATCAGTGAATTCAAAAAAGCACCCTGTTTGGTGGTGTTGGGTATCCTGCTAGGAGCTGATCCCCAGGGACTGCTTATGGGGGTGGGGGGAGGAGGTATGGTTGAAAATTAAAAGGAAGAAAAAAGAAATTTTTTCCCCTACTCTAATTCTTAACCCAAATTAAGTTATAGTCACCTCCTTGGTGTCAACACTAGGATCTCTTATTGGCTGGCCTGCTAAAGGCAGAAAATCCTACTGTTTCCAGGAGATGTGTTCAGAGCTCAGTGGCTAGCAGCTTCTCAGTCCGCCATCCTCCGGGAAACCCCCCCCCCCCAGACTTTTTTAAAGGATTTCTCTAAAATGAAAACTAGCTCCAAGTCCTTTTGCTGGGATAGCCTGAGGGTACTTCTTCCCGAGCTAGTGCTCTCTGGGTTGGAGAGAACTCAACTGGAGCTGATCTAGGCTGCTGTGTGGGAGAGGGATCAGGAACTCGTGCTGCACCAACTTCCGCAGGAGATACACTCTGGAACTCTCAGAGCCGGAAAGCAATTTCCAAGTGTCTTTAATCAGAAGAGCAGCTGTTTTTATACTCTCCAAGTAGGGTGGAAACAGGATGTGATATAGAGAGGGTGGAGAGAAAAGTGACTGGTGAAAATCAGAGTGTGACAAAGAAGGGATCAGTGTGTGACAAGGAGGGGGTGGAGCAGGAGAGAATCCTATCATAGAACCACCAATGCCCTGGAGTGCTTTATGTAAAAGTGATTTATGTAAATAGACCAAAGCTTTGGATCAGTAAAATCCCTATATAGGCATATGGTTAAGCAGAAGCCAGGGGGAGATGGCAACTACCCAACATCCTTTGATCCAATGAGAGCTATACTTAAGAAGTCTTTGGATCCGCCCTCAGGGTCACGGTGGTCCCTGGAGACTCCCAAGAGAAAGCCCCCGAGATATAGTGCTCCCTCCAGGTCCTCTGTCGGCCGCCCAGCAAAGCTCTGCAACTGGCGGAGGAGCCGCCTTCCCGGGCAGAGGACAATGCCCGGCGCACCCACCTTGCCTGCCGCCACCTGGGAAGTCTGGAGTAGCCCGCCCGCTAGTCCGTGCCACCTTTACTCTAATTCTTAACCCAAATTAAATTATAGTCACCCCCTTGGTGTCACCACTAGGACCCCTTATTGACTGGCCTGCTAAAGGCAGAAAATCCTACCGTTTCCAGAAGATGTGATCAGAGCTCACGCTGCTAGCAGCTTCTCAGTCCGCCATCTTCCTGGAGCACCGATATAGCAAATTCTAACAAAGGGATATTTCAAAGTTAACCCAATTGCCAAATAACGTAGTTATAGCAATAACTAGCTATTGTCTTCTTAAATCCTAAGACAGCAGGAACCTCCCACTTACTCTATAGAGTCTATATTCCCCCCAGTCGTATAACCTCTAGGATGGGGCTCACTTTCCTGCATGCATCTCTCAATCCATACCAAATGATATTGCATCCGCTGATCCCAACCTAAGCAATGCAACTCTGTAATTCCATTCCAGGAGGTTCACTTCCTAACAAAATACCTAAACCTAGATATAGACCAGGTCCTGTGAGATAGAACATATGTTCACATGTGTTCGTAGCTTAGGGAAAAATATGTACCTGAAAGCAAATGTACACAATAGTCTGTAGTGAGTCAGTATCAAGTTCATAAAGAAATAGTGTCTACTTAGACTTAGATACCCTCCTCACCTACTTCCTATTATAGTTCTCTCACTCAGTCCAAAGCTAACCTCACCAAACAAGGACTGCAAAATCTGAATAAGGGCAAGAGACTTGCATATTTTAACAATGACTCTTTAGTCACTATTTGGCCACCCCATCAGCTGGGACCCTAATCTTGAGTCCTGAGATTCCCAAATAGACATGATGGGCCTAAACCTCAAATAAATCCCTCTCTCCATTGCTATCAGTCATATCTATCAGGAACAACATACTAGATTCCTTTTTGGGCTCCCCATAGGCCCTTGCCCTCTACTTAGATCAACAATGGTAGAGAATGTTCCATACTCCGAAGGGAGGTTGGACAATATACTCTATGCTACACCTGAGGAAGATGGGTCCTGATAGTAGGGCAGCTTGGAATATTCTTACTTATGACCACAGAATGTGAGCTCAAATATACAGAGATGCAGAAGTCACATAGGCTCCTAAGCTGAATATGAGCCCCAGATCAGATCAAATCGATGGGATTTGCAGTCAACAAAATTTATATACCTTTCCCATATTTGGGAGCTACTCTCTTCCCTGATTCAACTTTCTGGTCCTTTTCCAGCCCTGATATCATCTCCCTAGGCAATAATTAGGATCCACTTGAATATCAGACTTCAGGCTCAGGCAAAAAAAAGAAAGGAAGGAAGGAAGGAAGGAAGGAAGGAAGAAAAAGAAAAAAAACACAAGCATAGACACAGACCCTTTGAAATATAACTAAAATATGCCTACTATAGAACGGAGACCCCCCCCAACTCTTGATCTGCACTATTCCAGCCTTCAGGTCCTTGATTGGTCAACAAGTTCTTTGGCTTTGTATGTTAACTCTCTTCAACCACCAGGTTCCAGAGCTAGCATGATGCCAACCAGACTTCCCTGTACAGACAATACCACCGATGTGTCCTGGAGCTCCGCTTCCCCAGAGCCCTTCCCCACAAGGGAAACAGAAAGACAGGCTGGGAGTATGGATTGACCTGTCAACACCCATGTTCAGCGGAAAGCAATTACAGAAGACAGACCTTCAACCTTCTGCATCTCACAATGACCTTGGGTTCATACTCCCAGAGGGTTAAAGAATAGAAAAGCTATCAGGGGAGGGGATGGGACACAGAGTTCTGATGGTGGGAATTGTGTGGAGTTCTACTCCTCTTATCCTATGGTTTAGTGAATGTTTCCTTTTTATAAATAAAAATTAAAAAAAGAGAAAAAAGTATATGTTATCCCATGCACAGAACCTGGGTTCAAGCATCCAGTCCCCACTTGGAGGAGGGAAAGCTTCATGAGCAGGGAAGCAGGGTTACAGGTATGTCTCTCTCCCCCTTTCTTTTCAATTTCTTTAATATATATATATTTTATTTATTTTTTATTTATAAAAAGAAAACATTGACTAAACTATAGGATAAGAGGGGTACAACTCCACACAATTCCCACCACCAGAACTCCCTATCCCATCTCCTCCCCTGATATCTTTCCTATTCTTTAACCGTCTCGGAGTATGGACCCGAGTCATTGTGGGATGCAGAAGGTGGAAGTTCTGGCTTCTGGAATTGCTTCTTTGCTGAACATGGGCATTGACAAGTTGATCGATACACCCAGCCTGTCTTTCTCTCCCTATTGGGGAAGGGCTCTGGGGAAGCGGAACTCCAGGATACATTGGTGGGGTTGTCTGTCCAGGGAAGTCTGGTTGGCATCATGCTAGCATCTGGAACCTGTTGGTTGAAAAGAAAGTTAACATACAAAGCCAAACATATTGTTGACCAGTCATGGACCTAAAGGTTTGAATAGTGCAGATGAAGAGTTGGGGGGCCCTCCATTTTGTAGATAGCTAGTAGGCATATTTTAGTTATATTCCAAAGGGCCTGTGGCTATACTAGTGTTTTTTTTTTTTTCTTTTTTTTGCCTAAGCCTGAAATCTGATATGCAGGTGGATCCTAATTATTGTCTGGGGAGGTGATGTCATGGCTGGCAGAAGGAACACACAACTATTCATTTATCAGCTAATTTTCTATGAGGCAAAAATTCTAAGATGGACGTTATGAGTGAGGAAGCAACTACCTGTCACCTCACTACAGCTTCCCCTCAATTCTGAGGTTATTGATTACATTGGCCTTTTGCTTACCCTATCCATATACTGGTATCAGTCATAATACTTACAATCAATATCATTAACATGAACTTTTTGTTTTCAGTGTGTGAATATTAGTCAAGTCCAAGAGTGGAGAAGAAGTGAAGAATTTAAAAGTTAAGGATAGCCTATACATTCTCAGGTGTACATAAACACTTCAATAACCTGTAGTAAACATTATATTTAGCCTCTTAAGCCTATTTAATCACATCTGGTCTCTAATTACTTAGTATATATAAGCTTTCAAACCTTCAAATTTCTATTCCTTCCTCCTCTTACCTTTTGAATAGGAGTAATAAAAGGGTCCCCTCTCTGCTGTAATGCTTTCAACCAATCTATTTCATAATAAGCAACCTTCCTCTTCCATTCATGAAGCAAAATCTTTGTTCTCTCCCAAGGCCAGGGAAATTTCCTCTGAAAAGTTCCTTGGAGGGAAAGGTGTTCATCATTATGCTTTGGGTTTGTTGAGGAAAGGTGATATATCTATGGGAGTGATCATTAGCCAGGACTTCTTTTCCACTTTTAAAACTTTACTTGTCCTTGAAGTATGACTTTACCATTATCTAACCCATTCCATCACTACATCTACAGATTTTCTAGTCAGTTTACCACTATTCAATTTTCAAAAGCTTAATCACCTTATAGATGCTTTATTTTCAAGGATAGAAGACAGTTATATCTGGAAGCTAGGATGAAACAGACCTTTGTAAGACTAAGGTCAAAGCCAATTACCACTTGCTATTGCTTCTCCAGACATCTAGAGTACATTCACCAATTGTCTCCATTTGTTTCTTTGTCTCCTATTAGTAAACTATCTGAGATAAGAATATAACTTTACCATTCGAAGTAAAATGTTTTCACCAAGGTTCTCAGTATCTTCTGGTTGACAAATTCAGTACATAAATTTATTCAACATAACTGTCAAGGATTGGAAATCATATATGTGATTGTATAATCTCAAATATTATTATAAATGCAATCATAACCATTTTTAAGAACAACAGAACATAGTGTAGGAAAAATGTTTTGGAATTTTTTTCTTTATTTTCCCTCCATGTTCTTTAATAACATACTTTAGAAATATATTTTACAGACCTTATTTTAATTATTTATTAATTCATACAATAAAATATTTTACTTATTTATAAGATTCATTTCATATTTATTTTTTTATTTCACAGAGAGAGAGAAAGCCAGAGCACTTTTGCCATGTTAGGAATTAAATCATTAAATAGGGGAGCTGGGTGATGATGCAGCTGTTACAATCTGCAAAGACCTAGGTTCAAGACTTTGGTCTCCAGCTACAAAGGGGAAGCTTCATGGGTGGTGAAGCAGTGCTATAGGTATCTTTTTTCTCTCTCCATATCTATCCTTCCTCTCTCAACTTCTTTCTGTCTCTTTCCGATCAATCAACATATTTTAAACCATTTGGTAGGGAGAATGGGTATAAATCCTGTGCTCTATCAGCTGAAGTATTTCCCTAGCAGCTAAGGACATAAAAAGGTTTTCATTGTTGACTAATCATGAACCTAAAGGCAAGAATATTGCAAATGAAGCTTTGGGGTCTCCATTTTGGAAAAAGCTAGTAGGTCTATTTTAGGTATATTCCAAGGGGCCCATGACTTTACTTGTTTTTGCCCGAGCCTGACATTTGATAAGTAGGTGGACCCAGGTTATTGTCTAAAGAGATGGTGTCATAGTTGTAAAAAGGACTAGAAAGCTGGGTAAGGGAAAATAGTAGCTCCCAAATACGGGAAAACTGTATAAATATTGTTAACTGTAAACCCCATCATTTTGATCTGGGGCCCATATTCAGCACAGGAGCCTATGTAACCTCTGCTTCCCTGTAGGTCTGAGCTCGCATTCTGTGGTCATGGCTAGGAACTTTCCAGGCTGCTTTATATCTTAATTCTTTTTCAGCCACCAGGTTTCAGATGCTACCATGATGCCAACCTGACTTCCCTGAGAAGATGACCCCACCAATGTGTCCTGGAGCTCTGCCTCTACAGAGCCCTGCCACACTAGGGAAAGAGAGAGACAGGCTGGGAGTATGGATCGACCTGCCAGTGCCCGTAATTCAGCAGAAAATCAATTACAAAAGCCAGACCTTCCACCTTCTGGGCCCCATAATGATCCTGGGTGCACACTCCCAGAGGGATAAAGAATAGGAAATTTATCAACGGAGGGGATGGGATATGAAATTCTGGTGGTGGGAACTGTATAGAAGTGTACCCCTCTTATCCTATGGTCTTGTCAATATTTCCATTTTATAAATAAAAATTATATAAAGTAAAAAAAGTTGTCATTGAAGTAACATGCTATTATATAATAACAATATTATTTGTTTCTGACATAGAGTTATGCTTTAGCACCTGTACATACTCTATCATAATCACCACTCAATGTCTAATTTCCATCCACCATGTTACATTTGATCCCCTTAACTAACTTTACCCACCCTGGTCCCCTTCTTTTCTAATAACCACTAATCTATTGTGTTACTTATATCTCTTTTTATTTTGCTTGTTTTCTTGCTTTGATTCTTTATATTCCATGAAAGAGTAAAATAATGTTCTTCTTGCTTGTCTGACTTATTTTGATTAACCTCAAGGTTCATTCATGTCACTGCAAGTGGCAATATTTCATATTTCTGTAGTTGATTAATATTCTGTTGTGTTTATATTCCTGCATACACACACACACACACACACACACCACATCTTTATTGTCTAAATCATCTACAAATGGAAACAAATTATTTTCATAGCATGGCTATTGGAAATAATGCTTCAATAAATATAAGATTATATGTATAATCTCAAATTTGTGTTTTGTTTTCTTCAAACAAGTACCCAGAAAAAAAATACCTCGATCATATGGTATTTGTATGCTAATTTTTTTCCATAGTAGCTGCACCATCAGTTTACATTCCCACTAATAATATAGAGGGTTTTCTTTTCTCCATATTCTAGAAAATATCTGCTTCTTGTTTTGCGTGTTTCTTTGTTTGTTTGTTTTTCGGTCATAAGTCATTCTCACAGATGTGAGACATATCATTGTGGTTTTGATTTGTATTACCCCACTAGTACACTCTGAGGAACACCTTTTCACGTTTTCTTTGGTTAAATATCTAATAAAATCCTCTACCTATTTTTTAGTTGGGTTGTTTTATGTTTTTGTTAAGTTGTAATAATTATCTGCATATTTTGGATAACACTCTCTAGTCTGATATATAATGTTCAGATATCTTCTCTTCTTCAGTAAGTTGTGAATCAATTTTGATGATAGTTTTCTTTACTATGCAGATTTTCAGCTTGAGAGTCTCATTTTAAACCTTTGCTTTAGTTTCTCTTGCCATTGGTATAAAATCCATTCAAGTATCTCTAAGACTTCTGCCAAAGAGCATATTGTCTATGACTCCTCCCTCCCTTCCTCCCTTCTTTCTTCCCTTCCTCCCTTCCTTCCTTTCTTTTTACAGTGAACTGCTCTACTCTGGCTTGTGGTGTTGCAGGGGATTGAACCTGGGACTTTGGACCTTCAGGCATGAGAGATTCTTTGCATAACCATTATGCTATCTCCCCTGAAGACTGTATGATTCTTCAATGTGTATTATGGTGTCAAGTTTTCTATACAAGTCTTTTGTCCATTTTGAATTACTGTTCGTGTATGGTGTTAAAAATTAATCTAGTGATGGTAATTTTCAAGAATTACACTTTTTTTCTGTGATTCTTTTATTTATTTATTTAATTAATTTATTTTTTTATTTATTCCCTTGTGTTGCCCTTGTTGTTTTATTGTTGTAGTTATTATTGTTGTTGTCGTTGTTGGATAGGACAGAGAGAAATGGAGAGAGGGAGGGGAAGACAGAGAGGAGGAGAGAAAGATAGACATCTGCAGACCTGCTTCACCGCCTGTGAAGCGACTCCCCTGCAGGTGGGGAGCCAGGGTTCGAACCGGGATCCTTATGCCGGTCCTTGTGCTTTGTGCCACCTGCGCTTAGCCCGCTGCACTACAGCCCGACTCCCAAGAATTACACTTTTAGCAACTCTCAAACATACATTATAGTCCTGTTAACTATAGTTTCTACACTATACATTAGAATTATCTGACTTATTTATTTTTTGCTTCAATTCCACTCTTTATTTTTTTATTTATAAAATGGAGATATTGACAAGACCATAGGATAAGAGGGGTATAATTCCACACAATTCCCACCACTAGAAACTCCTATCCCATTCCTCACCACCCACCTTAAAAGCTCTCATATTCTTGAATTTTTTATTTTTTATAGCTGGAAAATTATATATTTTGACAGCCTTCACCCAAGAACTCTGACAGCGATCTAAACGTGTTTATTTTTTAATATTATTTTATTGAGGAAATGTTTTACAAACTTTTTTGGCCAAAAAGAGGAGTACAATTTCACATCTCCCCAAGATATGTCAGCACACCTCACTCACCATCAATGTGCCACCTCCCTCCATCAGAGGATACTGAGCTCCTTTCTCCCACTATCCTCACCCTTTCCCCTTTAGTAATCTCAGATATGCACACATGGGATGGAGTCATGTTTATTCATGGTTCACTCTTTGTTGTGACTCTTTTCCCTCTTAAGTTTTAGAGAGTTGGGAAATTGTGAGGAGCCTCACAAAGCATTAAGCCAGCTCCCCCTGTTCCACCCTGTATTCCTGATGCTATGGCCTATCTGCATAATCATTGTTTTACCTGGGAGATCCCCACCCATTCCATTCCTTTGATCTGTCTTCTTTCTGCCCTCTGGACCCTAGCAACAGTTGCTGGGGGGGGCAGCTACCATTACAGCCCCTCCCACCTTTCTCCACCCCTCTCCTAGCCATGTATGGTATTGTCAAGCCACTTCCCTTTCTGTCTTGGCTCTTCCATGTCCCAACCTGAAGGAGGGCGGGCTTGTAGACCAAGAGGCTGTTGCAGGCCATTGCCATTGGCTGTTGGCGCCAAGTAGCTTAAGCAGGTGTGCTCCTGCCCGCCTCTGGGGAGTTCGCATGAATAAAGATTTGAATTGTCCTGCCGCCACAAGCTTGGTTCCTGGGTCATCTCTCTCTCTCCTGTGACGCTAGCCCGACATTAGAGCTTCCCACATTTCACGTTTAGAATATGTTTTTGTCGGATCTTTCTTTTATTTTATTTTTGCATCTTACATCCCTTGTATCTTATAGCATAGAAGCTGTCCATGGTTTGCTTTTTATTACCAGATTAAGAAGGGTTATCCTCTGTGAATACTTATATTGCTATCATTACCTCAATCAGTTCTGCATTGTTAGTAAATAGCAAGCCCAAAGCAATGTTTCCTATTGGTGTATGGACCCAAGGTCATTGTGGGATGCAGAAGGTTGAAGGTCTGGCTTCTGTAATTGCTTTCCCGCTGAACATGGGCATTGATAGGTCGATCCATATTCCTAGCCTACCTCTCTCTTTCCCTAGTGGGGAAGGGCTCTGGGGAAGTGGGGCTCCAGGACATATTGGTGGGGTCGTCTGTCCAGGGAAGTCTGGTTGGCATCATGCCAGCATCTGGAACCTGGTGGCTGAAAAAAATAGTTAACATATAAAGCCAAACAAATTGTTGACTAATCATGAACTTAAAGGCTGGAATGTTGCAGATGATGATTTGGGGTCTCTGTTTTGAAGATAGCTAGTTGGCCTATTTTAGTTATATCCCAAAGGGCCCCTGACTATAGTAGTTTTTTCCTGAGCCTGACCTCTGATATGCAGGTGAACCTGAGTTATTGTCTGGGAAGATGATGTCATGGATAGAAAAAGGGCTAGAAAGTTTGATCAGGGAAGAGAATAGTTCCCAAATATGGGAAAGGTATATAAATTTTATTGACTGTAGACCCCATTGATTTGACCTGGGGCCCTTTATCAGCTTAGGAGCATATGAAACCTCTGCATTCCTGTAGGTCTGAGCTCACATTCTGTGGTCTTGAGTAGGAACATTCCGAGCTTCCCCTATTTCAGGATCCATCTTCCTCAGGTGTAACATAGAGTATGTTATCCAGCCTCCCTTGGGAGCATGGAACATTCTCTACCATTGTTGATCCACTTTGAGGGCAAGGTCCTCTGGGGGCCCACAAAGGGGTCTATTGTGTTCTTCCTGATGGAGATGACCAGTGACAATGGACAGAAGGATCTATTCGAGGTCTAGGGCTATCATGTCTGTGTGGGAATTCCAGGACTCCCTGACTAGGGCCCCAGATAATGGGGTGGCCTGATAATGACTAAAGAGTCATCATTAAAGTATGCCAGACTTTTGCTTTTATTCAGCTTTTGCAGACCTTACTTTAATAAATTTAGTTTTGGAGTGACTGAGGGAAGTGTAATAGGAAGTAGGTGAGGAGGATATCTAGGTCTAAGTAGAAACTATTTCATTAGGTCCTTTATGGTGTCTTTTTATGTCTTTCTACTTGCTTTCTTCATTTATTGACTCTCTGCAGACTACTGTGCATTTTTGCTTTCAGGTATATATTTTGCCCTAACTTATGGATACATGTGAACATATGCCCTACCTCATGGGACCTGGTCTATATCTAGGTTTTGGGGCTCTGTTAGGAAGTGAACCAGCTGAAATGGAATTAAGGAGTCCTATGAGAATGTAAAAGTCTCACCTGAGTAATGAGGCTGAAGGGTTGACATCCAAACCTGATGTCTCTGGACACATTCTGAAGTGAAGCATGCCGAGGTGCTTTTGGTTGCATTGATTAGGTTGGAATCAGCAGATGCAGTATCATTTGGTATGAATTGAGAGATGCATGTAGGAAAGTGAGCCTCACTCTAAAGGTTCCAGGACTGGGAGATGTATGGACTTTATAGAAGAAGTGGGAGGTTCCTGCTGTCTTGGGGTTTAAGAAGGCAACAGATAGTTATTGATATAACCAAATTATTTGGCAATTTTGTTAACTTTGAAGATCCCATTGTTAGGATTTGCTATATCATAATTTATGGCCTTTGATATTATTTATATATAGCTGTGTCTTATACAATAATGCCACTGGTTGCTTCTTTCCTCCTTGGTCTAAGCTTTTGAAAGAACAAGTCATTCTTTCTTTACCAACCATATATCCTTAGGTATCTGGGTGACTTTCAAGTTTGTATTACAACTAAAGCTTCTAGGAACATTGTGTATGTAAATCTCTTAGAGTAGGCATTTTTATTTTTTCTAGGAGAGGAGTTGCCATATCATAAAATGGACACATTTCTAAATTCTAAAATATCTCCAGACTATTATCCACAAGAGCTGAACTCTTGATGGAATTTACTGTTGATGGAAACCCACTGTGTAAAAGGGTTCCTTTCCTCCTATATCCTCTTCAACACTCAGTGTTTTTGTCCTTTCTAATGTAGGACATTCTCACAGATGTGAAGTGGTACCTCACTGTTATCTCTATTTACACTTCTCTAACAACCAATGAATGAGCATCTTTTCATGGCTGATGGCCATCTGGATATCTTCTTTGGTGAAGAGTTTAGATTATATTCATACCTGTTCCCCAATTTTAATGAAGCTGTCCTTTAGTTTTTTGAGATTTTTATAGATGCATAGTGTATAAAAACTTCAATCTTCTACCAGTCAGTAAAGTGTCTTTTTGTTTTGTCAGCCTTACCATTACACTTGAATCTTCAAAGATATTTCTGAAGCATAGACCATGGAGTGTCCTGCCAGTGTTTTCTTCTGTGTATTAGATGTTTTTGGTCTAATATATTTGTATTTGATCCATTGTAGTTGACTTTTGTGCATGTGGTGGTACATTTTTTTCCCTCCAGGGTTATTGCTGGGCCTCAGTGCCTGCACTACAAATCCACTGCTCTTGGAGGGCAATTTTTCCCATTTTGTTGCCTTTGTTGTTATTATTGTTATTGTTGTTATTGCTGTTGTTGTTGTTGGATAGGATAGAGAGAAATTGAGAGAGGAGGGGATGAGAGAGAGGGGGAAATAAAGTTAGACACCTGCAGACCTGCTTTACCGCTTGTGAAGTGACCCCCTTGCAGGTGGGGAGCCTGGATTCTTACACTGGTCCTTGTGCTTCGTGCCATGTGCACTTAACCTGCTGTGCTACCACCGAGCCACCACAATTTTGTTTTTCTGCAAGTTTCAAACCAGGTTTCTCAACACCATTTAAAGAAGAGTCTCCCTTATCCATTTGATATTCTGTGTTCCCCTTGTCAGAAATTAGTCGTGCACAGGTGTGGGGTTTATTTCTGGGCCTTCAATTGCATCCCACTGGTCTGTGTATCTGTTTTTATTCCAGTACTAAGCAATTTTGATTATGATAGTCTTGTAATATAGTCGGGAAGCATTATGCCACCATTTTTGTTCTTTGTAAAAATCATTTAAAATGACCCTGCATATGTACTACATTAAGCTCAACACTAAAAACCCCAGTCTATCCTTCATAACTTTCAAACATATTTGTTTAAGAAGCATTCAAATCCATGACAGAACATTTCATAGGTTAGTTACTTTACAGAATACAATGAAAATCATGGAAAATATTATCATTCAAAACTGCAGATATACTTAATTTAGTAAAGAAGTGTCAGCATTTATATATGCATGGGTAATGTTTATACAAATAATCTAAACTGGGATTAGGTACTTTCTAGTAATCAAATTAGAAAAAATGCATAAAGTAAATTTGAATTCTTTCAAAAGCCTTTATGCAATTTATATATTAAGTAATGATGCAATATAGACTGCATAATATAGTGAAATGTAAAACATACCATTGGCAATTGTAAATAGTCAAAAGGAACTAAAAGAATTTTAAAAAATGCCCCACCCCTGAAAAAAAACAACATATGAAAAATACATATTGCAAGAGTCTATCATGAGCAACACAAGAGCTGGCCACAGAGCTGACTGACTTTTGATATCATTAGCTATATTTTGAAAATTTGCATTGGAAATTATACTTGCTTATTATTATTTGTTTTAGGACATGGTTCTCCCAAATGAGCTTGTTCACACTGATTTTTGCTATGGTGTTTCTCTTTGAGAAATTCTTCTGTGATAAGATATAACCAGAATGTGCATTCTCTATTACATTTTCTCATATTCTGTGCTGTGCATGTACTCACAGATTTAGTGGGAACAACAGTGGTGATGGGACAAAGCAACCATAGTGTAGGTGTGTTATGCTATGATGTACATAGTTCCTTTTTTATTGGTGAGTTAGCACTGTTTTATTAAATTATCAGGTTTCAATTGTATTTTCATACTCACACATGATGTGTGTAAGTGACTACACCCCCACTAAGGTTCTGTGTTCACCCCAATCCCAACCTCTAACCCCTGGTAACCACTTAGTTCTCCTATTGTGCATGTTGTCATCACTAAGGAGTCACTACGCTAGGCAGACATTTTATTTATATAGGAAGAAAGTAACAGAGGCAGTAAGATTTGGGGAGAGAAAGGACAGAACAGCACCAAAATGCGGTGAGGGTGAGTTTGAACATGTGTTGCACAGGTGGCAGGGAAGGCACCTTCCTAAGTGAGCTACTTCACCAGCCACATAACTATTTTTTAGCCAGTCAATAGCCAGTAGCTTTTTCTGGCACATGCAACTTTGATTCATTAAAAGCTCATGGGATTTCATTAGCTGGAAGGAATGCTAATGCAGGCAAATGACACAATTTTAATCTGGAATTTATATTGTTGCCATATTTTATGGCAAACCCACTTATTTGAATTTTCTGCCAAATGCATTGGGTTAAATAGAAAATACAAGTGTTATTAGCAATACCTTGAAATTAACTTTCAGAAGCAGGGATTGCACTTAATTCCAAATCTGTCATTATGGTTTTGAGATTCAATTAAATTTTTCCTTCTGTAAAGTTAGAACTTATCCATTAACATTTTTGTCTAGTGTTTCACTTTTCCCAGTAATATATAAGAGAAAGAGTGAATATGAGGCCTAGATGTAGCTCAAACTGCTTAGTGTATGTCTTACTGTATGAGGGAGAGACCTTCGGTAGAGCACAGGTGCAATATGGGAGCATCATAGCTTTCTCTGAGAAGCTCTATGGACGATGGAGCAGTGCAGAACTGTCTCCATTCTGTCTGTATAGTCCTCCCTATAAAATGAAAAGAATAAAGACACTGGGAACAGTAGACTCAGTTATAAAAGATACACAGGAGACCTTGATTTCCCTCCATGGGTGCCACATTTTAAGAAGTAGTGAATAATTTCTTGAATTTTCCCGATGTAATGAGATCATGAATTCTGCAGAGTTGATAAAATAAAACAATGAGAACAGGTTTGGGAAGGGGATAATCCAGTGGTAGAGGATAGGACATGCTGCATGATGTCTAAGATTCTATCCCTACAGCACCTATGTACAGAGTTGAGTAGTTCTTTCTCTCTTTCTCTCAGACACATATACAAAATTTTAAAGCAAAAACAGCAGGTACAATTTTCAAGTATCATCCATTGTCTAAAGTGAAGTATGCACTAGTTGTTCTGTGTTAGACTTAGTGGTGAGTATAAGAAGTATTTCTTCTTCAACATTTAAATCCCTAACCAATTTAATGTGTTTTGTAACATAGGAGGAACTTATATAGCAGCAAGTGTCTGGCTCAGAATGGAGCTGATCTCGTGACATTTTTGTTGTCCTTGTTGACATTGTTATCTGACAAAGGATGGCTTTTGAAAGCAAATAAAAGCCAAACCTTGATTTGGAGAATTTAGCTTTCAGGGTTTCAGCATTGGGGTTTTGATCATTCAGGATTGTGAGGTTTGTTGTTAATTTTTCTCTTTTCTTTTAATCTTTTTTTGGAGGGATGAAATTTTTAAGTTAGGGGATTTGATCTTTACTGTTCTCCTTATTCAGGACTGTGGATGACATTTATGATTGTGTCTTTTGGGATTATCATGGATGCCAGTCCTTAATACCTATACTTGGAAGATAGCATCACTTAACCATGCTGGGGGACTAAATCTTCAATGAGTGTTTATAGGTAATTTTCAGTTGGAACAATAAAAAATCAAGTACCTAACCAGATTCCCAGCTGAATGCATATCATGTGTTTATTTCTTGCTAAAATACATAATTTTCAAAATTATCAAGAAGTTAAGTCAACTTTCAAAGTAATTCATTTCAATTATACTTAGAATATCTTACAGAATGGCACACTAAGAAGATCATAATGCTTTAAATCAAATAAATCTCTGAGTCTCCTTGTTATTGCTAGGAAGTTGTTAAAGAGACATTTGTCTGAATAATTTTACCCTTGGCTCTAACTTGAGAAACAAAGAACAGAAAAGTATTAAGACTCTGGTGCAATTTTTAAAAAATATGACAGAAATAGACAATTATTCCTGTATGAAAACAATTTAGTCATAGAACTTTTTACCTTTTTTTTTTGGAACCAGGGTCATCACTGGAGCTTGGTGTCTGCATGACTCCACCATTCAATAGCCTTTTTTTTAAAAAAAAAAAATATATATATATATATTCCCTTTTGTTGCCCTTATTGTTTTATTGTTGTAGTTATTATTGTTGTTGTTCTTTATGTCATTGTCGTTGGATAGGAGAAAGAGAAATGGAGAGAGGAGGGGAAGACAGAGAGGAGGAGAGAAAGATAGACACCAGCAGACCTGCTTCACCGCCTGTGAAGCGACTCCCCTGCAGGTGGGGAAGCTTTTTTTTTTCTTTTTCTGATAGAGATATAGAAAAATTAGGGGAGAGTGAGGAGAAGACAGAGAGAGAGTGAGAGAGAGGGAGAGAATAACCTACAGCAGTGCTCCACAGGTCCTGGAACTCCTCCATGTCCTCTGTAGATGGGGACCAGCATCTTGAACCCAAACCTAGTGCATGATAATGTGTGCGCTCTATTGGGTATGTCACTGCCTGGCCCCACTTTTTTTCCTCTCTGTATCACTGGGAAAACTTTTTTAAACTTCCTGCACATGTACTTTTCCCCCTTTCTCTGTCTCAGCATTTGCTATTTTCCCCTTAGAAGAGGATATTTCCATGGTACATTGTCAAGAATGTAGTCTTAGGTATGGCTGGAAGCAGGAAGTTAGTAACCACTCTACAGTCATACAACTTCCCCTCCTCTTCCTAGTCTCTTCCTTCCTTTTACTGTTACCTTTCTATTGTTGCGAGTTAATTGACATTTATAAGAAGGAATTCAGCTGCATGTTATGAAAGAGGTCAGGAAGACAATGAGTTTTTAAGCCAAAGTTGTCATGTACAAGAGTTTCAAGAGGTTTAAAAGGCTGAAGTCTTAGAGCTGTAGAACCTCTCAACAGTGGATATGATTCTAAGACACAACTCAGTTATTTAGTGAGTAGTCTACTCTACATAATCAAAGTGAGTATTAAGATAAGGGTTAAATTAAAGTGTTACTTATGTCCAGGACTTATGGGATTTTCAGGGATTTTCTTTTTAAAGACCCCTACTTCACATGCATAATTAAAAATATTGTTTTAAAGTATATGTATCCATAGCTTATAATGAAGAAAAATAAAGGTATATCTATCTGAGACGCAGGGGGGAGAACATTATTGTTTGGATCATCAATTCCTATTAATAGTACCTTTGTCAGCTGGGAAAAGAGATCATATCTGTAACAAAAACAACTAACTGGAAAAAAAAAACCCTAACTCTAGTCAGCTGAACTTGCAAATCTCCTTATGCAGTAATCACAGATATCATGCATGCCAGTGTAACAACTGCAAATATGAAATACGATCTAGTTCAGATCAGAATTAATCAAAGATGGGAAATATCTCAGAGAGGTAATGCTTTCATTTTAAAGATGTTAAAATTCATTACTATATTAGCTTCATGGTTTTGAAACTTTTTGTACACCAGATTTAGGCTCAGTGGAATTTTGAAAATCAAAATTGGCAATACATGTTTAACTATCATAACCGCTCAGCAATTATGCTTAGCTGCTATGTTCTCATCCAATAACTCCACAATCGAGGAACTTCTGTGCATATTCAGAGTCCTATGGAAGTTACAGCATTAATGAAATTGAGTTTTAAATTTCCCTAGGCTCAACCTAGACATTAAGAATATAAATGTAAATTAACAGAGAAGAATGAGCAGCCATGAATACTAACACTCAAATCACATTCATTTTCATTTAAATTTTATCCAGACGTCAGGGAAGCATTTTCTCCCCCTTTCTCCAAAGAAATTATACTAATAATTTTGGCAATCTTCCTGTGAGGAAACAATGTGCACCATCTTTACATTACTTAGACAATAGGCATATAGAAAACTAACAGTTGATAGATCATGTTTGTTTTGTTTCAGAGAATTTTTCAGGCTATACCTAACAATTTTCCCCTGAGTTTAAAGAAATTCCAAGGTTTACAAGTATGAGGTGCAGGTGGGGGAGATGACATAATGGTTGAGCAAAGACTCCCATGCCTGAGGCTCCAAAACCCCAGGTTCAATTTCTTGTACCACCATCAACCAGAGATGAGTAGTGCTCTAGGGGGGAAATGATAATAATATAAATAAATACATGTATTAGGTGAAGAAGCTTAAAATGTTTATGCAGGCTGGCCCCTTATGCATATGAAATAGATACCACTGCTTTCATATCTTTATTTTTCAAAAGTGGAGGTGGGATGGGGTAGTGGGTAGGAGAAACGGAGAGGAGAGGTACCACAGCACCAGTCCTGATAACACCCACTATGTGCCCATTTAGTGCTGGGGCTTGTACACAACCAGGGTCTCACGCTTGGTAAAACAATACTTTAGGCCTGAGCTATCTCCCAGTCCCAAACTGAATATACTTATTAACCAATATCCTCCTAATAGCACATAGTATTAACAAATATAAAGAAGGAAGTATAAAGCCAATAGTTAATACTACTGGAAAGTGATATAGTAATATTTAACTTTCCCCTTTTTTTTCTAAAAGATTGTCATGTCCAGAGGGTTGTGTGTTTGTTATGTGCCTTAACTCAGCCTGCTTTCTTCACAGCTAGCTATTTAATATAAACCAAATTAACATACCTCTATGCATCCTTATTTTTGTACTTGATTGTGAAAAGGATAGATCTGTCACAAAGGCTTTGGAACATGTAACTAAACAAAATGGAGAGGGAAAAAAAAGGTTGTGAAACCATCAATAAAAATAAACTTTAGAGCTACGATTTTTTTTCTTTGTCACTGCAAGTGCTTACATGCTCTGGGATGTTTTGTTTGTTTGCTTGTTTTAGTTAAAAATAAAGTGGGCAGGGAGAGAGAATGAATGGTAGATGGAGACAGCACCAAAGTTTTCCCCAGTGTGCTGTGGCAAGAACTGGCCTAGAAGGGGGCCACGTGCATGACAAAGCAACCACCCACCCAGGTGAGCCTTCTTGCAGTCCCCAGAGTTTTTATTTTTTTTAACTATACTGAAGAGAATAGATATTTTTAGAGCTGGGAAGATAGTGTGATAGTTATGCAAAAGTCTTTCATGCCAGGCTCTGAGGCCCCACCTTCAAGCCTCAGCACCCTCATAAATCAGAGCTGACCACTACTGTAGTCTCTCTCCTGTATTGAAATTAAAATAAATAATATATAGGTATATGTAATCAGTGATAATGTCTCCTAAGCAAAAACAAAGAAGGAAAATATCGACAGATATGGAAACACTAAGTACTGGCAGAGTCCTAGCAACAAATACAAGAGAAGAATAATATTCTAAATAGGCCAGAATTCCAACAAACATATGAGACAAAAAAAAAAGAAAAATATATAAAATGACATAGACAGTTCATACAATGGGAGGAGGGAAAAAGCAATAACTTTGTGAAAAAAGTTAAAACATCAGTAAGGTACTTTTGTTTAACAAACTGGAAATAATTGATAAGCATAAGGAACAGGGACACTTTCACATGCTCTTGCTAAAGGTTCTTAGAAGAGACATTTGGCAATATAGCTCAGTTTTTTTTTATCTTTTATTTTTTCTGTTCTATTGGCTAAATACTATTAAAGACAATTGTCACATGAGTGCTAAAACTGTTTTTATTAATTATTTAATAATGATCAACAAGATGGTGGGGTAAGAGAGGTACAATTCTCACCACCAAAGTTCCGTATTGCATCTCCTCCATTGGAAGTTTCCCTATTCTTTATCCCTCTGGGATTATGAACCAAAGATCTTTATGGGATGCAGCTAAAACTATTTTTAATATACCAAACCCACTGCAATAATCTATTATAAGGAAACTCTTGAAGAAGTATACAAGGAAAATTTTAATAAAGACCTTATTGTAAAATTACTTGAAAAAAATAAGTGAAAACTATTTGTGTCTATCAGTTGAAAATATTTAGTTAAACCATAGTATAATCACAAAATGGAATGCTATCTAACTACTTATAAAATGAGTTGTATCAGGATCACCTTGCCATATTTTTGAGTGGAAAAAAAAAACAATTGATTTAATAAGGAAATTTTTTATCCATCCTAAAATTCAGTAGAACATACAATCTGTAATTCACATCTTTAATTGTGCTCATGGAACAAAGAAAAGCATGGGCATGATGTTTGCCAGATCCTCTTATTCAGGGATGAACAATCTATTTCTCTGGTTCTGTGATATTATTTGAACAGTACAACACAGCAGAAATGACACTGTGTGCATTCTCTAGCTTAGACTTATTTTTCCAGGTCTTGTAGCTCTCCAACTGCTATTGCTGGGTGCTGCCTTGACACTGGCATCAAGATAGATTGAGTAGCTCACTCATAATGGGAGATTGTGTTGAGAAGAAGTGGTTAACTGAGGAAGTGGTTACTGTCTTTTCTCCAGACAGCCAAACAAGTGAGTGAGGAGTGAGGCTTTCTTATACCTCCAGCCCAGTATTAAAATAATAATAATAATAAAATCCATATGAAGTTGGTTGTGCTGGACCCCACCAAGACTAAATGCTTAACCTAGTGAATTTTTGTGTGTGTGTGGGAGGCGGGGGGCATCTTTTTGGACATATTTTTAAAAATATTTATTTATTTATTTATTTATTTATTTATTTGATAAGACAGAGAACTTGAGAAAGGAAGAATACAGAGGGTGACAGAGACACATGAAGCACTTATTCCCCACTTATGAAACCGCTATTTCCCTCAACAGGTGGGGACCCTGCCCTTGAACCAGTGTCCTTGTGCATGGTAACCTATGGGCTCAACTAGGTGTGCCACCACCCAGCTCCCCCCCCCCCCACCCTCCCAGTCAGCACTGATGAAGTTCTAACCTCACCTAAAAGCTGAGTTTTAAACCAGTCAATCTGGAGGTCTTCAGTCAGCAATAGTGAGACAATCTACAGAATGAGGCTCCCTACTGCTTTGCCCTCAAAGTTTACTTGACCTGAAGTAACCTTTCTTTCTTTTGCTAATAATCTTGTTCCACCCCCCACTTTCTTTTTTTTTTTTTCTAGAGTATAAAACCCTTCCCTTTGTGAAAGGACCAGCAGAGCCCCTCTACTTGCTAGAAGGGATGTTCCCAATGTATGAATCCTTTAATAAAATGAGACAGACCTCCACATTTATTCATCAGAATTTTTTTTTCACACCAGTCAAACCTACACTGGAGTGCAACCTCATGAATATGGCCAGGAAAAAGCAGCAGAGCCAGCATGCAGTTAACCTAGAGATGTATGGTGAATTTCTGTTGTTTTAAGCCATTTACTTTTAGAGTCACTTCTTACACAGCTGTAGCTGACTGACACAGAGGATATGAGATCTGGTAATGAGAGACTCCATGGAGAAAGAGGTCCAGACACCTCAGTTGTTCCAGTCACTTGAGCTGAACCACAAACCATGTGGGACAAATGCAAACCCAGGCGACCTGCCAACTGAATACAGTTACTTGAGTGAGTCCAGACAAAACTATCAGGAAAAACAAAAACAAACAAAAAACTACCAGGGCTAGGTGGAAGCACACCCTGTAAAGCACACATCAAGTTCAAGGACCCAGATTTGATCCCCCCTCCCCCACCCCACCTATAGGGAGGACTCTTCAGGAACAGCTTAACAGAAGAAGAAAAGCTTTATTGCAAGATAGTGACTTATAAACCGGGAAGTATGTCATATCAGTGTAAGCTATGGAATATGCTTTATTTATTTTTCTTTTGTATTGAAGTAATGCTAGTTTACAAGACTGTATATGTTTCAGGTGAACCATTTTACCTCTTTTCAAACTATGTGTTGATTTATTCCAAAACATTTACCATTTCTCACAATAGTCTTCTTCTTCTTCTTCTTCTTCTTCTTCTTCTTCTTCTTCTTCTTCTTCTTCTTCTTCTTCTTCTCCTCCTCCTCCTCCTCCTCCTCCTCCTCCTCCTCCTCCTCCTCCTCCTCCTCCTCCTCCTCCTCCTCCTCCTCCTCCACCTCCTCCTCCTCCTCCTCCTCCTCCTCTTCCTCCTCCTCCTTCTTCTTGAGGACATTGCAACACTTCCCATGATGCTTTGCTCCAGTATGTGCTCCCATGTGTTGGCCTGAGACTCCAAGCATGTGCAAAGTACATGTGTGTTCTACTAGATCAGCCACCTACTCATTCTCTCTTTTCCAATTTTCATTCTTTTATTATCTTTATTTATTTATTGGATAGAGACACCCAAAAATTAAAAGGGAAGGGGGTGATAGAGAGGAAGAGAGACAGAAAGACATCTGCAACACTAATTTACCATTCACAAAGATATCTCTCTGCAGGCGGGGACCAGGGGATTAAACCCGGGTCCTTGCACATTGTAACATGTGCGCTCAACCACATGTGCCGCCTATCAGCCCTACTCCTCCAACTTTCATAGCCTGCTTCTTCTTCAAAGTCTTACAGTTCACCTTCATCTTATTTTGTTTGTTCCTTTTGTTGTTTTATTTCTCACACGTGTGAAATCATTCTGCGTTTGACCATCTCTTTGTAGCTTATTTCTTTTAGCAAGACCTCCTCCAGCTTCATTCATGTTGTAGCAAAGGTCAGGATTTTATCTTTTCTGATATCTGAGTAGTATTCATCTATATAGATATAGTACAATTTTTTAATTCACTCCTCTATCATTGGAGACTTGGGTTTACTTCCATATCTTGGCTATTGAAAATGGTGGTGTGATGAACATACACATACCTCTTTTGTATAAGTGTTTACACATTCTGCAGCTAGAAAGCTATAAGTAGAACAGCTAAATGATATGGTAGGTCTATTTTTAATAGTTTGAGAAATCTCTATACTGCTTTACATTGGAATTAAAGAAAGACAGACATCTGCAGACCTCCTTCACCTGCAGGTGGGGAGCTGGGCTTGAGCTCAGTAACTTATGCACTCAGCAGGGTGCTCCACCATCTGGCCCCCTGATGCCTCTATTCTTGTTCTTTTTATTTTTCTCAGCCTTTCTTTGGCAGTTCTGGATCTTCTGTGATTATAAAAATTTTCTGTAACACTTGTTCTATTTCCTTAAAGAATAATGTTGAAATTTTGATAAGTACAACATTAAATCTGTATAATACTTTGATAGGATGGTTATTTTACTTATGTGAATTTTTCTTTGAACATTGAATATCCTTCCATCCCTTGTATCTTCTGTTTGCTTAGCAATGACTTATAAAATTCAATGTACATGGCTTTCACCTATTTTGTTAAATTTGTTACTAGATACCTGACTCTGATGTTATTCTTGAGATTTTTTTTTTCATTTCTTCTTCATGCAGTCCATTGAGTCAGCTTTAGATAAGGAAAGGGGAGTCTGGCTTTAAACTGAGTGAAGTTAGCAACACTGGAATCTATACATATTTCATATTTATGGGGGAATGATGAGCATGCATAATTGAGGAATGTGTAATGAACACATATCTGTACATTGCATCTACAGAAAATGGCTAGTAACCAGTATAAATGTCTTAGTTTTTAATATAGTTATATGGACATAGGTAACTATTGGTTAAAGAAGTTTCTAGTATACAGTGTCCACTGGTCAGGTATATCAGGTCAGAGAAGAGTGAGTCCTTATAATTACACAGATGTTTACAAGATTCTATCTTGTTCCAGTCAGAGTTAAGATAATGTAATAATCTAGTTGCACTCTGGAAAAAAATTGTCATATAGTCCAAACGATAAGCCTCCAGACTGTGTGTTTTTCGCTTCCTTTATCCTAGAATGTCTACTTCAGTATTTATGAGAAGAACAGGGGGCATGACATTGCACAGTTTTGATAATTTGATTACCTTATTAATATTGCAATTTTATGTTCCCAGTTTTCAAATCCATAAATGTATTTGTAAATCTTTTACTTTTAGTTAGTGAATATAAACATACTATATGCTTTTTCAGTCTCCTAGTTTTCCTTGTTTAAAAATTTATTAGAGAGGCTGGGTAGTGGCATACCTGGTTAAGTGCATGTATTACCATGCACAAGGAACCAGGTTCAAGTCCCTAGTCTCCACCTGCAGGGGGAAAGATAACTTTCCCTCCCTCTCAAGTTCTCGTTGTTCTATCAAATAAAATAAATAAGGAAGCTTTAAAATTTTGCTTAAAAGTTTAATATTAAAAAATATATTACAAGGTCTTGGAGAGATTTGTTATCTGTGCAAGCAAGGTTTGAGCCCCAGCACCACATGGAAGGTGCTATTGCCTCTCTCTCTCTCTCTCTCTCTCTCTCTCTCTCTCTCTCCAGAGCATAACTCTGGCTGATGGTGGTCTGAGATACTGAACCTGGGACTTTGGAACCGCAGGCATGAGAACCATTATGCTATCTACTGTTGCTCAGACCCCCACCACCTCATTCTGAATGAAATATTTGCCCAGGTGTCCTTAACTTGCACATAAATAGGGCCCTAGCTCCAAAGTCGTGTCTCCCCCAAAACTGTGTGTGTGTGTGTGTGTGTGTGTGTGCATGTGTGTATACTGGAAATCAGTTTAGTATTTTTTTTTAAGTTGAGCTTTAGATAACGGTGATGTAACAAGAAGGAAATATCTAGTCACCTGTTAGAGATGGAACCTAGGAGGAATTCGGGACAGGGATATGATCTAAAAGTTTGTAAACTAAAAGTAACTGTCAGAATTTGGCAGTAAGTTAATGCTAGCACCGCCTGTTCTTTTTGTATCATTTTATTAGGAAAATAATAATTTACAAGATAGTCGTCACATGAGGAACCACCCTTAAAGTGTGGGTTACTGGTTTAAGAAAACAATTGAATTGGTTGGAACAAAATATATATGTTCAAAATGCATCATACAGTAGTTATAGGTAATCATTCTGGACTGCAATGAAAAATCAATTTCATACTGTGAATCTTAGGACTGAGCCTTTAAGAACAATAAAGACAATGGATGGTAGGAGAGAAACCACAATAAGTTTTAAGAAAAGAAGACCAATGGTTGGCATTGGATTTCAGGACCTTATTATACTCTTAAATTTTTTGAAGTTCCCCAAATGTTATCGTCTTTGTGCATTTTATCTATTGATATTTGTATATCAAAAGTTAAAACAAACTGAAATTAAATATTTATGTATGTATTTATATACTTAAAATAAGTTAAAACTCACTGTCTCTCAGCATTGAAAAGGAACAAGAATCTGACACCCCAAAATATGTCTTTTGTAAAAAGATTAATATCATGGAAGGGGTTCTGGTGATGGAACGGAAATTAGCTTTAAGAGAAAAACATTTAGAAAGTATTTGATCTGTGCAAAGTGCATGACCTCATCTGAGGCCCCAGTGAGGAAATCCTTGGATTCCTACACACATATGATGGGCCAAAACCTTTAAGAGAGCCCTCTCTCCACCACCACTGGTCGCTTCCATCAGGAACGGCATCTTGTGGGCCTTCCCAGGACCTTGTCCTCACCATATGGTGAAGACAATGATGGTGGGGATAGTCCCTGTCTCTGAGATTGGGGTATCCTGCCCTGCCACTTGAGAAAGACTAGTCCTGAAATAAGTGCAGCCTGCAATGTTCCCAGCTGTGACCATGATCAGCTGCAAGTTCAGACCAATAGGAACTTAGAGGTTGCACAGGCTCTGGTAATAAATATAAATATAAATATAAATATAAATATAAATATAAATATAAATATAAATATAAATATAAATATAAATATAAATATAAATATAAATATAAATATAAATATAAATATAAATATAAATATAAATAATATAAATAATATATAGATCTGGGCCCTGGGTCAGGTGGATGGAGGCAAATAGTTAATTTTAGCCACAGAATCTTTTTTTCAAGAATGGGAGCTACTCTCTGCCCTAATCCAACTGTCTAGCTCTTTTTTCTAACACCACTCTCTCAGGTAATATTCTTATCCTACTTCAGCTAGCTACCAAACTCAAGCAAAACTACCATAGTTGTGTGGCCCCAGGAACATGCCTAAAATGGTTTTCCTAGCTTTCTTCTACCGTAAAATCCCTAATCTCATCTGCTCTGATCCTACTTTTTGGGTCCTGTTCATTAACCATTTTGTCTCAACTTAGGTCATGCTACCATCCAGACATGAAGTTACAGATGCTACCATGACTCTAACCCAATTTCTCTGGGCAGATGACCTCACCAATGTGTTGTGGACCCTCACATCTCCAGAGCTCTGGTTCACTAGGGAAATGGATCGGCCTGTCAATGAAATGCCCATGTTCAACGGAGAAGCAATTATAGAAGCCAGAACTCCTACCTTCTGCTCCCCCAAAACAACCTTGGGAGAAGTGATAGGATGAAGATAAGAAGGCTCTGAACTCCAGCTACATCAGAACCCAGAGAGAGAGGGAAAAGGAGAGGGATATATATATATATATATATATATATATATATATATATATATATATATGTGTGTGTGTGTGTGTGTGTGTGTAGTTATATTGTCACGAGTGGCTTGGAGGGGAAGAGATGATTTCAGATGAATCAGAAAAAAAGTGGAGGGGGGTAATTATGTATAAGTGTGGACAGACTTCTATCAATGTGGCTGGTTTCTCTCAGAAGGACTCACAGTCACCAGAAACAGGTACTCCATAATAGTAAGCTAGTGACTGCAATTTTACAGTTGTGTTTATGGAACCTATTTGGGTAGATCAAGTTACATTTTCTGCTTCCAATCATTGCAGCCAAAAATTAAGGTGCTAAAGCCATTTATAATCTCTGGGAGCTGATCTCTGGATGATACCTTTATCAGTTGCAATAGGAAATAATGGTTCACAACTGTGTATTGAAAGTGTACCTTTGAAAACAGTTTCCCATTAGACAAACAACCAAACAAAACTCTTTCATTTCAGATGCTTCACATTGATTTTTTTTTATGTAATTGTTATTGACTTCGGTCTTCTAATATTACGGTACTTACACTCTTACTTATGAGAGTACTTAGAAATAAGATTGAAATAAGTGATATTTTCCACTATGCATTCTTCGTAGAGAATGTCACCTATGGATTGAGAAAATATGTTTTTTTTTTCAATCCAGGCAATATCTAAATATTTTTCTCTAGGACTAACTTGTTTTAGGTTCACTGTAATAGTCAATTAATATATACTTGTTGGTAACTTAATTGTTCGCACACCTTGAAACATATTTAGTATTTTTTTGTATTTCAATTTCTTTATCTGCTCAGATGCTGAAACATAATAGATGCTGCATAATCATTTGCAGAAAATAATTTATACAATTATACTAATCCTCAGAGTAAATATATTAGTGTATATGACATCATGTGTGTGATCCTTGTTAACAAAATATATATGTGAATATCTTGTAAATTTCTTAGCAAATTACTTGAGTATAATCCAGGCAGTTGGATAACTGTCCTATATGTATTGTGTGCTCTATTGTAATTGGTTATATTTTCCTTTACAATGGCCATTCGGAGACTGGCAATTTAGTGTGCCTTCTTCCTGCTATCCACATTTGAAACAGAAATTCTTGGTCCCATGAGCAAAGTGACTTGAAATTTCTGCAATTTCTTGTTGCTTAAATATGTCTAGGGAATCTCTAAAGTTGAATATATGCTTTAGTAAATCCACCTACAGTATCAGGCTGTGGACCTTCAGAAGCTGTAAATCAGTTCTTAGGAAAGGAAGCAAAGTGACAGAGTACCCTGCACTTTGAAATTGGAAAAGGAAACTTTGTTTTTGGAGGAACTAAAGGGAGACAGGTGCACACTGAAGGAATTAAAAAGGCTCTGGTAACTGTGAAGATAGGTAAAGAAAATGAGAGAGAAGAATGTGAAAAAAAAACAGGAGTCAGTGAAGTATTATTATTATTATTACTGATTAATGAACTGCTGAGTTTTCCTTCATTAAGTCCCCAGGTAGCAACTGCCCCCTCCTATGTCTTCACAAAGAGTAACAAAGAGACAGTGTGAGAGTGAGATGATCATGGTATTAAATCTTATATTTCATTTTCATGGTTGTTTCGGTTTGTTCACACCCATTCTGTCCATATCCCACTTCCATTAGCTAGGAACGTATTCTTTAATGAGAATTTCCTTAGACTCTTCCCAGTCACTAGAGAAATAGATGGCCAGTTTTTTTTTTTTCTCCTTACAGAACTTACTTGGAATTTGAGGTAACCTGGAAGTTTTTTCCTTCTGCATTACTGAGCTCAGGTAGTTCTCAATAAGAATCTTTCTTTTACTTGGGAACAATATTAGGTTAGGTATATAGATAGATTTTGATGTGTTTCTATGGGTGCTGGATTTTAAGAAGTTGCCTTTAAATACTGGTAGCAAGAAAGGTTTCCTAGCCATTTCTTCCCCGTTGCGTTTTAAACAGCCCAATAGAGAGATGGTTCTGGAAGCAATTGCTATTCCCTTATAGAGTCCGGTTGTCATCTTTTGTGTGTGTGTGTGGGGGGGGGTAGTGAGCAGCAGGGATCTAAATGATTCCTGTGTGTGTGGTGGGGGGGTTTAGTGTTTACTGAGCAGCAGGGATCTAAATGATTCCTGCCTAAAGCAGAAGGCTGTGTTGGAAAGGGGACAAGGGGAATAAGCACGCTCTTGTTTCTCTCCTGATTCTTCCCCCTGAGAGTGCTCAGTCCTGTGAGTATCCTTCCCACGGTGATGTGAGAGGACTCGCATTACTCCCTCTTTGCAAATACCTCTATCTACAACCGGAAAGATGGAACACATGGTTCTGAAATATTCCCCCCTGGTGTCACCTTATACCCTCTTCTCCTTCGGAAACCGAATTTGTCCCTCTACCTGCCAGTCGTTTTGAGACCATCCCGCCTGGAAGCATTCCTGTGGCAGCTGCCACCACCTAGGGAGGAGAACAGCTGGAAGCTTTTTGGTGCGCGCCTACCGTGCCTCTAGCAACTCTGCCTAGTAATTAGCGCCAGCCAAGACTCCGAATGAGCCTTATTGCAACCCCTAGCGGGCTTTCAACTCAGCGATAGCTTCTCGCTTCCCCTTCCCTGCTTTTGGTGTAGAAAGATTACAGACGTGCGTGCACACAAACACAGCTACACACGCCCTTCTTTCTCCACTCAAGAAAACCATCAGTAAATATCTTTCTCCCAACAGAAAGATCGATCCTTCGCGCTCTCTTTTCTTTACCTACAGGGTAGCAGGCTCTGTGCGCCCCCTACCTGCCTAAAGCGAGGTGGTGGTGTGAGGGAAGGAGGGGGTCTGGGTGCTTGCAAGACTTGTTACTCCAGTTGGTGCTGCTCCCCTGACTCGGCACTTGGTATCTCCCACGGTCCTGCTCTCGCCAGGAAGCCGGGAGGGAGAAGGCGACAGTGGGCGTCGCCGCCGCCCTTTCCAGAACCGGAGCCCAACTCCAAGCAGGCTTCACTGCCTTCCACCTCAGACTCACATCTGGCCCAGCCATGCAGATGTTGGTGGCAGGAGAGTTCCGCCACGCGAGGCGCCCCCAAGTCCTGAGCATGCCCAGTAGGACTCCTTTAAGCCGCCCGAAGCGAGTTTCAGGGCTTGTAAATTCCGCTTCTCCGCTTTTTCGAGGAAGCTGAGGAGGGTGGGGTGGGGGTGGGGGTGGGGTGAGGTGGGGGGGAAGGGATCCTGGGCTTGGGGCAGTGAATGGGGTTGCCTGGTATGTGCCCCCTGGGTCGGCTAGGTGAAAGACAGGAACTGGTTGGGGAGACCAGGGAATTGGGCAGCTAGGTAGGCAGGAGCTGAAGTGCGGGCCGCCCTCCAAGGGGACACTGTCAGTGGTGACCTGACGCACCGCCACAAGGCTGCGTGTGGTCCGCCTAGGCGGCCAGGGGTCACACTGTCAGCAGGAGGCAGGTGGTGCTCTCAAGATGACTCCAGAGAGCTCGCGAGTCCCTTACAACATTACACTCACGGGGTTGGGATTTTTGAAAGACCAGGAGAGAAGGAGAGGAGGAACCTAAACAAAATTTCTCCCTTGCTTTTATGTTTCTTTTCCTTTCCTTTTGCCAAAGTTGTACTGACATGAGACTTCACATTCTAAGTCAGTCCTGAGGGTTTACACACAGCAGCAATCGCCTTCGTGTGTGTGTGTGTGTGTGTGTGTGTGTGTGTGTGTGTGTTTAGGGAAGGGAATGCAGGTCTTGACAGTCTCCTGACCGGGAAACTCATTGTGTGTGGTACAAAAGCTAAATCTGGTTAATCCACATTTCCTCCTTCTGCTTCAATCCCCAGTTTTCGCTTTCCCTCTCCTTCCTCGAACACCCAGATCTTTACCATCACGACTTCCCTTACTTAGTCCGCTACCAGCTCAGTCAACCCTCCTTCCTACTCTTGCTCCTCCTCTACTAGCACCCCCCCGTGTCCCCCTCCCCCCATCTCAGCTGCGGCTAAAACCTGGAGTCTTGGGGAAGAAGAAGAAGAAAAAAAAAAAAAAACCCTTGGCTGTGGAGCTGTCAAACCGGGCATGCTCAGTAGACAGGGCAGGTTTTTTTGGTCTCGAGTAGCAGAGAAACAATTTTTGCACCACCGCGACCAGCCTTAGAGTGCGGCGGCGGCGGCAACGGCAACATCGGCACAGCCATCAGCCTTGCAGACGCCCCGCACCCGGGAGCGCGGCGGGGCTCCGGTGTAGTCCGGAGTTCACCTCCGAGTGCCCCGGGGGCTGAGCTTACCCTTTTTGCGCGCGCGCACGCACACACACACACACACACACACACACACACACACACACACACGCACGCATCCACTCTCACACGCATACGACCGAGGCACAAGCGCCTTCCTGGCAGTGACCGTCCGCTGGCGCGGTGGTAGCCAGGTTCGGTCCCTGCCCTTGGTGGCTGCTGGCCCGGAGCACCGCGGCCGGTAGCTGGAGGAGAGCGATGCGGGGACCCGAGCGGCAGCGCGCACAGTAATGTGGATTTACAGTCGTTTCCTTCAGGAACCGTCTGAGACGCCTCAAGTCCCAGTCGCTGGCGGTGCCCGGCGGGGCTGAGCACCTGGCGAGGGGCTGGGGCCCGGCACCTGAGGACACCGCTGAAACTTGCGCCTGGACTTGGTAGGTGCCCTTTCCCCGGCTCCCACCCCCAACCTGGTACCCCAAGGACTCCAGCGAACTTCGCCCCGAGGCTGCAAGCAGCGGGTGGAGGCTCCCAGCTGGGCGCGATGTGCCCGGTCCGCTCCAGGAGTCCCGCCCGTGGTGGCTGAAGCTCGGCTCTGGCTTGTTTCTAGGTCTTTTCTAGGCTCGGGGCTCTTGACCACCTAGGTGAGACTGGAGGTCGGCCTGGTGTGCAGTCCTCGCTGCCAGAGGGGTCCTGGGGGCGCTGCCCTTTGAGGACTCACAAGGCTTCTCAGGCAACACTTTTTTTTTTTAACCCCTAGCCAACTCCTTGGGTTCTGAAAGGGGGAGGGTAATGTGTGTGTGTGTGTGGGGGGGGGTCACCTCAGCTCTCGCGCCAGATCCCAGGCGCTCTAACAAGTGGGACTCAGATACTGGAGGCGGGGGCGGGGGGGGGGGGCTCTCCCCATTCTTCCACCTGGAAGTGGTCACACAGGTCCATCTTTCGGAAAGAAGATGCCGAGGGGCTAGGACGCACTTTAGGACCTGTTTGGTTCTGAATTTCTCTTGGAACCTCACTTGGGGAGCCCGGGTTCCGGGGTGATGAAGAACTCCAGGCTCTCCTTCTAACCATTGTCATCTGGAGCCCCACCCGACGCGTCCTCCCTCCACCTCAATCTTTGTCTAGAGAGGGTCATTACGCAGTAGTGAGTGCGTGGCGGCCGTCGGTGTGGGCTTGAACCGCGCGCTCAGCTGCGCGGGCTTGTATTCTTGCATTTCATTTTGAGACTTCGTCCTGAGTACTGAGCTGCGGCCAGTACTTCTGCTGAGCGCCAAGTATCTTTTTGGCTTGTTTGGGGGAGATGTAACCTCACTTTTCTTCCAACCCACAACCGGCGGATTGCCAATGCGGTTCTAGGATGCTTTTCCCAGAGGTGGTTAAGAGGAGACTGGTAGCGCGACTTGGTGAGTGAATGTGTTTGTAGTCTGGAGTGTATTTAAACATTTCCGCAAACCCAGTGCAGCTGGTTGTTTACAATTGTGGAAACAGACGATCTCACTCAACTAGTAAATGTGGTCGCTACATTTTCTTTTTTCGCCACCCGGAGAGTAGGAGCGGGGGCGGGGATGGGTTTGCAGCTCGTGCTCGCCTTTGGCAGCTCTGGGTTTAGCTGATCTGCATCTCTGCTGCTGGCGATATGCTAATGTGAGTGGAAGAACTCCATCTTCAGTATGTAGCAGTTAAGAGACAGCATGAACTTTTATGCTTTTTTTTCCCTTCTTTTTCCCTCCCTTGGGCTGCTAATCCGGAGGTGTATTTGAGGTGGTCCGAAGAGATATAAAGAAGTTCCTGGTGCCCTAGAAGGAAATTAATAGCTATATGGCTTTAGAAACCGAAAGGAAATGAAACACCCCAGTGGAATCTAATAGGTACTCTAAGATGAGCATTTAATTGATCGCACTTGTGGTAAGGGGTATAGATAGCTTTCTTGAATTTTAGATTGCTGTTTTATGAGTCGGATCAACAAACCAGGTGCATTACATTGTGAGAATCACGAGAATCTCTGTTCTTAACCTGTTTGTGGGAGATACTGCAAATGTCTGCTCTCTTATTATCTTTTGGCTGAATTAGCTGGTATGTTTTCCTAGTATGAAAACTCACAATTTAGAGCATAGGGTACTATGTTCTGTCAAGAAAGAATACAGTCTAAGAAGAAAAAAGCTTTGATGCTTTCTTTTTTTTCTTTTTCTCTCATTTCTCCTTCCTCTTCCTCTTCCTCTTCCTCTTCCTCTTCCTCTTCCTCTTCCTCTTCCTCTTCCTCTTCCTCTTCCTCTTCTTGTTAATGGAAGATCCACAGCTTTGTGTTCTACTCCATGATTACCCAGTATTTGCTGTCTTGCCCCCCCCCCCCCCAATATCTGCAGTGTGGGGAAAAATGAATTTTCCTGAGGTATTGTCTGCTCTTAAAGTAAGTTACGGGAAAAAGCAGACTCCTTATTTTCCCATCTTGTTCATGTTTTGAAGACCTTTTGGTATAAATTTACTATTGCAAAGTTGTCTTAAGGGTAGTTAAAAGCTTTCAAGTATGCTAAAGTAGTATTGGTGTCTATTAATGATAGCAAGAATCACATGATGCATTTTAAAGGCAATTGAAGTGATTTCTAAAACGAATCCATGTTTAAAAATGTCATTTAAAAGTTTTCAGATTATACTTCAGAATGTTTTTGAAAAACAGGTGTTTCTGGAAAGTAGCTGTAGCTACTTTCACATTTGCACAATGAAATAGTCTTCTCTCTAGAACAGTGCCAAACACAAATTAGAAAACAAATATTTTTAATATAGGAATTAGTATTTGCCATTAGTTATAGGTCCAAATTATGAATTAAGAACTAGCATGCCATTTGATAAAATATACAATGCTACTGGAGCAAAGATTGCTTTGTAGAAGCATTGAATGGTAAGGGTGAGAGCACAGGATTTCAAATACTCAAATATGTGTATAGGTGTACTAAAAGGTAAACTCAGTTTATATTTGATTATCATCTTATTCAAATGCCTAATCTGAAATGTGAATATCCTAAAGATCTTAGCATTTCAATTCAGCTATCCTGTGTTTGATAGACATGAGCATAGTTTTTTTTCCCTTATAATTGATGTACCTTTCTGTTGTCTTTAATACAAAGATTTTTGCTTAAGTAGAATAGGTCATCATTCAAATTTATTTTGAACAATATTACTTTAAATGTTCACACTGCAAAAATATTATTTTGATATATTGTCTCTGAAAACAGAAACCTTAGTAGAAGTTGATTTTCCATGGCAGCCTTAAAAACTCAAAAGTGGTAAGAAGGTTCAGTATCAAGAGAACAATATTTTTCACTCAGTATTAGAGATAGTAGCAGTTAGAATCTATGCTATGTTTACTTTAAGTTTGTTTTCCCTGAAAATCTGTCAGTTTCAGATTTAAGTGTATTTCTCAAGTGTTTGGTATATATTATGGTTAAGAAATTCCCAAATGTTTCCAAAATTATTTATTTACTTATTTATTTTTATTTACCTAGTACTAACTAACTTGAAGACAGAATAAAACCTAGTACTTTAAATACCAGTGTTCAGTTTTTTTTTGGAAAGAAAACAAATTTTATTATAGTGCTTATGCACTTATTCTCTCACATAACACATATGCTTAGAAGCAATCTTGTGAGGATATCATACATCAGACTTAAAAGATGTATGATAATTACACACACACACACACACACACACACACACACACACACACATCTTCATGTTCTTGGATATCTGTCCTCAAAAGTAGTAATTAGTCCACATATATTTTTAAAGTTTCCTATCATTTGACATTTAGAACACAGGTTTGAACTGGAATACTTAGATAAATACAGACATTAAATGATGAAGACTATTGAAAAGGACAATATTTAACAATTCTGATAAACATCATATATTCTGTACTATAAATGTATCAATAGCTGTTGATTTTAATAAATTAAAATGAATCAAATTCCCGAATAATTCCCATATACATTAATTGATTTATATTATCTCCAATTCTGACTGTTATATTAAGTCACAATTTTGAACAGAGACTATTTTTTTCCTTCCCCTAAAAGATGAAACGCTCTGATTCCTGTTTTAATGGGTTGTTTCTATTCCTTTATATTTGCAATTGGTCTTTAGAACCAAGGAAAGTAAATATCAAGTAGAACCACACAGAACCATGCTTACTCTGAGCAGGTGGATGCTATAAAAGGTTTTAACACTTTTGATTATTCCTATCAGTTTCTGACGGTCCAACCATAAATATCTCTTCTGTATGGTGACTCTGTTATGACAACTTATATATGTATAGAGAATTTTTAATTTGGAGCATCGACTATGGTATAATTTAGCAAGAACAAGAATCCCTTATATTTGGAACCCATGAAAAATAGGTCTGTGGAACTTGGTATTTTAATGGCATAAACTGAAAATTATTGTATAACAATATTTCTGACTATTACACTGCTAGCACTTCAATATACAGTCAAAACAATCTAGTTTTAATTGGAGACAGTGACTATTTCTACATGTTTACAGCAAATATATATTTTAAATAATAATTTAGAGTCAGATAAAGCCTATTACTTTCTTATGTAACATTAGGACCTGGAAGTATAATCTTGGATAATTTACAACTTAAAAAATTCTGATTTTTACTTCCTGTCCAAGCTTCCACTTAGGGTAAACAATAACATATGGTGAAACATGCATACATGCCAACTAACTACTGCCTTTTGGATGATGCTTTCAGTGTGATGTAATGACTATGAAATGTTCTCCATTCTCACCCTAATCTGTGAGGTGGGAAAATTAGCAGGAAAAGGTCATGGGGGAATGTAGTAAATTTTTTACCATATCATTTGATCACCCTTCCCCCTGTGAACTTCTTAGTCATAGTCTTCATGATTCTTTATGGTAGGCTTGTGCCAAGACCAGTACCGTTTTGGGGTACTTATGACAGGTATCTAAGTGACACCCAAATAAGTGAGGAAAAAGTCCCAACAATCATTCCACTATTTGAAGGTGATGGAAACAAACATCTAGTTGGTTGAGAGAATATTTTACTTGATCTCTGATTGCTTTAAAGTCATTTTACAGGCTGATGAATCATAATATCTGCCCTCCCCCACCCCACCCCCAAAGAAAAAGGAATACTTTAAATTATAGAGCACCTTAAGGTCTCAAATATGCAATGAACCAAATGTCATCTTGAATTTTAGGCTTCTATGAAATTGTTAAGGAGGTGTTGCTTGTACCCCTCAACAATTACAGAAATTGAAACGAACACACAGGTCTTTTCAGCAAGATAGGAAATTAAAAACTAACTTAGTTCTTTCCCTCCCCTCTCCGTCTCCAGTACTGATTCATCCATTTAAAGAAACCAACGTAAAGAGTTTGATAGGTTGGCTTTTTATGATTTCCTGTACCTCATTTCTCACCAATTCTTCTACTGCCATGGAAACTAGATGGGACAGACAGCTGGGAGTCACTAATTCAGGATGGGAACCTGCTTGTTAATTTAATTTCATGCCAGCCTGTTGGTCCCTGAAAGTAACTATAAAAGGCTGGGAAATTGAATTTGTGAGCAATAAATGATTAAGCAGAACAAAAAATTAAAAAAAAATCAGTGCCATCTCTTGTCATTTTCTTGAGGATCTTACTGCAAATCTCTCTTTGTTCCTAGTCAAGCAGTTCTTTAAAAAGTAAGAAATCAAGGTTTGATTTGCTCAGCCTTATTGGTATTTATGTATGCCACAGAACACTTATCCTGTGAGGACATTCACAGCTGTAAAATAGTTTCATAATAGCTAATGCATTGAAAAAATATGTTCTTTCAGATTATGATTTTGTAGACTTTGAAGAAGCCGAGTTAGTGATTACAGTAAAGTTAAACATAAATGATGCCTGAATTTTATGGTAGGATTAGTTTTTCTTTTGAAATATAAAAAAGCAATTTTATTAAAATGTCTATGCTACATTTTGTATTACAGAGATGAAATGGATTTGAATCCATTTATTTCAAATCTGTAAAACATTCACTTTGTCCTTTAAAGCATACTGATTGTTTTAATTTTAATTGACCAAGTTATCAGTTGATAAGTAGACAGTAATGAGGAGAATGCCTTTTACTGTTTCTCATATTCAGTTGTTACATTTTTTTTGTAGCTGATTATGACTTAAATTGAATTTTGAATTCACAAACTCTAGTGGAGCTGAATTGCAATCCATGTTAAGCTTTTTCTAATATTATTGGCTATGTGTCCTGATAAACTCATTTTTCTGTGAATTTATTGCTCTAAACAAATTTCTGGTCTACTATCAAGAATGAGTAATTTACAGAAAAGGATTTTAATGAAAAAAATGGAATGAAGATTTATATCTTTATCTGGACTTCTATGTCACTAAGTAGTCTCCTGTTTTATAGGACGATGATTTCAAAATATAAATATCAGAGACAGAACTAGTAATGATCAAATGAAATGATGGCATAAAAGCATAGGAAAATTATATTTTTACATTTTTGTAATACTGAAAACAATCTAATGGTTAGTTGTTGAATTGCATGTTTCATTAATTGGTTTATTACTTGAACTATATCTATATGATGCTAAAATATCTCAGTAAGACATGAGGAATTCAGCCAATCATTTCTGGACATGTAGATTTCCTAGTATCTACATGCATCATATCTTCTGCATTATGTTGATTTTTAAAAAAAAGATATAAAAATGAAACACAAAACCATACGATAAGAGGGGTATACCATGTTGATTTTTTTTTCTAACTTGTCAGAAGATGCTACGCACTTGGATGTGCAATGAAAAAAAAATCAGTCATGTGAATGGTATCCAATATTTCATCAATGAACTTTGACTCCTGATCCCAGTGATGTTCTGATATCACTTCACTTTCCCTTTTGAAATAACTGCCTATTTACTTTTCAATGGTGTAAAGATATCCAGGACATATATGCTGCTGAGATATGTCATCTTTGTGTAAAGATACATGTGTGCCTAGCTTTCATTAGAAGTCATGTATAGTTGTAGCAAAGGAAATCCATTTTCACTTTTAATATTTGGAATCACAGGTTAGTGTTTCTAGCTCCTTGTATGAATGCAGCTTTAAAAGCAGTCAAATAAAAGTATGTTGCTACCAGTTTCATACTTCAGGGAAAATCTGATCTCGGAGTAAGTTCAAGGAGAAAATTTCCCAGTTGCATGGTTTTGAATAATTGGTAGATTTGAAGTGTTTATATTACTTCTTATGCTGCTATCTGGTTTAGACACCTGTCAAAGAAAAGATGCCTGATTAAATGGACAATTGGCTTATTAGATACTGCAATCCTTGTGTCCCAGCTGTGTATAGACATTTTAAGAAAATTTCAGTTGTTCAGAGAAATTAGTAAAAGATACTGCAGATAGCCTATCTTAGTAATCCAGGATTTTCAGGTACATTTAAAACTAAATGCCCTGAGAGATGATTAATTCAGGAAGGTTATTGATAATGAACTTGTCTTATGCTACACATCCTTTGCACCTATGATGATGCCTTATTAAAGGTGTCTCAATCTTGCTAATTACCACCTGTGTTTAAATATAGAGGTGTATAAATACACTACAACCACACAGTGACTGGAAGCCTACTAAACTTGAAATGTTCCTAGCTAACTCATTTCCTATCAGCAGAATGTTTTGGCTCAACATTGTGAATTTGTACTGTGTGCATCACACACCACACCCCCCTCTACTTTAGCATTAATGATTTTCTTTTTAAAACTCCTTGGCATAATTATAGGCATTTGAGTGATATTGCTGTATTCCTTCTTGCTCTGTTAAATATGTGTGTGTGTGTGTGTGTGTGTGTGTGTGTGTGTGTGTGTGTGTGTGTGTGTGTGTGTGTTAAAGGAACATATATTAAATATAAATAGGGTTGGAGAGAGATCACTTAGTAGGACTTGTACCTTGCCATGTATGGGGCTCAGATTTGAGTTCAAGTGCCACATGGGAGCTCCATGACTCTAGGGGAAAATTCCATAGCAGTGACATCTCTCTTTTTCTCTATCTGAATTAACATGTTGGCCCAGGACCATTGAAACTGCATATGAGCTAGGCCCTGGACCACCCCAAAACCAATAACAACAACAACAAAAAGCACGAGTACATTTTGATAAAGATTTTACAAGTGTCATTTATAGAAAATATAAGTACATCATCTATTTGCTTATTCTACACATGAAGCAATTATATTTTTGTGACTGTGACTCATATATTTAGAACTTGAAGCAATGAGGGGGGATATTAAAATAATTGATATACAAGGCAAATAAAATTCTTTTTGTGAAGATAGTATTTACTAACGAAATCTAGTGGCATTTATGAGAGAAGGCAATGCAGTTGATTGACCAATTGATATCAATTACTGAGTTGAGAAGAAACTTGTACCTGGAAATACCAATAAATTCACTCATTCTTCTTTACTTTTCTTCTGTTTCATTCAGCTATTTCTAAGAGTTAAGACCATATATAGGTTTATGAGAAAATAAGCTCTGGGATATCACCAAAGTATATGGACATGACTAATCTTATTATTTTTCTAAATCTGACTTATCCTATAAGCATATACTAGAGGATTGTGTGTATAATGTGAAATGTTATTCTTTATATTGTATTTCACTCATATATATGTTCTTTCAGTTTTCTTGGGTACTAGTTAATGTAATAAGGTTTTCCAGGTTTAAAACTTTTTATTACAGATTAATTCTGTGCATGTATAGATACACTGTTAGTACATTTGTGATATATTTTTCATGTGTGGTCTAATAAAGTGTCAACATTTAGGTGTGACACCACTTATTTTTGGTTTCAAATTCATGAAGTGTTAACACAGGGGTGCTCCTTTTTGTTCATTGTTTTGTTCTTTTTCCCCTATTTGAGATATTGCCTTTTTGACACATTGGACAACTTGTGAAAATGAGGTAATTTTAATGTAAACAATTATAATTCAGTGCAATGGAAATGTTTTAAGGGCAAATTTTCCACAGAATAGAGAAATGCTCACTATATTCCTATAGAACATGGAATAAAATGTTTTAGAGAATGTGTAAAATAGCAGTGGACACTTAAGTGAGAGAGCACTGGTGAGACATTGGCAGAATATTTGGGACTGCTTTGTTGCTAAAAAGGCAGACTGGATTCAAGTCCTCATTCCTCACTTGGAGAAGAAGTTTATTAGTGCTGCAAGTGTCTCATTCTCTCTGCCTATCCCTCCTTACTTCTCAATTTATCTCTGTTGCTATTAAAGAAAAGCAAGAAACTAAGGCAGAAAGAAAACCGAGACTTGCACAGTGCTCTCGGGGACACTGGGTCTTAAAGTCTGTAGTATTTTTCATAAAGACTTCAGTTCTCATGAACTGGCTACTTATCAGCTCCAGTATTGATTACATGGTCTAGATTATTATGCACAATAATAAAACAGTCCTCATGAAGAAAAGTGTCATGAAGAAAAGTGTCATCTGTTCATTCTTCATTCACTTACTGAATGTTAATGTCCCTGCTAGTCTAAAGATACTAATATTTTTTCAATTATATTCTAGGGCTAGAAGATAGCTTACCAGCTAGGGCACATGACTGGCTGTGCCTGTGGCTAGGTTTTGTACCCTAGCAGCACATGGAAATGCCATAGATCCAGAGGCAGCTCCAATGCTGTGATCTTTGTTCCTCTGTTCTCTTATTGAAATAAAAATAATGAGGAGGCCGGGCGGTAACGCACCTGGTTAAGTGCACATAGTACAAAGCACAAGAACCAATGCAAGGATCCCAGTTCGAACCTCCTTTTCTCCACCTGCAGGGGAGTGGCTTCACAAGTGGTGAAGCAGGTCTGCAGGTGTCTATCATTCTCTCCCACTCTCTCTCTCCCTTTCTTTTCTCAATTTCTCTCTGTCTTATCCAATAGAACAGAAATAAATGGCTTCCAGGAGATTAGAGCCCTAGCAATAACCCTGGAGGTAAAGAATTTTTAAAAAAATGAAAAATTTGACCCAACAGTTGTGAAATTGTGTATGTGCTAGGCTCTGGCACCACCAAACAAAAAAAAATCCCTCACAGCCCCGTAGAGGAGACACATATATAAGTATTCCTATCATGTCACATGCTATAGAAGTGAGATAAGTATTGATAAAATGTTCTGGAATTTCAAAGGCAGATAATAATGTATATGTCACTTGAATTGGCTCTAGTTTTCTCTTTATTTCTCCTTTCTTCCTTTATTTCTTTTTTAAGACTGGTTAGTTTCCATTTAGAAGAGAGGAGGAACCACTCTCCACATGACAAAAGGATTGTGAAAGGGCACACATCTAAATTAAGAATGGAGAACACCTACTCAGTGTAATAGATTCTTATTTTATTTCCTAGCTAGGTCTGGGAAACAGAGTTTAAGGATATCTTGTTTTATTTCTGTGTGCCTGACACAGAAGATGCTGACTAGTATATAGTAGTTGACTTAATGAATGTGCTCAGCTTTTCCTAAACAGAAAGTTGTTCAGGAGAATGGTAGTTTTTCTAATGTTATCCAAAACACATGCAAAATATTCTTGGAGAGTCTACTGAATTAGATGAGGTATTTTGAAGTTAAGAAGATGAGCCACCACCAACTTTAGATTTTTGAAAGATAACAGCTGCCTGAAAGGTGGATTGAAATGGATTAAGGACAGGAACCAGTTAAGGGGTTGTGTTGCTACTGTGAGTAATTATGAGGGTAGGAACCAAGGCAGTGACAATAAAATTGGAGAGGAGGGGAAAAATTGAGAACTGCTCACAAGGGATGTGGAAGGTGAAAGAGAGGTATGGCTTTTGGCTTGAGAAAGTAGTTTATGCCACTAAGCAACATAAATAAGGAAAAACTTGGTTTGGTAAGGATAGTGAGGGCAGAGTTGGATTTATTTATTTGTTTATTACCAGAACACTGTTCAGCTCTGGTTTATGGTTTTGCTGGGCAATGAACCTGGAACTTGGGAGCCTCAGCCAAGAGAATCTTTTTGCATAACCACCATGGTATCTACCTGAATTTATTTAATGGGAGATTCCATCTAGACATCCAGATGGAGATGACTTGCGACGGATGAAAATTGCAGATCTGACGATCAGGTTGGGGGCAAAGTCAAATGTAGTAGTTGAAATCACAGGGATAGGAAGATGAATTTCACCTAGGCAGTATAGATAGAGTCAGAAAAGAAGCAGAGGTAAAATCTTGAGAAACAGCACTTGGGAAGTGGAGTAATATGCATACTTTTCAAAACGAGCAAGCCAGAATAATATCAGAAAGGTGGGAGGCAAACCAGAAGATAATGAAATATATGTGGAATATAAAGAACTGAAGAAAACGAATTTGCTAAAATGGCAGCCAAACTGTCAGGCTTCATAACTGTGGTAGCTTTCTGGGCCACAGGAATTTGGTGGTGGGTACGGTGACTTACACCCATCATGCAGTGGTGTGAAACTAAATCTCTGAATCTTATAATCTCGTAAACCGCAGTTGAATCAGAAATGATAATATATTTTTAAAAAGAGAGGAAAGGATTTACCATCCTTTTCCATCTGGACATAGTTCATAAAAATAAAATAGCAATGGTAAATGTAAAAAACTCAATTTTAAATAATTAAAATAAATTCAGGTTGGAAATAATAAATATGAGGATTTTTTGTTTTGTTTTCTGAGTTAATACTCAGTGCAGCTGTTCGAGTCCCAAAACTTGGTTCCTCTTTTTTATTTTTATTTTTTATTTAAGAAAGAATAAATTAACAAAACCATAGGGTAGGAGGGGTACAACTCCACACAATTCCCACCACCCAATCTCCATATCCCACCCCCTCCCCTGATAGAAAAGAAAAAAAATACTGGAGAAATATACATAAACATGTTAAACATGATTTTATCTTTCTGGGGATGGTAGACAGTGACTTTTCCTTTATACTTTGTGCATTTCCCCCCCAGATTTCATATAAAGAATCAGTATGACTTTCATTATATTTATAAATTTATCTAAAAGGGAAAGGAAAGTGAATATAGACACCTTAGAAGTTTAAGTGATAAATAACAAACAGGATAAACCTGTTGTACTTTGAGATAGTGCAGATAGGATAGAAGTCTACCTATTATAACTGGGGTGAACTATTTTCTGGCTGCTTTGTTTTGAAGAGGTCTATAGATGAGAGAAAATAATTGAGAGTCGCTGATACAACCTAGTCTTTACTCATTGGAGAACTAAGGTGATCTGAGTTTGTCCTGTCAAGATTAAAACAGCATGTTTAAGGGAGATTAGGCATTTTAAGGCTTCTTCATATTGCTGTGGAAAGCGCGGGCAGGTCAATTTGTTTCATGTAAAACAGAAGTGATTACTCACTGTATTTCTTCATGTCATGTAGTAAAAACAATTAGGTGAAGTTAGACTGTAGATTACACCTCTAATGGAAAAGAAGAAAAATAGCATTGACAAGTTTTGGCAGGTCTCATCATTAGAAATGCCCATATTACCAGGATACAGGAAAAAAAAGAAGAAAGGAAGAAAAAAAAAGGAGAAGGAGAAGAAGCCAAAGCTAGTACTGTAAACCTCAAAGTTCTCTAGACCCTAAGGAAGAAAGTGACAATACAGAGTGTTGCAGCATAAGCTGTATGAAAACATTGATCATTGTAATAGGGGAAATCGTATCTGTCATTAACACAGTTATTTTCTGCAAGCTCTTTGAGTGAATATCCCATTAGAAAAATATCCTTTAATTTTTTTTTATTTATAAAAAGGAAATATTGGCGAGGGGTACAACTTCACACAGTTCCAATCACCAGAACTCTGTATCCCATCCCCTCCCCTGATAGCTTTCCTATTCTTTTTTTTTAAGTATTTATTTTATTTATTCCCTTTTGTTGCCCTTGTTTTTTTATTGTAGTTATTATTGTTGTTGTCGTTGTTGGATAGGACAGAGAGAAATGGAGAGAAGAGGGGAAGACAGGAGGAGAGAGAGATAGACACCTGCAGACCTGCTTCACCGCCTGTGAAGCGACTCCCCTGCAGGTGGGGAGCCGGGGTTCGAACCGGGATCCTTACGCCGGTCCTTGTGCTTTGCGCCACCTGTGCTTAACCCGCTACGCTACAGCCTGACTCCCAGCTTTCCTATTCTTTATCCCTCTAGGAGTATGGACCCAGGGTCATTATGTGATGCCGAAGGTTGAAGGTCTGGCTTCTGTAATTGTTTCCCCACTGAACATGGGCGTTGACAGGTCGATCCATACTCCCAGCCTGTCTTTCTCTTCCTCTATTGGGGAAGGGCTCTGGGGAAGCAGAGCCCCAGGACACATTGGTGGGTTGTCTGAAAAATACCATATATATATATATATATATATATATATATATATATATATATATATATAAGAATAGGAAAGCTATAGGGGGAGGGGATGGGATATGGAGTTCTGGTGGTGGGAACTGTGTAGAATTGTACCCTTCTTATCCTATGGTTTTGTCAGTGTTTCCTTTTTATAGATAAAATAAAAAATAAAATAAATTTTAAAAAGAAAAATAATATTTAGGCATTTCAAAGTGTGTACAGCATTATATAAAGATATCATCATAAAACAACCCCAAATTCCTTGAAAATAAGATGGTGTTAATGTGGATGTTAGCATTATAATCACTATATAATTAATTAGTGAAAAAATACAATTCTGGGTGGGGGTAGATAGCATAATGGTTATGCCAAGAGACTCTCATGCTTGAGACTCCAAATCCCCAGGTTCAATCCCCTATACCATCATAAACCAGACTTGAGCAATGCTCTGGGAAGAAAAAGTAAAATGCTCTATTTCCTAAATGGATAGAAATTATAATTTCAAATTCATCTGAAAATGGATCTGTTCATACACACATGTGCATAGTTGTTTCTGTTACATACTCATATGCATATATTTTGAACCAGACTTTTAGACCCATTTTCTGGTCACTTCCAATTTATGTATTTAAACCCCATAACCAATATCAGATGGTAGTTCACTTTAAGAGCCCAAAACTGAAGCAAATAGAACATTCTCTAAGATCAAGCAAGAGGCAGTGCCACTAATTAAAGTATGGGTTAGATGATCTCTTAATGAACTATTCATATTTGACTTTAAGACTTTTGCAGGATTTAGCTTATCTCCAATACCAAGAGTCAGTGCTATGAGATGTGTTTCTAACATTTGTGCATTTGTGGCTCATGCTGTTTTTGCTTCTGGTGTGTGTTATTTGGTTACATTCCGTAATGATAATGTCAAGTATACTAGCTCTTTTTTTTTAACTCTTAAATATAGGATAGTTTCCTTTTGGAAAAGAAATTCTTTAAAAATTAATTTAATTTTATTTGATAGGAAGGAGAAATTGAGAGGGATCGAGGTTTAGAGAGGGAGAAAGAGACAGACATCTGCAGCACTGCTTCACAACTCATGAAGCTTCCCCCCTGCAGGTATGAGTGGGGGGAGACCTGGGGCTTGAACCTGGCAATAAGTGCACTTAACCAGGTGTGCTACCACCCAGCCCCAGGATATAAATTCTCGAGTGGAACTTGCAGGAAGTGAGTGGTATGTGTTAGGAACTAGTGATGGCAAGTAACCTGGGGTATCTTATATAGATCAATCTGTGAACTGGCCTTTTCTAATGATAAAAGGGGAGATATTTTCCCAAAGGTTTAAACTTGAAGACAGTTGAGAATTGAGCAGTTTCATTAATTTTATAAGACCAATTGCTCTCTAATTCTCTGTTTATCTCTACAAAGTAAAATGCTGCATGCAGGGCAGTATAATTTCATTTCCTTTCTTTCTTCCTTCCCTCCTTTCTTCCTTCCCTCCTTTCTTTCTTCCTTCCTTTCCCTTTCTTCCTTCCTTCCTTCCTTCCTTCCTTCCTTCCTTCCTTCCTTCCTTCCTTCCTTCCTTTCTTCCTTTCTTTCTTTCTTTCTTTCTTTCTTTCTTTCTTTCTTTCTTTCTTCTTCCTTTCTTTCTTTTCCTTTTTTAATCTTAAAGAACACTTATCTATTTTATGAGAGACAGCAATACACAGATATACTAAAGCACTGCTCCATTATGGCATTGGAGCCCACAATACATGCAAAACACTGCACTCTGCCTGCAGAGCCACTTTTGCATGCACAAGTGTGACTTAAAAATATTTATTTACAAAAAGGAAACACCTACAAAACCATAGGATAAGAGAAGTACAACTCTACACAGTTTCCACCACCAGAACTTTGTATCCCCTCCCCTGATGGCTTTCCTATTCTTTAGCCCTCTGGGAGTATGGACCCAGGGTCATTATGGGGTACATAAGGTGGACTTCTTTATCCCACCATACTCCATCTTTATTTCCATAGCATAGTTTGTGCCTCCTAATAGGAGTAAGTCTCAAAGACTAGCATAATTTTCTAAGTTAAATGAAAAATATCATCATATACAACCAGTAGTCTCAACTCATTCCAGGTGAATATAGAGATCCAGCCTGACAGACATCAGAGACATAATGTAAAAGTCATATAATGAAAAAGAAACCTTTGAAAGTAATGAGATAAACTTCTGGAGGTGGAGTCCTAGTGAAATAGTCATAGGCCAACTGCTTCTTCCCCAAACAAATATATAAAAAAGAAATCACTGAAAAATGTACTAGTGAACACCAAAGTTTGCCTAAAAGACATATGTTCGCTTCTGGAGGTGGGCACAAAGCAGTGTATGGTGAGTAGAAGGTTGCTCTTCTCAATAGGCAGTTTAATTTCTAAAGCATCACTTGCTTGTCTCTTTGCAGAATCAGCATGATGGGTATGAAGTCAGAATGTACAGACAGACTTGATTTGGTATATGTGGCACAAGCAGTAGTGATAATTTTTAAAATTTATTTCCTTTTTGTTGTCCTTGTTGTTTTTATTGTTTTGATGCCATTGTTGCATAGGACAGAAAGAAATGGGGAGAGGATGGGAAGACAGAGGGAGGAAAGAAATATAGACACTTGCAGACCTGCTTTACCGACTGTGAGCGAACCCCTGCAGGTGGGGATCTGGGGGCTTGAACCGGGATCCTTAGGCTGGTCCTTGTGCTTTGTACCACGTGTGCTTAACCCGCTGTGCTACTGCCCAACTCCCGGGATAAATATTTTTTTATAGTGCTTGTAGATCCAAGTACTTTCTGAAAGGTCTTCTGTTGAAAGATTCTTACTTATCAGTATTGTGGAACCACATGAATTCATGAATATAACGTCTTTTTTTGTGCAACATTAACACATTAACAGTGTTGAGAAAATGCACATCAGACAAGTAGATTGCAACTAATCAAGAACACCACTTAATTCTATTATGAATGATTTATATGTAGTGTATTGGATATGGAGATCATTAGTAATAATATAATACGCTGTTATCATTACAAGGTTACCTTGGCGATCTTTGTCAAAGGCAACAATAATGTTATTGAGCTACATTAAAATTGCAAATAGATAATATTTTATGCCTTGATTTACTGTATGGAAATTTTTAAATATTTTCCTTAGGATTAATTAATTGATTGATAAACTAGGACCATAAGGTTCATTAATTGCCAATCATAAAATATTGTGATACCCAATATTAAAGCTTTGATTTTTATCTTTTATTGTGATTTACCTCCCTGGGGTGGTAAAGTAGCTTCCTTGGGTAGTACGCTGCTTGACCATGTGTATAACCCACCCAAATAAAGCTCCCATTGCATTGAAGGAAACCTCACTGCTGTGGTTTCTTTCCCTTTCTCTCTGCCTCTTCATCTAAAAAAAAATTACCTCACTGTCTTCTAAAATGCAATTTTGAAGAATTTAAGACAATAGTTTTAAAAATTAAAAAGTATAGATATGTAGAAGGGAATCATATGTATATTAAAGACATTTCTAAACTTTTATTTCATTTTATAATGTGCTTTTTATATTTGGTAATATGTCAGCATATTTTGTGTTACTAAAATGTATATACACATGTACATATATGTATATATAGGAAGAGACACAGATCAAAAAAGCCATAAACAGTAAAATATTATAATTCTACCCTTTCTAACCTTCAAGTATAATTTAAAGATATTAAATTAATACTGTATGTAGAAATGATGATTGACATCCTAATAATTTTTATATCACATTTAATAACTGCTTAGTAATCCATCCAGCCTATGTGGTGATTCCTTGATTTCTTTAAACAAGCTTCAGGTCCTGGGCATTTAGGCAATTTCCAGTCATTGCTATTATGAAAAACTAGAAAAATTTATATACATGTCTCTTTGTATACATCTTTGATAACTGCTTTATAAATATATAAATGTGGAGTAACTAGATTAGAAGGAGTGCATATTTTTAAATCTTGGTATCTATTGACAAATTGTCCTACATAAATATTGTACCAATTTACATTACTGATTAAAAGTTTTACAAACATTCCTGCATTAAACATTCATGTGACTTCATAGTGGGCACTCTCCAAATTATAGGGAGGAATGTGTCTCTCAAGTAGTTTAAATTACTGGAACCATTCATTACAGAGCACACTTCCTGTCCTATTGCCTGGTCCCAAACATGGCATATGGAGACACATAGTCAGTATAGTAACTGTTGAACAAAGGAAGTCATGTGTGACCTTTGGAAAATGATTGAACCAACATTAAAGGGACATGGGTTCTAATCCTGACTTGGCCACCAAGTGTAACTTTTTATAGCATTTAACCTCTCTTTCTGAGCTTCAGTGTCATAATTTCAGAACAGGATTGTTTTGAGGATTAAATAGGGAAAATATATGAAAGTTTTCTGTAAAATGTAAAGTACTTTGTTGTTATAACAAACTGTAATGAGTGATGTTTTGAAGTCTCTCTCTAAGAGTATATACAAAGAAAATTGGGCTGGGAAGGCAGCTCAGAAGTGTAGTGCTTATGTGGCCCTTGGTTCAATCCCCAGTGCCACATTAAAAAAAAAATGATGATTACTATAAATTGTTTACATCAGTGTAAACTTTCTGAAATTGAGGATTTCATCTCAAAACAAGTATTATATTGAATGAAACTTCATCTCTGTAAGTTGTGTGAATCCTTGTGGATGAGAATTACATTTCTTTTTAAATATAATTTTTATTTATAAAAAGAAAACATTGACAAAAACCACTGGATAACGGGTACAACTCCACACAGTTCCCACCACCAGAACTCTGCACCCCTTCCCCTCCCCTGATAACTTTCCTATTCTTTATCCCCCTTCTAGGAGCATGAACATTATTGGATACAGAAGGTGGGAGGTCTAGCTTCTGTAATTGCTTCCCTGCTGAACCTGGATGTTGGCAGGTCAATCCATACTCCCAGCCTGTCTTTCTCTTTCCCTGGTAGGGCAGGGCTCTGGGGAAGCGGAGCTCTAGGAAACATTGGTGGGGTTGTTTGCCCAGGGAAGTCAGGTTGGCATCATGATAGCATCTGGAACCTGGTAGCTGAAAGACGAGTTAACATAAAGCCAAACAAATTGCTAACTAATCATGAACCTAAAGGCTGGAATGATGAATATTTGGGGGTCTTTGTTTTGTAGATAGTTAGTAGGCCTATTTTAGTTATTTTCTTTCTGAGCCTGACATCTGATATACAGGTGAACCCACGTTATTATCTGGGGAGATGATGTCATGCCTAGAAAAAGGACCAGAAAGCTGAATCAAGGAAGAGAGTGGCTCCCAAATATGGGAAAAGTGTATAAATGTTGACAGAATTACATTTCTAAGTAGGCTTGTTGTAATTTAACTTAAAAGAAGCTTATGGGGAGCTGGGGAGCATAAAAGGATTCACAGCAGGGAGCCAGGAATGGGTTTAAACATACAAGGCTTATTAGGGCATTACAAAAGCATGGAGCATATATTTAGATACACAAAATAAGCAATTATCATCAGGGGTTAAGAGTACGCTAGGTCCATATATAGTTATCAAAAGTTTAGTCCCATAAGAAACAATTATCAGCTGAGGTAGAGTTTGCTCATAGCTGTAGAGGGGTCTAAAAGTTTATTGGCTAGCAGAGTCACATGTGTTCAGTTCCCAGGAGAAGTAGCCTTGGTGGGTACCTGGTGGATACCTGGAGCACCTCTGCGGAAATGCTTCTGACCAGGAGAAGCAGCAGCAGCAAAAGAGAGACAACTGCTCCAAGTCCCATGCTTTTATACATTCCCTTCTCTGTGTCCTGCCTCAGGCTGATGTCATTCGTATGCTAATAGTCCCAAACTCCTGTTGGGGCCACAACATATCCTCATCTATATTATAGAAATTCTCTTTTAGTAGTATCACAAGTGAGATTCAAACATTGCAAAATCATTGAAGTTTCAAGTAGAAACTTAAGAAACTGAGCCTTTTATCCTTGTGAACTGCAAAAAAAAAGTTTTATATTCAACAAATCTCATACCCATTCCCACCCCCTATCCCGCATGTTTCTTCCTTTCCCTCATATAAAGACTCCTTTGGACCTGCATGTACATATCATTGAAAGATAATATGGCCTAATTTATTTACAGGGATTACAAGAGTGGCCTTTCTTCAGCTGGCTCCTATTCGATCCACATAACTTCTGCATCTGTCAAGGTATGTGTATTCTGTACTCATATTTCCTTTGAGAATTAAACACATGGCTGTATAATATGTAAAAAAGTATGTTCCACTGATATAATATGTTATATTTCTTGACTTGCATGCAAATGAAATGCATTTCTATAAACCTTAAAAACCTATTTGGCTATTGCATACATGAGCATTGTCATTATTCCATAATTGTTAGATTCTTTGCATAACCAAACATATAGGCTGTCCAAATATATAGGCATATGAACAATCTTTTCTACATATAACTTTCAAAACCAAAAGAATTTAATGGGGATATCTTTAGAGAATAGATAACAGCAATGGCTAGTCAGAAAGTGTGTAAAACCTTTTTGTAGTTCTCACTGATTACAATAATGTGTATTTATTTATTTATTTATTTTCGTTGCCCTTGTTTACTGTTGTAATCATTATTATTATTGATGTCATCGTTGTTGTTGGATAGGACAGAGAGAAATGGAGAGAGGAGGGGAAGACAGAGGGGGAGAGAAAGACACCTGCAGACTTGCTTCACCTCCTGTGAAGTGACTCCCCTGCAGGTGGGGAGCCGGGGGCTCGAACCGGGATTCTTATGCTGGTCCTTGCGCTTTGCGCCACGTGAGCTCGACCCGCTGTGCTACCGCCCGACTCCCAATAATGTGTATTTCTTTTAAAAATATTTTATTAGGTAGAGACAGAGGAAAATTGACAGGGAAGTGGGAGATAGGGGGAGAGATAGATAGATAGATAGATAGAGAGAGAGAGAGAGAGAGAGAGAGAGAGAGAGATCTGCAGCACTGTTTCACTTATGTAGCTTCCCCCCTGCAGGTAAGGACCAGGGGCTTGAACCTAGGTTCTTGTGCATTATAATATATGCACTCTTATCAGGAATGCTACTGCTCAGACCCTGAATATTTCTATATATCATTGGAAAATATATTTCCATTCAGATGACTTTATTGAGAATACAAAAATTTACCTCCTTTGATGAGGTAAATTTTAAAAATTGTAAAAATTTTAAATTTTAAAAATTTATCTCCTTTGATGAGGTTTTACTTTTTTTTTTTCCCTCCAGGGTTGCCATTGGCACTCGGTACCAGTACTACGAATTCACTGCTCCTGGCTGCTATTTTTTTCGATTCTTTTTTGTAGGATAGGACAGAGAGAAATTGAGAGAGGGAGGGGGAAGGGGGAAGATAGGGAGAGAGAAAGATAAATACCTGTAGACCTGCTTCACCTTCACCACTTGTGAAGTGACTCCCCTGCAGGTGGGGAGCCTGAGGTTCAAACAGGTCCTTGTGCTTCCTACTATGTGTGCTTAACCTGATACACTACCGCTCTGCCCCAGTGCTTTACATTTTTAGGAAAGACTAGAGCACACTATCTATACCGATATAGGATGGCATCAATTTATTTACCTCCCAGCCTTCATCCTGTTTATTGACCTATATACTCAACAAATATTTACTAGGTAGTTACTAAGTGAAAGCTATTGTGCCCTTCTTTTTCTTTTTTCTTTATTTATTTATTTATTTATTTATTTATTTTCCTTTTTGTTGCCCTTGTTGTTTAACATTGTTGTGGTTATTAATGTCGTTGTTGTTGGATAGGACAGAGAGAAATGGAAAGAGGAGGGGAAGACAGAGAGGAGGAAAGAATGACAGATACCTGCAGTCCTGCTTCACGGCTTGTGAAGCACCACTCCTGAAGGTGGGGAGCCAGGGGCTCGAACTGGGATCCTTACGCAGGTCCTGGCGATTTGCGCCATGTGCACTTAACCCGATGCGCCACCGCCCAACTCCCTGTGCCCTTCTTTTTCATAAATATGCCAACATAGAATCCACTTAGTATATTCAGAAGCTGCTATTCAGTTTTTTTCTTAGGTGGAACATAGGAGAAATGTGACAAGATGGGGGAGACATTCAAAATCTTCAGTTACCTGAAGGACTTCCCTCATTGGTCTTCATTCTTATTAAATATATTGATTAATGTTCAGTCCTTATGGAGTATAGAATAAAAAGCATTGCTATTTTATTTTACTGCCTTTATTTGGCATTGTTTTATACATCATTATCCAGTTATGAATTCTCTTTCCAACTTGTTTTGAAAAAGAAAAAAAAAGTAGGTATGTGAATGTGTGGTGTTTGGAATCACTTGATAGTTTAAGGAACATACAAAAAATTAAAATATATACCATCCCCATAAAATATAATATAAATAGATTAAGGGACAATTGAGATTAGTCTGTAGTGGTGATTTAAAGTGAAGTTGTCAGTTTCAAATATGCATGTGGTTCTAAATGCCATTCTTTATAACTATGACTGCTTTTAAGAGAATTCTGTTGCTTAAAAGATGAGTTCACAGTAGGAAAAAAAAGGTGTAGTATCCAAAAATGACTGATTAAATAAGAAAGTTAGTAGGAAGAAAGTTGCGATTTTTCACATATTCTATCATTCATGAAAATTATTTTCTGAATCAGGAGTTATGAAGCTGCAGGTTATATATCATTAACTGAAAGGTTGCTTTCATATTAAGAAATTTCAAATGTGTGAAAAATGATAGTTCTCATAACATAACAGGAATGACTAGATTAGAATGCCTGACAGGCTAAAAAGAATGCACATTTATGAACATAATTGGCACTAAGTATTCCAAGGGTTCACAGAGAAACTATTATGTCTCCCTTTGGGAAAACAATGTGGTGCAGTCTAAAAGCCCTTTTCTGCCAGTCAAAAACTTGGGCTCAACTTTTAGATTACATAAGTAGATTAGTTCCCTTCAGGTCACTTATCCACTGTGGACCTTGGTATTTTCACATATATAAAATAAAAAAAATAGGGGACCAGGTAGTGGTGCACTGGGTTAAGCACACATAGTACAAAGAACAAGGACCTGTGCAAACAGAGATCCTGGTTTGAGCCTCTGTCTCCTCACCTGCAGGGGGTGTCACTTCACAAGGGGTGAAACAGGTCTGCAGGTGTCTTTTTTCTCTCTCCCTCTCTATTTTCTTCTCCCCTCTCAATTTCTCTCTGTACTATTCAATATATTTAAAAAAAGCTGTCAGGAACAGTGGATTCATAGTACTGGCATCAAGCCTAAGCGATAACCCTGGAGGCATAAAATAAAATAAAATAAAATAAAATAAAATAAAATATGGGCTACATGCCTCTAGTTATTTTTTAAAGAGAATAAAGAACTCTTCTCAAGTGTATAAAATGGAATTCAAAGTGACCATTACATTGGAACACACATAAGTTGTTCAAAAGATTGCTGCTATTTTATGTGACTTATTGAATTGATAATAAAACATTTGTTTATTTATCTTAGAGCACTTGTGTATTTTAACCCCACTACTATGAATCTAGTATTGACATTCTATTACATTGATTGAAATAGACGTTTAGTTATTAGTCTCTTTTCCCTCTTTGATAAGAATTCTTAATTTTGGGACGCAGCTCTGTTGCTGCTGCTGCTGCTCTGTCAGTTTCTTGAAGTTTAGCAGGACTGTATGTTGTCTACATCTTCCAAGGTGGTCAGTCAAGGTCAAGCATCTCTCTGTAACTTGGAACCAGCCAAGTGCATAACCTGATGACTTCAGACTCCAATGCTTTCAATCTGGCACCCTTCATGAGCACTGAGTTCATATTAAAGCATTTAAAATATATTCTCCATCATCTACACATCACACCAATAACAACCTGGGCACAGGACAGTGCCTGGGAGCAAATAACCACTAGGAGTTAATGATCTGCGAGGCAGCTGAAAGTCCATTGATTCTTCCTAGCCAGTCCTTCATCCTTATAAAATGTCTATTCCTGAGATGCCAAGCTCTCAATATATATATTTTTCTTTCTCATATCCAGTTAAGTAGAGGCCATGAGTGCTAGTGTTTACAAAATAAAAATGAGATGGGGCAATGCAATGAAATAAATGGTTCAAGTAATATGTAAAGATGGCTATTCTGAACAAACCAAAAGAAAGGGTGGTAAATGAGGTCCATGAGTCATGATATTTTAGAAGTAACTTTCCCCTTATTGATTGGGAATTAAATGTAAACAAGGTTTCATAAGATTTAGGGGAAAAGTTCCTTTTCTTTTACTTCTTATTCCACTGATGAATGGTTCATTTTTAGGAATAATAATAAAAAATACCTCTGACTTCTATTTTAAATGGACTTTCAGAATAGTGTATGTTCAGCTCCCTCTCACTTTTTAGCGCTAGACTCTGCTTTTTGAGATATGTACAACTCTGAACTAAGTGTCAAATGCAATTCAACAAATGTTCTTTTCTGAGAAAACTATTTTTCATTTATTTAGTATTTGACAAACATTAATAAAGCTCTATTTACTACTGTGACAAACATTAGCAGGTAATAAATGACAGCCATGGTGCTAGGTGTTGAGGGAAACAAAATTCAATAAGGAACATGGTCTTTACTCACTAACTCATGGTCAAGGGCTGAGTACTAAACTATACATAGAGAAATAAAATAATCAAATGAGATAGGCATGGAAGACATGAATTAATTTCACCATGGAATTCACAGTGTTTTCTAAATAAAATGGGATTCTCATACCATAATCACATTGCCATTAGGACAATGATATATAAAATACTCCCCAGAAAAAAATATATAAGTCACTCATTATGGTAGAATGCACCTCAAAGATGCCCATATCCTAGTCTGTAGACCCTGTGAATACATTGCATCTTGGAGAAAAGGGGAATTAAGATGGCAACTGAAATTAAAGTTGCTATTCTCCGAACCTAAAAATAGAAGTATCTTAATTAGCTGAGTAAACTTAGTATAGTCATTAGGGCCCTTAAAAGTGAAAGAGGGAGACAGAAAAGAATCAGAGAAGGGAAGAAGACATTAATATACCATTGCTGCCTATAAAGAAAGAGACCAGGTACCAAGGCATGGTAGTAGCCCCTAGAAACTGGAATTGTAGGAAAAGCAGTATTCTTTGCAGCCTTTAGAAAGCATTGTAGCCCTGCCAGTTCTGGAGATTTGATCCTAGTCCATCAAGACCAATTTCAGACTTCAGACTTTCAGAACTGTAAGATAGATCTGTTGTTTTGGACCACCACATCTGAGGTAGTTCTTCGTAGTGACAATCGAGAACTAGAACACTGAGGTTTACTCAGTATAGGGAATTTGGAAAGATCTCTCTAGTTGTGATTGTTAAAGGGCATAGTTCATGTTGATATTTATTTAAATTTCTTTATTGGGGAATTAATGTTTTACATTCAACAAAAAAATACAATAGTTTGTACATGCATAACATTTCCCAGTTTTCAATATAACAATACAACCCCCAATAGGTCATCTTTTGAACCTATATTCTCACCCCACCCACCCCAGAGTCTTTTACTTTGGTGCAATACACCAATTCCAGTTCAGGTTCTACTTGTGTTTTCTCTTCTGATCTTGTTTTTCAACTTCTTCCTGAGAGTCAGATCACCCCATATTCATCCTTCTGTTTCTGACTTATTTCACTTAACATGAATTTTTCAAGGTCCATCCAAGATTGGCTAAAAACAGTGAGGTCACCATTTTTTATAGCTGAGTAGCATTCCATTGTGTATATAGACCACAACTTGCTCAGCCACTCATCTGTTGTTGGACACCTGGGTTGCTTCCAGGTTTTGGCTATTATAAATTGTGCTGCTAAGAACATATGTGTACACAGATCTTTTTGGATGTGTGTGTTGGGTTCCTTAGGATATATCCCCAGGAGAGGAATTGCAGGATCATAGGGTAGGTCCATTTCTAGCCTTCTGAGAGTTCTCCAGACTGTTCTCCACAGAGTTTGGACCAATTGACATTCCCACCAGCAGTGCAGGAGGGTTCTTTTGACCCCACAACCTCTTCAATATTTGCTGCTGTTACCTTTTCTTTTTCTTTTTTTTTTTAATTTCTTTATTGGCAATTAATGTTTTACATTCAACAGTAATGTGTTGATATTTATGTAAGTGATATTTTTGCATGCTTATTTTTCATGATTATCCATATTGGGCTCATCCATTAGAAATACGACTATTTTTGATATTCCTGAGATATCTTGATATCCCCATTCCCTGTCTTAAGGAAAATGTAGTCCTCTTTGCTTTCCTTGTGGATCATTTGTGCCTCTTTTCTCATTCCTTGTCCCCACATCCCTCTGCTTTGATATGTAGGATATAAGATTTTTAGGTAGGCGAAAAGTTGAAAATTTATTTGTCATGAAGCTCCTACAGCAGCAAGAAAGATACAGGTACTGCTATCCCAATAAATTACCCTGGCATAGGTTTTATGACAAGCGTAAAGTTGGCAATTGAATATAGTATGAAAAAGAAGTCTCCAGCTAGCTATGCTTTTGTTTGTAACCCCGGACTCATCCTCTTTTTTCTCCTTGTCCCTCACTTTCCCTTTCAAATGCTTCTAGTTCAAGTATACCCTCTTCAATTTCACATTGTCTGTCATTCCCTATTATTTACTGCTTGCCATTTTTTTGTGTGTGTTATGACCTGATCTCTGTATGTTATTAAGTGCCTATGTTTTAGGGGTTTAAATAGATGAAATGATCCAGTTCTGGTTGTACATGTTCAGTAAGTAGATTTAAGTATTATCTTTCCTCACCTCTGAAATAGGGATAATAATTAAATTGCACATGACACATAAAGCACTTTGCACAGTGACTGGCATGCAATAGAGCACAAGCTCAAACAAAAATTAACCATCACAACCACTGTAATTGTCACTATGAGGGCACAGGGTGTGTTAATCTATTCCATCTAGTGGAGAAATGAGAATCAAGCATAAGAAAAGATTTCATAGAGAAGTTAATGCTAATAATGCTGCAGGCATATAAGTGTGGAGTGCTGGAGAGGAGGACAAAAACATATTGTCGCTATCTGATAAATGGTTGGGGTGGGCAGATGTTTTTTTTTTTTTTTTATGGTGAAAAGAGAGGAGTTTATTACACTAGTGGACAAGGGAACCAAATCTCTTCAGAAAGTTTCTCTGCCCCAAACAAATGAACAGCACAGGTTTAAATAGCATTTTTCAACAGGTTACATCATGGTTACATTTTATTTCAAAGAAGTAGGACAAGATGAAAGAACTTTCACAGAAATGTGTCAAAATCAATGTGCTATTTAGATGCAAAGCACCTGGGCAAAAGAGGAAGATATGGAACTTATCTCAGGTGGAGTTGCTCCTCCATGCCCCCCTTGGTGCTGGCCTTTTGAACAGAAAATATCTCACTGGATGCCCCCTGGTACTAATAAATCTTTTTTTTTAAATTTTTTTATTTAAGAAAGGATTAATTAACAAAACCATAAGGTAGGAGGGGTACAACTCCACACAATTCCCACCACCCAATCTCCATATCCCATCCACTCCCCTGATAGCTTTCCCATTCTCTATTCCTCTGGGAGCATGGACCCAGGGTCATTGTGGGTTGCAGAAGGTAGAAGGTCTGGATTCTGTAATTGCTTCCCTGCTGAACATGGGCGTTGACTGGTCGGTCCATACTCCCAGTCTGCCTCTCTCTTTCCCTAGTAAGGTGTGTCTCTGGGGAAGCTGAGCTCCAGGACACATTGGTGGGGTCTTCAATCCAGGGAAGCCTGGCCAGCATCCTGTTGGCATCTGGAACCTGGTGATTGAAAAGAGAGTTAACATACGAAGCCAAACAAATTGTTGAGCAATCATGGATCCCAAGCTTGGAATAGTGGAGAGGAAGTGTTAGGGGGGTACTCACTGCAAACTCTAGTGTACTTCTGCTTTCAGGTATATATTTTGCAGTAGTTTATGGATATGTGTTAATATAAGCTCTCTCTCACAGAAACTGGTGTATATCTAGGTTATGGGACTTTCTTAGAAAGTGAACCACCTGAGATGAAATTAGAGTGTACTATGAAAGGAAAGGTCTCACCCGAGTAATGAAGCCGAAGAGTTGTCATTCCACACGTGAAGTCTCTGGACACAGTCTGAGGTGAAGCATCTTGAGGTGGCAATCGTTGCGTTGGTTAGGTAGTGATTGGCGGATGCAATTAAGAAGATCTGAAAGGGAAACTAAAAGCAGGACCTGATCAAATTGTAAGTAGGGCACCAAAGTAAAAACCCTGTGGTGAGGGGTAGACATGCAGCTTCCTGGGCCAGTGGGGAGTGGGAGTGGGTGGGAGGGATGGGTCACAGTCTTTTGGTGGTGGGAATGGTGTTTATGTACACTCCTAGCAAAATGTAGACATATAAATCAGTAGTTAATTAATATGAGGGGGAAAATCAATTGTATGTTTCAAAGTTTTTCAAAACACAAACTGCATCTTTTTAATATATAGGCTGTGTATTTGATATGTGGACTCTCTCAAAAGCCTAGACCAAGTAGATTAGAAGCATCCAATAGCACAGCTATATACAAGATACTGGATACTGTACAGCAAACCATAACAAAAGGACTTTTCAAAGTTAACCCAATTATCAAATAATGTGATGATATCATTAACTATCGATTGTCTTTTTGAACCCTAAGACAGCAGGGCAGATGTTTTAAGCAAAGGAAGCAATGGCACCAGGGCTAGAAACAGCCTGGTCTCAGGGAAGCTGAAGTCATTCTGTACAAATAAAGAATGATGTGGAAAGTCAGTGTGAGAGGGGTCAGAAGATAGCTCACCAGGTAGAAGTGTGTGTGTGTGTGTGTGTGTGTGAGATTCTTGTTTTGGGCCCTGATACCACACGGGAACACCATGCACTGGGAGAAGTTTCACAAATGGTGGAGTAGTTCTATGGTTCCTTGCTGCCCTACTTCTGCATTTACAACTGATATTTAAAAAAAAATCAAAATTGCAGCCTGAGAGTGGTGTTATCATGTACATCATGCATGTGTGAGGTGCAGGCACAGAAAAAAAAGTAAGTGTGAGGCTGGAAGGTAGGTTGGCAACAGAGGAGCTTTCCCTGTGTCCTAAGGAGTCTCTCTCAGTCTCTCTCTCTCTCTTTCTCTCTCTCTCTTCTCTCCTGTGAACCTGTGATTCTTAATGCCACTTGTACAACTTGACATTTGTTATATGACCCACTGAGTCTCTGTCTTCTTTATGGTAACCCATGAAACAATTATACCTTAGATACACAATTCAAAAGCCAATTTTGCAGACAATGAGGAACTGGGAAAGTATTTTAATAATTACATCTTGTATATAGAGCTTCACCTTGATGATAGTGTGGAGACTCTGCATTAGCAAAGGTCAGACTGAAGGCCAGGAAACCAGTTGGGAAAACATTGATATGGGTTAGATGAAAGATGTTGAAGATCAGGTGGCAGTTAACAGTGGTAACAACAGTAAGGAGATAGTTTTGAGCTGTTGTCAACAAGGTCTTCAAACTTGTGTGTACCAGAACCACTTGGCTAACTTGCAGATTGCTAGAGTCTAGCCCTGAGCTTTTTGTTTCACTTGGTGTAGAAAATGGTCCAAGATTTGCGTTTCTTATAGTTTCCTGGGAGATTGCTAATACCACAGCGACTGCCTTTTCAGACCCATATGATTTGAGATATGTTAACTGTATAGGACTGATAGGCATGGTTCACTCACTGGATCTGGGGAGTGTGGGAAAGGGGTATCACTTGGGAGACTGTGTAGATGATGATACTGCTCAGTGTTGCCAACTGAGATCAAGTTGCTTTTGTTTTTCAGGTAGAAAGAGACAGAATCAGAGAGGGAACAAAGGAAAGAAAACATGGCCTCCAAGCTTCCTCCCACAGAATGTGGTAGAGGCCAGGCTTGAAAATGGGTCACATGCATGATGAAGTAGGGACTTTCCCAGGTGATCTGCTTTTGCAGGTCCAACCCTTTACTTCTCTACTATTTTCTATCCCTACTTCACCCATACCCCAACTCTGATCATCTACCATGATGCCATCCACTTTCATGAAATGAATGGAGTAGGGGTTAAATCAGTGAGTTCCATTTTATTCCAATTGGGTTTGAAGTCTGAGGAATTTAAGGAACCTCCAAATGAGAAAATATTAAAAATAATAATATTGGTTTTAGTTTTTATGTATGTTTTGAAATGAAAATAAGTCATATCCTTTCTTCGGATTTGTCATCATTCTCTATTCATAAAAAATGGGACATTTTCAGCCCAGGAGGTTGTGCAGTGGGTAAAATGTTGAATCTTTAAGCAGAAGTTCCTGAGTTGGATCACCAGAAATGTATATACCAGAGTGGTATTCTGGTTCTCTCTCTCCCCCCTTTCTCTTTATTGTTAACAAATGAATCTTTCAAAAATTAGAATATTCAAAACAGTTCCAGATACAGTTACATTGAGCTTTCAACTAGTGACTTCCTGTTTATTTGCAATCAATTCTATAAGGATTTCTGACTGTTAAATTTGGTCATAGCTGATAGTCATCCTTTTTATAGTATAGATCAGTGAATCCAAAACATGTTCATTTTTAAATTCTCCTTGAACACTCTTGTGACCTAGCTTTCTCTACATTGCTGGTTCACCAAAAGGAAAAATCAAAGTGTGACAGAATACTCATGCTGTTAAGTAGAGGAGAGTAAGAGAGTATCGTGTAGGTAGCCTTTTTCCCGTTCCTTTTTCCCGTTCCTTTTTCTGTGCATGTGGCCTGTTTCAATAATGGCCAGATTTTTCACCAAAGCTACAAACTCTGTTTTCTAAGATAGAGAATAGGTTGAAAAAAGGTCTTATAACAGTATGTACCTACATGCATTAGTGTTATGAAGAAAAAAACAGAACTCATTAGACATTAGGCGAGCAGTAGAAGTAGCTAGAAAGCAAGAATAATTAATTAAATGATTAGTTTAATTTTTGAAAGGGGGGAAGTTTTACAGGAAAGTTTTTTTCAGAGACAGTATGATAATCCAAGATGATAGGTGGTAGATAGATGTAAAGATAAAGACTCTCAGCTCAATTGCCATATTTTTGTTCTATATAGCTATAGAATCATCTTAATGTGGAGGTCGAAATATGTTAGGATATTCAATTACAGCCATTAACTACTATACGCTTCCTTGAAAAGACATATTTAACGGTGCCATCATTCTCCTTTGGAGTATACTCATCTTAGTGACTGATTACTTACTTGCATTTTATGGATAGAACAACCACTCATACACTTAGATCTGTAAGGTGCATAATGAACCTTAACTGGTTGGTTCAATTCATTTCCTTATATCATTTAGCTTCCATCTTTCAAGGTAATAATTCCTCTACCTCAGGAACAAAACATACATACACAAGGAGAGAAAGAGGTGAGTGAGAGGAAAAACAATCACAAACTTAAAACTAAGCCTTGGGTTTTTGTTAAGTATTTATGGATAAACCATCATCTAAAATGCAGCCATGTCTGCAGGGTCCAGGCTAAGCACACATAGTGTTAAGCACAAAGATCCAGGTTTGAGCCCCTATCTTCTCACCTGCAGGGGCGGGGGGCACTTCACAAGTGGTAAACCAGGCCTGCAGGAATCTAGCTTTCTCTCTCCCTCTCTATCTCCCTGTCTCCTCTTAATTTCTCTCTGTCTTATCCAATAAAATGGAAAAAATGGCCTCCAAGAGCAGTGGATTCTTAGTCCAGGCACTGTGCCCCAGAGATAACCCTGGAGGCAATAAATAAATAAGCAAATAAATAAATATTTTCCAACACAAAATCCAACATGGGATGTTTAGGAAATGGAAACAGAGCTAATAGGGATGACTCTTATGGCTTCTGGAGAATATCTGTCAGCTGAAGTTCCAGGGGTGTTATTTTAGGCCCTGATATTGCTTACCTGACAGTTGAAAACATCAAGGTATCTTCAAGGTGAGGCAAAGTCTAGCCCTCTGACTCACCTTAATAAATTTGAAATTACTATTTCTTTAGCCTAACATACTTTCAAAGTGTATTAACAATTACTGTATATTATTCTTTTAATGTAAAGAAAAAAAAGCAAAAATTTGCTAACAAGTACAAAGGGGCAGTTTAGTCCCATGAAATGTGGTACATGATCTGAATTATTCAAGGTCTCTTTCTGTAGGACAGACATGGAATTTTTTGACCTTCAAACACTGTCATATTTTTTGCTAGATGTCTGGTAAACATCAAACAAGATTATTCAACTTATATGATCCTAAATGGCTCTTTTGTTAAGAATGAATCAACTTCCACTTTTGTTCCAGATTCATTGGTACCACTACAGGTGAATAATGTTAAAAATATACTTTAAGGGGCTGGGTGGTGGCACACCTGGTTGAGCACACATGTTACAGTGCATAAGGATCTGGGTTTTGGCTCTAGTCCCCACCTGCCGGGGAAAGTTTTTTGCCTGGTGAAGCAGGGCTACAGGTATCTGTTTCTCTCTGTGTGTGTTTCTCTCTCTGTGTGGTTTTTCTATCTCTCTCTCTGTCTCTCTCTCTCTTTCTCTCTCTCTCAACCAGAGCACTGTACAGCTTATAGTGGTGAGGGGGATTGAACCTGGGACTTTGGAGCCTCAGGCATGAAAGTTTCTTTGCATGACCATTGTGCTAACTATCCTCACCCTGTTTCTCTCCCTCTTTATCTCCCCCTTCTAGCTCAATTTCTGGCTGTCTCTATCCAAATTAAGTTATATTGTTCTCATTATGTATAGTTGATGACTGATTTTGTTTTATTTTTAGCTTTCACCTGGTTAAATGGGAAGTACATAATTTCTGGAACATGCTGTAAATATGTATTGATTATAAAAAAAATAATGCAAGTTTACTGTGCTCATATTACATTTATTTAATTTTGCCCTTTGATTTTGTTTGTAGCACTCTGATGAGTGTTTTAGTAATTTAAATACTTTGGATGAACACACGATGAAGGATAAATGTATGTTTGTGCTCTTATTAAGGTTTATTTCTCCATACTATATGCTGTGAAACCTATGAGGACCAATTTGCACTAGATATATAATTTTAATCATAAGAGAACACATGAAGTTACTATTAATTTTATTGTTGACGACTGAGGAGGTGGAGGAAGGATCTCAGAGCAGAGTGTTTAATAATTCTAAGAAAGACTGAGTTTCAGTTAAGTACATTTTTTGTAAGTCATTTTGTCACTTGGTAAACACACAATGATTATTCCTTCAGACAGATGAAATATTTATTAGAAAGAAAAGCGAGGAAATCACTGTGCTATTGAAGAATAGCAAGGGAGTGGGAAGCCTGTCAAGAATATTCTGACCCCAGGAAAAGAAATCAGAATTGTCATAGAATGGGACCAAGGAATGCAAACTTTCTGAAAGGTTATTTCTGTAAAGTCTGAGAAAAATCTTGGCCTCTATTAATATTTTTGTCCCTGAGAGCCTAACTGTAAGTATGGTATATGCTTTGTCTGCAGAATAAAAAAGGAGATCTTCCCTTAATCATTATCCTGGGAGCTGAACATCCTGCTACATTTGAATAAAAATGCCTACTTCATTACTGATGGGAACACAGAGTTCGGTGTACCAAATGATTTACAGTAGAGCTTACTGACAGGACCATCTTATAAATGAACAAGCTGCTTAAAGAATACTAGGTGTTAATGTGTTTAGTATTAAATAAAAAAACATAGTGCCTCCAAATTCTAAGTAATCTACCAAATGAGTGCTGTCTATTAAAACAAAAAATGGTCCTGTTACACCCCTTGGTAAAAAGGAAAATGATGACGATGTAGGAAATAGAATTCTGATGTGTTGACAATATCATTAGGTTGTTTTTATTTTTTTTCCCTTTTACCTTAAGTGAAAAATTATGGGAAACAGAGCTATGAGATAACTGAGCTGCAGAAGACCTTGAGAAATCATTTGCTTTAGGCTTCTTTCAAGTTTGTGAATGTCTACACAAAGGGTAAACAAGTCATATTTTCAGCATTAAGCATATGTAAATTCCCGCTAGAATTTTCCTGTTCTGTTTTCTTCTTCTCATTCTTCCCCTTTTTTAAAGACATAGAGGTGGGGGAGGAGAGTGAGGGCGGGAGGGAGGAAAGGAGGGAAGAGAGTCACTAAAGCACTGAAGCTTCCATCCATGTTGTGGGTGTGAGGCCCAAACCTGGGTCTTGCACATAACAAAACAGTGTACTATCCAAGTGAGCAATTTTGCCAGCCCTCCATACACCTTTTCTTCTTCATTCTCTCTCCCCTTATATTTTTTCCTGTACTTCTTTTCCTGGTTAGCCCTTTCATCTGTTTGCTTCCTCATTTTGCTACTAAGCTGTTTCCTTAGCACTGTTCCAGGCTTGCTGGGGTCTTCCTGCTTGTAATGTGTTTATCAGGCTGTAGTGAAAGCCCTTTTCTCATAGTTTTTAATAATGTCATAGACTTTAAGTCAAATTTCCAATAGAGATTAAAATAGATTATTTTTTATCATCTTGTCTTCATCTCTGTGGCTTGTCAATTTGTCATATGAGGAAATGAAATTGGCCTGGAGTAATTTGAAATCTTCATTACATTGATGGTTACTTATAGTATCTTAAGATCATTTATTTAATGATAATACTTTCAGTTAAGAATAGAATTGGAAAAGAGACTGTATATGGGCCACTTCATTCATTCATTCATTCATTCATTCATTTTGGTGACAGTATAATTAGTACTGGGACTTACCTGTGTGTGATACCACATCTGGGTAGCCTTCCAGCTCCAACTTTTTCATTATTTTAGAAAGTGAGGAGAGACATGGGGGGAGGTCACAGTAGTATTGTTTCCTATCTATGATGCTTCCATGTGGTGTCATGGATTGAAGCCAGGCCCTCAGTTAATCATAAGCCATGTGTTGTACTGGGTGAGCTATATCCTGACCCAATAATTGCTCCTTTAAATAGTAATTTTTCACTTTAAATTTCCAGTTTTCTATAGCATATGAAAATCTTCTATTTTACTCTTTGACATTTAACAAAAACATCCTTTCCTCATTTTATAATTTTATATTTTCTCTTCTCTTCCTTGAGTTTGCTCTTTATATATATATTTTTAATTTTTTATATATTTATTTTATTTATTTATTCCCTTTTTGTTGCCCTTGTTGTTTTATTGTTGTAGTTATTATTGTTGTTGTCATTGTTGGATTGGACAGAGAGAAATGGAGAGAGGAGGGGAAGAAAGAGAGGAGGAGAGAAAGATAGATACCTGCAGACCGGCTTCACCGCCTGTGAAGCGACTCCCCTGCAGGTGGGGAGCCGGGGTTCGAACCGGGATCCTTATGCCGGTCCTTGTGCTTTGCGCCACCTGCGCTTAACCCGCTGCGCTATAGCCCGACTCCCTGCTCTTTATATTTTTAAATATTTATTGATTTATGCATTTATTCCCTTTTGTTGCCCTTGTTGTTTTATTGTTGTAGTTATTATTATTGTTATTGATGTCATTGTTGTTGGATAGGACAGAGAGAAATGGAGAGAGGAAGGGAAGACAGAGGGGGAGAGAAAGATAAACACCTGCAGACCTGCTTCACTGTGAAGCGAAGGTGGGGAGCTGGGGGCTCGAACCGGGATCCTTACGCACATCCTTGTGCTTTGTGCCACCTGTGCTTAACCCGCTGCACTACCGCCCGACTCCCTGCTCTTTCTATTTTATATAACTTATCAGGCATTATAAATGACTGCCTGTTTTCTCTTTGCTGTCTAGTGAGAGAGAATTCTGTGTGACTGATAAACTTGTATTTTAAGTAATGGTAGAAAATCAGTTTTTTACCCATATTAGAGAGGGAGAAGGAGAGGGAGAGGGAGATATGCAAGGGTCAGGAGACAGTTCACACCTTAGTGTGCACAAGTATCCCAATTTGAACCCCAGTATCATGTGGAAGCACTGTGAATAGTCCCAGGGGAACCACCACAAGTGGTGTTCTCCCCACCCACCTATCAAAATGGAATGAATGAAAAAAAGAAAAAAGAAGGCCTGGGAACAGTAGACTCACACAGATCCTGTCATTATAAGAAAAGAAAAGACTTTTTAATGTGTTGCTTATTAAAAATATGTGTGATCTAATGTAGCAGGTTATGAGCAATTTGCTTTTTTGCCAGAGACAGTACTATTCATTTAATACCATTACTTCACTCAATCCCTGCAGTAACTTTATGAAACCTGTGTTGTTATCATCAGTTTTAAAATGTAGAATGCCCATGCCAAGAGCAGTTAAGCAGTTTGACTTTATTTGCACATAATTAAATGGCATGACCAGTATTCAAATAGGATTTTAGTTGCTATTTTTTATCTCCATATATTAGTAAGTGCATTAACAGGAATTTTTTATTTCTTATTTCTAAAAGATTATTTTGTGTATTTCATATGAGATAGAATTTCACATGAGGAAGTAAGAGAGAGTATACCACTCAACATGCAATAAGTTCTAGGAGCCTCAGGCTACAGTTTTGTGCTCTTATCAGTTGAGCTATTTCCCTAACTGCAAATTCTGTTTTTGTTTGTTTGTTTCTGTTTTTACTATGATTTATTTTTCTTGTTTGGGTTCTGGAATTTAGGAATTCCTAAATTTAGGCATATGAATATTAGATGTGGCAGACAAGTTTTAGATACTTGACTAGAGGTGCTTTTATTATGAAGTAAAGGTCAAGGATGCAATTGTGACTCCTCTAAAGCATGGATACAGTGAATATATTCTCAAATATAGGTTTAACATTTGGATAGTATTAAAAATACATACAACCATGACGCTAATTGAGTACCACAGGCTGACAACCTCATCAATGTGTCCTGGCACCCCACCTTCCCAGAGTCATGCCCCACTAGGGAAAGATAGAAACAAGCTGAGGATATGGATTGACCTGTCAATGCCCAAGTCCAGTGGAGAAGCAGTTATAGAAGCCAGACCTTCCACTTTATACTCCCCATAAAGATCTTTGGTCCATACTCCCAGAAGGATAAAGTATGGAGAACTTTCCAATGAAGGCAAAAGGATATGAAACTCTAGTGGTGGGAATTGTGTGGAATTGTACCCCTCTTATCTTACAATCTTGTCAATAATTAATAAAAATAATTAAAAATACATAGCAGATAGATGAGTGAGAATAATTTGATTTTCTGGTATCCCATAATTCCTTGACTACTCATATAATTTTGATAAGAAAACAAATAACTTTTTATTTTTTTAATTTTTATTTGTAAAAAGGAAACACTGACAAAATACATAGGATAAGAGGGGCATAACTTCACACAATTCCCACCACCAGAACTCCATATCCCATCCCCTCCTCTGATAGCTTTCCTATTCTTTGTCCCTCTGGGGACAAAGGAACATTATGGGGTGCAGAAGGTGGAAGGTCTGGCTTCTGTAATTGCTTCCCTGCTGAACATGAGCGTTGACAGGTTGATTCATACTCCTAGCCTGTCTCTCTCTTTCCCTAGTGAGGCAGTGCTCTGGGGAAGCGGGGCTCCAGGACATATTGGTGGGGTCGTCTGCCCAGGGAAGTCAGGTTGGCATCACGGTGGAATCTAAAACCTGGTGGCTGAAAGAAGAGTTAACATTAAAAAGAGAGAGAGTTAATATATAAAGCCAAACAAGTTGTTGACTAATCATGATCCTAAAGGCTGGAATAGTGCAGATGAAGATTTAGGGGTCTCCATTTTATAGATAGTAGTCCTATTTTTGTTATATTCAAAGGGCCCATGACTATACTAGTGTTTTTTTGTTTTTGTTTTTGTTTTTCCTGAGCCTGACATCTGATATGCAGGTGGACCCAAGTTATTGTCTGGGGAAATGATGTCATGGCTTTAAAAAGGACCAGAAAGCTGGATCAGGGAAGAGAGTAGCTCCCAAATACAGGAAAGGGTTATAAATATTGTTGATTGTAGACCCCATCAATTTGATCTGATCTGGGGCCCATATTCAGCTTTCAAGCCTATGTGACCTCTGCATCCCTGTAGATCTGATCTCACATTCTGTAGTCATGAGCAGAAATGTTAAAAAGTACCTTTGTTTGGAGTCAGTCCTATCAATTTCCCACAAATCTTCCCTGAGTGGAGAAAAAAGACATTTTCTTTTTGTATGTAATAGCCTCCCCCCCATTTCATTAGGGGGTTAACAGTATGGGATTTTGTTTCTGTATCTTTTATTCAAAGCATGAATATACTTAAGATTAAACATCTGTTTTTTCCCCTCTACCTTTATGATTATTACTCTTTCATAGATGAAGTGTTTGAATTGAAAATCCATTTCTTATTTTTTAAACATTTTTTCTTCACTATACTGTTTGTTTATTTCTTTTTCTTTTCTTTCTTTTTGCTAAGTCATTTATTTACCTGAGTACTGATCAGCTTTTATTTATGGTAGTGCTGGGGATTGAACCTGGGACCTTGGCTCCTCAGCCATGAAAGTGTTTGCATAAACGCTATGCTATCATCCCAGTCTCAAAACCCATTTCTTGCGCTGTGGTCTTAAGTCTCCAACTTCCTTCTGCATATATGTTTTGTAATTTCCTGCTGCTATCTGAAAGTCATTGTGAATTTAAATCTGAGCGTATCATCTTTCCAATATCCCCTGAATATTTTTCCAGTTTCTATCAGTGATATCGTCATTCTTCCAGCTATGCAGGCCTAAAACATTGAGGTTTTCTCTGTCTCTGTCTTATAATTTTCATATTTAATTCATCATTATTGTCCTTCATTCTTTCAATTCATTTTCTTGTGCAACTTTCATAGATTTTTTTTTTTACCTATAGTTTACACAGTTTTAACATCTTGCTCTTTAACTTCCACCATGGCTTGTTGTATTGCCTTTCTCATAGCACATACTTGGTGTACTTTGGTTTTATGGTTGATTGAGGTGCTTGTTACTTCCTCCCTCCAACAACATTAAGTCACTTTTGGAAGCAAACGTGTTGAAGACCGTATTTTCCTGCATATGGACACTATCTCTTTTGTAACCAGTTGTATATATTTCATTGGGGCCATTGCTGTGTATCTGCTTTCGATGACATACTAGGGGGAAGAGGGCTGAGTTGGTTCTGTATTAATGCATTCCAGTGCTTTAGAGGGACAAACAATATATTTCATCCAATGAGAGGTAAGATAATAAGCTACATGACAATGGAGACTATAATGACTTTTTTCCTCTGTCAGATAACAGGTACCTAGCTCTGTTTTAGCTTCTAGAGGGTATTTACAAATAGGTGTTGAATTAATTAATACCAATGATAGTGAGAGCTTCACTGTTCCACCAAAGAAAGAACACTTTTCTGATGATTTCCCTTATTCACTATAATATAATAGACTGTGGGGATTGTATCAAACATACTGAGATTTTTTTCCTTCACAGAGTAATATATTTAAGGCAATAATTGAATCTTTAAGGAAAATTTATATCTGTGCTAAATTATGCTTCTTGTGGGATATCAGAATGAATCTACTTGGGCACTAAAAATTATATTGATGGGGGTAAAATGTGTTTCCATGCCTGTTTGTAAAATGTAGAGTATTATTGAATTACTCAAGTGTCATGTCTAAGATGAGTTTAGGCTGGCTTCTTTGAGTTTGACACATTTCAGTCTGTCAGTTTGTCCTTAGAGATGTTGAAAATTAAATGGGAATACTTAAATAATTTAATTTATAAGCTTGCTTACAGCTATGTGGTTTTTCAAACCAGATGTCAGTAGCCTCAGTTTCTTGCAGCTCAGATGCTGCTAGAACATAAATTAAAAAGTGCTTGTGTGTGTTAGGGACTAGCATATAAAAAGGCAGAAGCTTTCTTTGAGCTAGTCATTCATGGTATAATCTTTGTTGGGCAGTGCCATTTTTAGTGCCATTTTTCAACCCATTCCTAATTTTGAAAAAAAAAATCATAAGAGAAGTTTAGTGATGTTTATTAGGGAAACCCTCTTCTCTGTGTATTTGATGATATAACTCATATTTCTCTAACAGTGTATAATAGAAATGTAATACTAGCTTCGTGTCTCCCCCTCTCCAGACATCATTTGCTGTTGTTTAAATGCAATAGGTTTGCTCTAGATTTTATGTCTATGTTGTCAAAATTTCCAGTGTCTCATTTAAAAGCTGGTTAAGACGGTGTTGTCACAGAATCTTTTTCCTAGTGATAAAATATTCACATGAACTCCATCTTCCTCCACACATGCTGGAAACAATCTCTTTGTAATTGAATTGAGGTTGTGGAAGACACCTTGAGATGACAGGAACAACGAAGAATCCAATGCTGAGCACATGCACACCCACATTAAGTCCTTGGGCCCCACTCCAGGTAATCAGTTGCTCTATCTGGTTTATTTTTTTCTCATGTCAATTGAAGAGTTTAGGTTAAATCATCTCCCAGTTTCCTTGAATGCTATAGAATTCTTTGAGATATTTTGAAGTCTTAGGAAGATTTTTTAAAAGTATTTATTTATTCCCTTTTGTTGCCCTTGTTGTTTTATTGCTGTAGTTATTCTTGTTGTTGATGTAGTCGTCGTCGTCATTGGATAGGACAGAGAGAAATGGGGAGAGGAAGGGAAGACGGGAAGAGAAAGATAGACGCTTGCAGACCTGCTTCACTGCTTGTGAAATGACACCCCTGCAGGTGAGGAGCCCGCGGCTCGAACCGTAATCCTTACTCCGGTCCTTGTACTTTGCGCCACCTGCGCTTAACTCGCTGTGCTACCACCTGACTCCCACTTAGGAAGATATTTTGCCAATTCTTTGTTTGCATTATTAAAGTATTTCCATCCTTCAATGCCCATGTAATATTTCAAGCTGCATGATTCTAATGTGACTTACCCATTTTTAAAATTCCTACAACATTTATAGACAAAATGTAGAAATTTGCTTATTTGTGTGGTCAATATTTTTTATAAGAAACCTTTGTTTTAAATATTTTATCTATTTATTTGTTTACTTAGAGACAGAGAGGAATTGAAAGGGAAGAGGAAGGTAGAGAGAGAAAGAGACAGACACCTATAGTACTGTTTCACCGCTAAGGAAGCCCCCCCCCCCCCCCCCGCGGAATGTGGGAATTAGGGGCTTGAACTCGAGTCCTTGCACATTGTAACATGTACACTTTAGCAGGTTCATCACTGCCCAACCCACCTGTGGTCATATTTTGTTATCTAATTCCTTTGTACTAATTGAAATTATCTCCCCAATTATATTTCTTTCTTTACAAAGCATTTTCTTTAAATTTTTGGCAATCATTTATAATATTTTATTTATTGAATAGAGACAGATATATCAAAAAGGGATGAGGAGTCAGGGAATGACAAAGAGACACCTGCAGTACTGCTTCAGGTTTTGCCCCTTCAGGTGAGAACTAAGGGTTTGAACACAGGTCCTTGTGTATTATAACATGTGAACTTAACAGGGTGAATAGCTGTCAGGCCTCTCCCCTATTCTATTTCAAGACATGGCCTATGTCTTAAACATCTCCCATCCTTCATGAAATATGTTAACTTATGAGGTACGTGATTGATTTAGGCAAGATACAAATCATTTATCACCTGGATTGAAAGAATGTGGGTTCTGACCAAAGGTAGCCTCTTCTCACTGGAGGCAAATTCATTTGGTCACTAGAAAAAGGTACAAAAACCTGTGAAGATTTTTGCTCTAGAGCACAAACTTTTAATACTCTAATCAAAAACTTGTTTTCTCTGTCTTTAGGTCTAGAGATTTCTCTTGTGGAAAATGAGTCATTATTTGGCAAGAAAGTTATTTTGATCATTTTCCTTTTCTGGACCTCTACTGTCAACTTTTTTTTTTTATGTGAATGTGATTGAGTCTTTAATATTTGAATTGTTACACAGGAAAATCTCCCCAGAGGAATATCTCGAGAATCAGAAAGACTGTCCCGTTGGGTTTGATAAGTTTGGCAGCAAACTGTCAAGTGTAACCAAGATGGAAACAAGTTTTTTTAAGTCTGTTTTTCAGTGAGGGTCACACAGCAAAAGCAATCACTCTTCTTAAACACGGGCTTGGGCAGTGGCTGTTGTTAGCTGTTATTAGCTGCACAAGGCAGCAAGCCAAGTGCAGGCTCATCTGGTATAGCTGCAGCCCACCAGTGGGGAGAAGACCACTACACTGCAGTTCTTCAAATTACCCCAGAATCTGGCAGTGACAGTTAACCTTCGCCCCATGCAGTGGAAGAACATTCTGCCCACATTCCTAAACTGAGGCCGTAGGGTGTCTTTCCAGCAGTGAACATCTTAGAGCCTGGCCCTTCACAGTCAGTGCCCGTTCCTGGGTCATGGCAGGAGCTCAGACAACTAAGCCGAGGACCTGTGTGTGGATGGCAGCTGCCTTCCCAGCTCGGTGTGATAATGAAAGCTTGGGCGACTGTGGGAGCTGGCAGAGAGAGAAAGCCAGAGGGGTGGGGGGGGAGGGGGAGAGAGAGGGAGGGAGGGAAAGAGCAGCACCCAATCCTCCAGGAGTGGCTCCCATGACAGCATACTGGGAAGACTTTTTGGAGGAGATGATGTCTGAGTAAAAGCTGTGTAGGCTGGGTTTGTATCTGAGGCAAATGAAGCAGTGAGTACAGGGACTCAAGTCACAGGTCATGTCCTGGTCTGAGAACCTCAAGAGTTGCCAGCTGCACTGTGCAGCAGTCCAGCAGCTCTGAAAATAGCAGCTCCCTGGAGGAAGTCTTCCCACTACAGTGTGCCTGAAGTCCTACAGGAGATTCTGCTTGGCCTAAGACCTTATAGAACAAAAGTCAACTTTCTAATCGAATCCAACTAATACAAAACAAACATACAGTGTGAGTGTGTGTGTTATGTGATAGACAATGTTATGAAAGGAGGAGGATTGGTGTAGGTAAAGATTGACCGGACACTAGATTTCTTTTGCCTTTAAGGAGTTTAGCGTAGATGGTGGGGCATAGTAAAAAATAATAATAATAATAATAATATTACTTAATGTAGTGCTATACTACATTATAACATATGAATATACAGTGTGTAATAGAGTTGTGTGTGATGTGATTAGGCATCACAGGTAATCACAGCTTAATGACTTTCTCATGTAATATATCTGGGACTGTACAATAAAAGTTGGAATTCTTAATTTGGGCTTTATAAAATTATTATATTTTAGGGTGGGGCTAGATAGCATAATGGCTATGCAAACAGACTGTTATGACTGAGGCTCCGAAGTCACAGGTTTAATCCCCCGCACCACCATAAGCCAGAGCTGATCAGTGCTCTGGTAAAAAAAAAAAAAAAGATTTTGATATTGGAACATATAAAGTGAATACATTCAGATAAGTAAATGTACAAAAGAATGCAATCTGTGGACTACCAAAGGGACCATCTTGAATGGTTATATTATAGGATATGTAAAGTAAACATTTAATAAAAAGGTACTGGAGTGGTAGGCACACTTGTAGCCTATCATTGATCTTCTAAGTTCATTTAATTCCCTGAAGGACATATCTCCTTGTGCATTTTTAGAAGTAATAAGGGCCACAGAGTGGGAGAGATGATACACAAGAGAAAGGTATGGTGGAAATTATGACATGATTTATTCCTTTCTTTATAGACACTAGGAATGATGAAATAGTCTAAATTCACTTAGTGATTTTTAAGGTAGGAAAACCTAAGTATGAATCTGAAACTGAAGTATTTTCACAGATTAATTTTGTATGAGAGAAAGTAACTAGTGTAAGACTGTGGTACATGTGATGGCAGGGATTCATGTGTTAAAAACGAGAATCTCCACCAAAGAGAACCAAAGGACCAACAGACATATGAGAGGTGCTCAGTCACTGCTTATCAGAGAAATGCAAGTAAAGATAACAATGAGATACCATTTAACTCCTGTGACAGTACCATATATTAGAAAGGACAGTTACGAATGTTGGAGAGATTGCAGGGGTAATAGAAGTCTTACACACTACTGCTGAGAATGCAAATTGGCCCAAATCCTATTGAGAGCAGTATGGAGAACTCTCAGAAACCTAGAAATGGACCATACCTGTGACTTAGTAATTCCTCTCCTGGGGATATAGCCTAATGAAACAAACTCATCCTTTCAAAGATATCTGTGTACACCTATGTTCATAGCAGCAAAATTTATAATACCCCCCACTTGAAAATAACCCAGGTGTTCAATAACCGATGAGTGGCTAAGAAAATTGTAAATGAAGGAGTTGGGCGGTAGCGCAGCAGGTTAAGCGCATGTGGTGCAAAGTGCAAGGACCAGCATAAAGATTCCGGTTTGAAGCCCCCCCCCCCCGCTCCCCACCTGCAAGGGGAGTCGCTTCACATGCAATGAAGCAGGTCTGCAGGTGTCTACCTCTCCCCCTCTCTGTCTTCCCCTCCTCTCTCCATTTCTCTCTGTCCTATCTAACAACAATGACATCATCAACAACAATAATAACTACAACAACAATGAATAACAAGGGCAACAAAAGGGAAAATAAATATAAAAATAAAAATTAAAAAAAGAAAATTTTAAACAAACACAATGAGATACTACTCAACTATTAAAAATGAAGTTATCTACTTTTCTTTCTCTTTAATAGGGGTTGAAAGAATCATGTTAAATGAGATAAGCCAATAAGGAAGCTGTGAACTTCAGAAAGGAAAAACACAAAGTGAAACTTTGATTGTGTTAGATGTATTGCACCTAAGCAAAGAATTCTGGGGAGGGAAGACATGAAGAGAGTTCATGGGAGGGGGTTTGGGGTCTCTGTATAAGATGGTGGAGGGGTAGCTAGGTTGGGGGTGAGAGTGTTTTGTAGACTCCTATGGGGAGATGATAAATTGTGCCCATGGGTCAACTGTAAATCCTTAAACCCCCAATAAAGTGACAACAAAAAGCAAAACAAAACAAAAAACTGGAGCTTCACCAGTTCAGATTTGTCCTCCTGTCACTTGCAACTGAAACTGAACTCTTACAACTCAAACTGGTGGAGCAACATGAGAACAGCAGATAACACTAAATTGAGGTTTGGACACAGGAAATGTCTTCAGCAAGATTGTAGCAGAACCCTAACTTTCTTGAGTACTTTTTTTTTGAATACTGGTGTCAGATGTCTCTTATTTCCCTGGACAACCAGAGAATTTGTTTGCCCTACTTCTTTGTTTCTACTGTCTGGGAAACATAAAGCCTACCCTCAGAAAAGGAGCTGACAAACTTAGTCATTCGGAACCCTAAAACCCCTGTAAATTCTATGGGATTTTGTCCCTATGTAACTTGCATTTAAACAAGGGAATGAGGACATTGCTTAAGGTAAATATCAGGTTTTAGAAATTCCTGCTCACGTAAGTCACTTACTGAGAGAAGCATTTACGAATTCGGTGTCTATGGTAGCTATTACCTTAACATTAAGGTCAAGGCTTTGTTAACACTTTTTTTTTCTCCTCTAAACCAGAGCACTACTCAGCTTTGGTTTATGGTGGCACAGGGGATTGAACCTGGGACTTCAGAACCTCAGGCATGAAAGTTTTCTGCATAAACATAATGCTCTTTCTCTCAGGTTATCTCCCTCCCTCCCCAAGATTTTGCCAACTTTTTATCTTGTCCCATCAAACTGGAAGTTTAATGTTTCTTGCCAATGAAATGAGAGATTCTTTTATATTAAAAACATTATGAAGCAATCTACATGTTATGTCCCATGCTATTTGCCTTTATAGTAACTAATAAGCAATATTTTAACAAGAGAGGGAAAGCATGACAATAGGGAAAAAAAAAGACAATAATTTTCTGGGCTTTAGGTATTTCCTCATGACCTTTTATATGGCTTTTCTTACATGTTTCTGAATTTAAGAAACTGATTTTTGATTGACAAAAAAAGCTTTAAGATTTTGAATGGAAATTTACCTACAAAACTATGTTACGTAAGTAAATGAGCATAGGCTCAGGGTATTTAGTTTTGATAAAACTGAATCTATTAAAAACTATATGAGGGTTTGAGATAAAATAGATATTGCAGTTGCTTTAAAAGAAAAGCCATAACAGACTGAGAAGCAAATTAAGAAAGAAGAAAATAATTCTGATTTATACCAGCCATGTGTGGCCACCATAGCCAGTTTGTTAGTCAGTTCATTGTAATTGGATTTCTGAATTATTTTTTTCATCCTACATTATTGCCATCTTTAAAAGGAATGTGGTCATTTTTCTGCTTCATGCATTGATAAGTAGGGACACAACTCCCATTGTTTTTCATGTGTGTCTAATTTTTGCCACTCTGCTGAAAAAATATGTGACAAAACAGAAGTCAGTATATTGCATTTTACTTCCTCAGTAGAAAACAGTTTCAGCAGGAGGTGCGGTATTATACCTATTGCTCACAAGTAGAAGCGATTTATTTCAGCCTGCAAATATGCCTGTGGTGTACTTGGCTGGGTTCTAGGCACTGGAGAGAGGCAAAACAAAAGGTGTCTTCTTCCCTCAAAGCTCTTGTCTTTGAGGATGAGAAATATGATCACTACACTCAGGGTATATTGGCTTTCTATGACTGTGTAACAGATTAACGAGTCAAGTGGCTTAAAACAACAATTTATAGTCTCCCAATTTCTGTATGGTAGAAATTTGGGCATGGCTTCAGTGGTTTCCCTGCTCAGTATCATAAGGCTGCATGTAAGGTGTGAGCTGGGCATGTTTTCATCTGGAGGCTAGACTGGGGAAACATCCATTTTTATCTCCCATATGTTGGTGGAATTAATTTCTTTATGACTGGAATACATGAGTTTGATTCTTCAAATCTGGCTGGGGTGAGAGGGAATCACTGTTGATTTGGATCTCTAACTTCAGAGATGGCCTTCACCTTCTTTTAAAGGACTCTCAAGTCAGACCCACATAGGATAATATTTCTCTTGATTAAGCTAAAGTTAACTCATTAGTAGTCTTAATTACACCTGCAAAATCCTTTGTCTTTTCCACATTCTATTAATTATAAGCTAGTGATGGTTTCTGTTCACACTCAAGGAGAGGGAAATAATACATCAGAGCATAACTTAACAGGGCAGTAGCAAAGATGCATTTGCCACATATAATAAGCACTAAAGACAAAACAATACAAATGCTTAGCCTGCAAATCTAAGTGGAAAATATGCATAGATACCAAGGAAACACAGAGTAAGTGGATAATCGTCACATGGGGGGTAGCTAATTTATTTATTTATTTTATTTAAGAAAGGAGACATTAACAAAACCATAAGATAAGAGGGCTATAGTTTTATTTATTTAATTTATTTTAACTAATTTATTTTTAAACTTATTTTATTTTGCTAGAACAGAGAGAAATTGAGATGGGGGAGATACAGGGAAAGAGACAGAGACACACCTGCAGCCCTGCTTCACCTCTTGCGATGCTTTCCCCCTGTAGGTGGGGACTGGGATCTTGAACCCGGCTCCTTGTGCATAGGAATACATGTACTCAGCCAGGTGAGCCACCACCTGGCCCCTAGCACATTTTTTAGGGTTTTATTTTTTTAATTTTTTATTTATAAAAAGGAAACATTGACAAAACCATAGGGTAAGAAGGCTACAACTTTGCACAGTTCCTACCACCAGACCTCCGTATCCCATCCCCTCCCCTGATAGCTTTCCTATTCTTTAACCTTCTGGGAATATGAACCCAAGATGATTGTGGGATGCAGAAGGTGGAAGATCTGGCTTCTGTAATTGCTTCCCGCTGAACATGGGCATTGACTGGTCTATCCATACTCCCAGCCTGCCTCTCTCTTTCCCTAGTTGGGTGGGACTCTGGGGAAGTGGAGCTCCAGGACATATTGGTGGGGTTGTCTGTCCAGGGAAGTTTGGTCGCATCCTGCTAGCATCTGGAACCTGGTGGCTGAAAAGGAGTTAACATATGAAGCCAAATAAATTGTTGAACAATCATGGACCTAAAGGCTGGAATAGTGCAGAAGAAGAGTTGGGGGGGGGCGCTCCATTTTGTAGATAGCTAGTAGGCATATTTTAGTTATATTCCAAAGGGCCTGTAGCTATACTAGTTTTTTTTTTTCCTGAGCCTGAAATCTGATATGCAGGTGGATCCAAGTTATCGTCTGGGGAGATGTCATGGCTGGGAAGATGACCAGAAAGCTGGATCAGGGAAGAGAGGGAAGAGAGTGGCTCCCTAATATGGAGTAGGGGTATAAATATTGTTGTGTCAATTTGATGTGATCTGGGGTCCATAATTAGCTTAGGAGCCTGCTAGCATGTTTTTCTGCATGTAGTCATGTCCCAGACCCTGTCCTGTGTGCCAGGGTTGGCTGGCAAAAAAACACTAGTTATTCCTGAAGATATACCATGTATAATTTCCACAAGACACCAAAACCCTACTAGATGCATTAATCTGATAAAAGGGATACTATAAGGCACAGATGATAGTATATACGCTTACTTATAACCACGTTTCTTATTATTTTAATTTAGAAAACAAAACATATATACACAAAACATGTCAAAAAAAAAAAAAAGAAAGCAACATGATAAGTATTTTCATTCTGGAATTTTCCCTCTGATACTTTGGATTTAATAGTAAAGAAAACAGCTCCGATTCCCCAGAATCATTACCCACTAGAAAAAGATAAAGGCAGGCTGGGAGTATGGATCGACCTGTCAATGCCCATGTTCACTGCGGAAGCAGTTACAGAAGCCAGACCTTCCACGTTCTGCATCCCACAATGACCCTGGGTCCATACTCCCAGAGGGATAAATAATAGGAAAGCTATCAGGGGAGGGTATGAGATAGGGAGTTCTGGTGGTGGGAATTGTGTAGAGTTGTACCCCTCTTATCCTATGGTTTTGTCAATGTTTTCTTTTTATAAGTAAATTAAAATTAAAATAAAAAATTAAATAAGATGGAGAGGGAAAGACTAATATATATATATATACATATATATATATATATATATATATATATATATATATATATATATATATATATTTGTCTACATTGACTCTTGTTCTATCATGTAACTAAGATTTCTGTACTTTATGTTTGGCAAGCCCCCCATCCCACCCCCTTTTTTGCCTCCAGGGTTATTGTTGGCGCTTAGTGCCTACACTGCTCCTGGTGACTTTTTTTTTTTAGTTTTATTAGATAGGATAGAGATCAAGAGAGGAGATAGAGAGGGAGAGAGAAAGATAGACACTTGCAGCCCTGCTTCACCTCTTGTGAAGTGACCCCCCCCACACACACACCACCAATCACCATGGGTATGGAACTGAAGGCTGTAACCAGGTTCCTGGATCCTTGTGCCGGTCTTTGTACAAGTCCTTGTGCTTGTGCCTTGTACTATGTGCACTTAACCTGTGCACTTAACCATGAACCACCATGTGGCCTTCTTCAGTCTGCCTTTTAATATAAAGAAAGAGACAAAGACAGGTTAGGGCACCACATCATCAAAGCTTCCTCTAGTATGATGGGACCAGACTCTAACCTGGGCTGGTAACATGACAGAGCAAACACACTGTCCAACTGAGCTGTTTTATTGGTCCTATTTATTTTTAAGCCTTTACAGAGGCTGGAATTATTTATTGAATCAGGGTACTTATACTCAATAGTTTATGGGAATAAGTCATTGTCCCTCACTTAGAGGGATTACTTTCTCCAATCAGATCTCAGTGGCCCATTAGTTTCTTGATCTCTCTACTGGTATTGCAAACAAATTTACCATTTCCACAGTAATTGTGATGATGTGAGCATGTGCCCATTGGGAAAGAGACTGGAGTCATCAAATCATTTCATACAGGCTAATGTACAACTGACTGTTAATTCATAAATTTCAGGACACTGATGTCTGCTTGTTTGAATTCATCTTTGGATATTGGCAGTTTACCAGTTCCACCCAATATTTTTATGTTCTTAAAATTTTGACTATTTTAGGCCAAATGCTTAGTCAGTTTCTCATTGTGTAGCCTTATTGTCTACATCTACACCTAATACACTAGATGTTCTGCTTAGTCACCTAAAGCTGTCCGATCAGTGGGAGAGTGTGTTGGGCACTAAATTCTGGGAGGAATGGGCATTTGCTTCCTATAGAAATCTTAAAGGGTAATTGCAAAGGCTCCCTCAAGATTTTGTTGCAATGTTCATTGTTTTCTGCAGATGCAATGCAAATATTAAACAACAGTGTTACATCAGACTAAAGCTATGAGCCTTAAATCAAACTGCCTGTGGGGATTTGATTATGGGGACAATGGAATTAATAACTCCTTATTCATTGAGATACCACCTAATATGCACTTTTATCAGTCTTAAATTACTTGTATCTCATTTCACAGAAGCATTATAGCTTCACATACAACTATTTTTGGTAGTTTGTTTCTTCTACAACTTCTTAATATTGAATTTAAAATTTTTACTGCATCAATACTCAATATGTAATAACACAAGCATTATTAACCTTTAATTTTACACAAAGCACATAAGACTGATAATCTGGTCCTTAAAATTTAATTACTGGTTTTATTGCTAACTAGTTGTGTAATACTGAGAAAGCCATGCAACTTTCTAGGCTTTGGTTTTCCAGCTAATATCCCAAAGCTATTGTGACAAAAGGTCAAGATTGTACGTAAAATTCTTTTGAGAAAATGAGCTACACTGGATAGATAAGTTGTTACTAGCAAAAGATATTTAAATTCTTATATGATAAAAACTTTTTGTAGATGATGCTCACTTTCTCTGTAAGGGCATTCTTAGCATTGTTTAATTTGATTTTTTTTTTTTTTGCCACCTGAGTTATTACTGATTCTCTACACCTGAAAGACTCCACCATTCCTGGATCCTGCCTGCCTTCCTGTCTGCTTATGATGAGAGAGAGAAAGAGAGAGAGAGAGGGAGAGAGATCTGCGATCTGCAGCACTGCTCCGCTGCTTGTAAAACTCCCCACCTGTTGGTGGTGATCAAAGGCTTGAACCTAAGTCCTTGCACATGCTAACATGTGCTCTCTAATGGGTGAACCACCACTCAACCCCTAAATTTTTTGAGTATATGATCTTTTCCATTTAATAAGTTGAAATGAAAAGACCCCTGGCTTTTTCAAAGATTCCTGATGCTATCTTAATTAATCTTTCTTTTTTTTTTTTTACTTTTTATTTATTTATTCCCTTTTTGTTACCCTTGTTGTTTTATTGTTGTAGTTATTATTATTGTTGTTGTCTTCGTTGTTGGATAGGAAAGAGAGAAATGTAGAGAGGAGGGGAGATAGGTAGGGGGAGAGAAAGAGAAACACCTGCAAACATACTTTACCACTTGTGAAGCTACTCCTCTGCAGTTGGGGAGCCTGGGCCTGGAACCGGGATCCTTATGCCGGTCCTTGAGCTTTGCACCACATACGATTAACCCTCTGCGACTCCCTAATTAATTTTTCTTACACAAGGAACTATATCTTATGAGACTCTGCACCCTATCATGAAGAATACAAAATGATAGATAAATATTGATTTGTCCTAGCAGTGCTACTACGCATCCATATTTATTTTGAAATCATGTTCGTTCTATCTCCACATACAGCACATGTTCAAAACTTGAGTTTTGCACCGTAACATTTGAGCTGTTCTTTACTAAAGTTGATTTTCTCTGTGATGGCAAGAGTTGTGGCTCTTGAGGAATACAGAAAATATATCAGGCCAACCATGAGGGAATCAAACTGACTATTTGTTATGGTAGTGATAGCATAAATGGTGAATTGTGAAAAGGTAAAATATTTTTAAAAGAAATATCCATGTGATTTTCACTACTTAAGTTCTCTATTGAAGCAAAGTTAAGGAGTTAGCATAATGCTTCCTGAATTGTGGTATTTAGTGGGGAAAAGTTTTTAAAAACTCAGCTCAGTTTTTGTCCTTCTGCTACCATTAAAAGCATTTTTGATTCTTTTTCTCATACCTATGTTTATGGGAATTTCACTACATCAACGGACATTACTTACCATTGTCATGCTTTTTTGATGCAGGGGTCTAAATTTCCCTCTTGCCACTTCTTAGTTAAAGTAAATTTAGGCTTTCTATTGAGAGGACATTTTATAATCAAAATAATGTCTCAAATCTGCACATTCCTCTGTGTTAGTGTCTAGTGGTTTTATTTTGGACCATAGATATTTTGACTATTTATAGTCATAGGATATGGCAAAAATCCAACTTCCTCCAAATTTCTAATTATTATGCATAACCTATCCTTCTCCATTCTGTTTTTTCCCCACCTTCTCCTCCTGTGTCTCTCCCATTATAATGGTGTTAAGAATTGACATAATTTCATTAACTAGAGGTTATGCAAATTAATATAGAAGGAATCTTTGATGGCTAGATAATATGAGAATCACTTCCTCACTGTAAACTAATCTGTTATGACACACACTCAATGTCATTTGTGTCAGCAACAGCCCTTAATGTCAGTTTTAGCAATCATTGGTATGTTGAATAGAGTTAGCTTTCTATTCATAAACATGGTATTCAGTCATGAATACCTTTCTGGTAGAATTTGAATGGAAGGAGGGTGCTATGCTGAGAAGTAAGTCATAATTTGTATTCCGGAAAACTTTTATACTTAGGCCCAGTGTCGATTGACTCTATTCTGCTATGCCTTCAGTGACAGAACAGTGCCTGTAACTATGGTATGGTTGGACAGATTTACAGTAATTCACTGGAGAGTTAAACATGCATAGGGAATGAACATTTTTCCAGTTTTTAACTCAGGGAGGTACAGTTTGGGGAACTGTTATGACACCTTAGGTGTATTGTTAGTCCAATGGAAAAAGTGAGTGATGCAAGTTTATATATGTTCACAGAGGACCCAGGTGCTTATGGACTGCAAAGTACAAAGCAATATCTTTCACATTACATGTATTAAATTTATATTCTTTAAACAATTTTAAAATAGGGAGTCGGGCGGTAGCGCAGCGGGTTAAGCGTACGTGGCGCAAAGCGCAAGGACCGGCGTAAGGATCCCGGTTCAGGCCCCCGGCTCCCCACCTGCAGGGGAGGCGCTTCACAGGCGGTGAAGCAGGTCTGCAGGTGTCTGTCTTTCTCTCCCCCTCTCTGTCTTCCCCTCCTCTCTCCATTTCTCTCTGTCCTGTCCAACAACAACGATAATAACTACAACAATAAAACAACAAGGGCAACAAAAGGGAGTAAGTAAATTTAAAAAAAATTAAAAAAAATTAAAATATTTATTTCCTTTTGTTGCCCCTGTTTTTAATTGTTGTAGTGATTGTTGTTGTTGTTGTTATTGATGTTGTTGTTGGATAGGACAGAGAGAAATGGAGAGGGGGGAGGACAGAGGGGGAGAAAGGTAGACACCTGCAGGTGAAGCGACTCCCCTGGAGGTGGGGAGCCAGGGGCTCGAACCGGGATCCTTATGCCTTTCCTTGAGCTTTGCGCCACATGCGTTTAATCCGTTGTGCTACTGCCTGACTCCCTAAATTTATATTCTTAAGTTAAAAGCAGATTCAGAGAAGAGAAGCTGATTGCATTCATTCGATTTATGCAGTGCTTGTATATGCCTTCGTAGAGGGATTGAGACATGTATTTGTGAAGTCTACAATCTAGAGAGATTGAGAATATCAATGTATTTGGACTGAATAACATAATCAGAAACTCAGCCTTTACTAAGCAGGGACATCACATGATACAAGGGTATTATGGGAGTGATTAAAAGCGACTTGAGAGGAATGAAATTTAGATAATCATAGTTAGAATGAGGATAGATAACATAATGGTTATGCAAAGAGATTCTCATGCCCAGGTTCAATCCCCCACACCACCATAAGCCAGAGCTCAGCAGTGTTCTGGTAAATATATATATATATATATATATATATATATATATATATATATATATATAGTTATATAGATAATTACAGTATGCTATGTCTATACATGACAAACTGATGGCCAGTTCAGTTTTTTATATGCACATATGACTGAAATCAGTCAAAGAACTAGTTATTTGAAATGAACTAACTTGGAATTAGTGAAAACAACCACTTTGATTGAATTTAGTAGTTTCTTTCCAAATCAGCTCATTATTATAGAAGCACTATGTGTTAATTACACTGAGGAGAAAAAAAAAATCACTTAAGCTTGTTGTTTCATGGCTTACAGGCAAACCAGCTTGTAGATTACCTAAAAATTTAGCTTTTCAGCTATAAGTTTCAGTGTTGTGTCGATACAGCCTTTTAAGAGTTGCATAGATATTGGCAGGCGGTGCTGAGATATGTTAGAATTACTAGGTGTTAGGAAAAGTCTTAAGTTACCACCCAAAGCGAAATAAACCCTTGAACAAAGAAGTGACAAAACCCATATTATATATAGAATATATATTATATACAGAATTATATATATTATATATAATATAAAATAATATAAGATAATATTATATTATTATAATTATATATTATATATAGAATTTACTCACTTTAAAATTTAAAATGTACAGAATGAATGAATAAGACTAAAAGTGGCTTTAAGGTACTTGGTTTTATATATCATGTTTAGACTGATTCATATTAAAGACTAGGCTATTGCTAGAAAATGGACTTTTCTTAAGAGAAAAAAAATATTTTCAAAACTGTTTTCCAGAGGGTTAGTTCCAGGTTAAATGCTTAGAAGGTCATGATATGATGTTAACGTGACTTCCCCAGGTGACAGTGACCTCACCAGTGTATCCTGAAACCCTACCTCCCCAGAGTCCTATCCTACTAGGCCGGCATAGGAACAGGCTGGGATATGGATTGACCTGTCATCGCCCATGTCCAGCAGAGAAGTAATTTAAAAAGCCAGGCTTTTCACTTTCTGTATCCCAAAAAGATCTTTGGTCCATACTCCCAGAGGGGTAAAGAATGGGGAATCTTCCAGTGAAGGAGAGGGTATATGGAACTCCAGTGGTAAGAATTGTGTGGAATTGTACCCCTCTTATCCCACAGTCTTGTCAATAATTATTAAATCACTAATAAAAAATAAGAAATTAAAAATCTTACAGAAACATTTCTTTTAATCTGAATGTTGTTTCAAATTTATATTCCCTGTGGGAATATCATGTGCCTTATTCTTAATGATATTCATGGAGTTATTTATTTTTGCTTATATAGTCAACCTAAATAATTTACATAGTTTCTCTTGATCACTAGCTATGCTTTTTATATAGTTGATAGGGTGGTATTGTTATTTCATTGACAGGCTACCTTATGGCAACAGCCTGTGGCAAGGACTACTTAAGGACTGATGACAACCACCCTAGGGTCAGTAGGGGCACCATGTGACCAAAAAGCTCCTCTGAGTTCTCTGGTTCTTCTTCTAGCGTTTGCCCTTCTTTCGTATCCAGTCAACAGCGTCAGGTTGAGCCTGATGGAAAGTTTCGAGACCTCCTTTGAATCTGGAGAGGTGGCAGTCATTGACTATGTGGGTCATAGTCTGTCTGTAGCCGCAGGGGCAGTTCGGGTCGTCTCTGGCTCCCCAATGATGGAACATAGAGGCGCACCGGCCATGGCCTGTTCGATAGCGATTGAGGAGGGCCCAATCATAACGTGCTAGGTCAAAGCCGGGTTGACGCTTGCAGGGGTCTGTGATGAGGTATTTGTTCTTTACCTCAGCTGACTGCCAATTCTGTTTCCAAGAGACTGGAACAGAGAAGTTCAGTGTAGGCATAGGGGACCAGATTGGGTGACGAGACGTCAAGCGTTGGACAGGGTGGGCGAAGATATCCGCGTAAATTGGCAGGTCCGGTCGAGCATAGACGTGGGAAATAAACTTAGATGATGCCGCATCCCGACGAATATCTGGCGGGGTGATGTTGCTAAGAACTGGCTGCCATGGAACCGGGGTGGAACGGATGGTTCCAGAAATTATCCTCATGGAGGAATATAATTTGGAATCGACCAAGTGGACATGGGGGCTACGGAACCATACTGGGGCACAGTATTCTGCAGTGGAATAGCATAATGCCAGAGATGATGATCGTAGTGTGGAAGCGCTCGCGCCCCATGAGGAGCTGGCCAGTCTTGCAATGATGTTATTCCTCGAGCCCACCTTTGCTGCAGTTTTTATGAGATGTTCGTGAAATGACAGAGTGCGATCTAGGGTAACGCCAAGATAGACTGGCTGGGCTTCATGCTGGATTCTCGTATCGCCAAGCTGCACATTAAGCTCACGTGAGGCCGAGGCATGGTGTAGATGGAAAACAGATGATACCATTTTTGCAGTGCTAGGGATTAGTCGCCATTTTTTACAGTAATCAGATATCAGAGACATGTCTTTCGTGTTTCCTCGAGGATGTCGAACTTGGATGCCTGAGTTGCACAGCAGATGTCATCGGTGTAGATGAACTTCCTTGAAGAAGTTTCTGGGACGTCATTGATATAAATATTAAATAGCGTAGGAGCCAGAACAGAGCCCTGGGGGAGGCCACTTGAGACAAGTCTCCATCTGCTAGACTTGTCACCCAGATGCACCCGGAATCTTCTGTTTTGGAGAAGAAATGATATAGTGTTGGCCACCCATGGAGGCAGACATCTTGAGATCTTGACTAGGAGACCACGGTGCCAGACCGTGTCATAGGCTGCTGTGAGATCAACAAAGACAGCACCCGTCTTTAAATTCTTCTGGAATCCATTTTCAATGTAAGTTGAGAGGGCCAGGGCTTGTTCGCAGGTAGATCTTCCTGGGTGGAAACCAGCTTGGGCGGGTGATAGGAATTTCTCTGTAAGATGAGAAATACGTGACAGAAGCAGCCTCTCAAGGAGTTTGTAACACACGGAGAGGAGAGAAATTGATCTATAGCTGGCGGCCAGTGTTGGGTCTTTCTTTGGTTTCAAAACTGCTATTATCTTCGCACGACGCCAAACTTTGGGCATAGACTCGGATTCCAAGATGTGGGACAGGAATGAAGCGAGCCACTTCTTTGCCGCGGAACCCAGGTTAAGAATGAGTTCTGGGGTGATGTTATCATAGCCAGCAGCTGTTCCCGGTTTAACCCTCTTCAAAGCATCTTCCAATTCAGACAGTGTAAAGGGAGAGAGTTTTGGAGATGGACAAGATAACCGGAAGTGGGATGACCACTCATGGGAAATTTCTCTTTTCCAGACTGGGTCGATCTTAGCACGTCCAGCTTGAGTTAGGTGACTGGCCACTGAGTTTGGAGATACGGGAGGATGGGAGATGGGAGGGGGTTGGCTACCGGCACCCAGTCTGTGAAGAAGCTTCCAGGCCTTCCTACTTGAGTGGGTGAAGTTCAGACTTTCTGTGAGTTGTTGCCAGCGGGCTTGGCTTGCTGCATCCAGGGAGGCAATGAGATGGTCAGCCACATCTGGGTCGCCCGACTCATCATACTGCTTTAGTAGTTGCTCGCATTCAGCATCAAGACAAGGCGTATAGTTAGCATGTCTCCCACGAGGAATGGCTTGGGAAGCTGCTTTTTTAAAAAAAATTTTATATTTATTTTATTTATTCCCTTTTGTTGCACTTGTTGTTTTATTGTTGTAGTTATTATTGTTGTTGTTGGAAAGGACAGAGAGAAATGGAGAGAGGGAGGGGAAGACAGAGAGGAGGAGAGAAAGATAGACACCTGCTGACCTGCTTCACCACCTGTGAAGCGACTCTCCTGCAGGTGGGTAGCCGGGGTTCAAACCGGGATCCTCATGCCGGTCCTTGTGCTTTGCGCCACCTGCGCTTAGCCCGCTGCACTACACCCCGACTCCTGGGAAGCTGCTTTGAAGATGGCTTGGCGGAAGCGCCTGTAGGAATCTTCAGAGGGGATAGAGTTAATTGGAATTGCAGGAATAGATTTGTTGGTAAGATCACTGAACAGACGCCAGTTTGCTTTCCGAAAGTTCCATCTTAGTTTCTCCAAGCACAGAATCAGTGGGAGCTGGAGACCAATGTGGATGATAGCTGGGTGGTGATGACTGTGCGGGAAGATCTTGAGAACTTGTCTCGTAGCTGGAAAGGCTTGGCCGTTGACTGTGCTAATCCAGCACAGGTCGGGTGATGAGTCTTTATTCTATCTAGCACTGTGAAAAGAGCCTGGCTGTTTGGGATCGTATAATAGGGAGAGGTCATTCGCTGAAGCCCAGTCAGCTAAGATAGAGCCGTCAGCACGAGTGGAGGAATATCCCCAGTCTTGGTGATGACTATTAAAGTCTCCAACGTAAACGGCTGGGTGATTCGGGCTAGGCAGGACCTCATTATCCCATGAGGCACTGGGAGGCTTATATACGTTGACGAGCTGAATAGTTCCAATAGTAATGGAGTCGTAGAAGGTCGAAGAGGCCGTATAGTAAACGTCCGCAAGACACGATTTGGCGTAGATGGCTCGGCCGTGTTTAGGATGGAGATTATAGCATATTAAATCGAATCCACTGATGGTGAGTCAAGCAGCTTCATCGACTGCTATATGTGTTTCTTGTAGGCAGATAACATCTGCCTGATGCTGTATCGCCAATTGACCAATAAGAACACGTTTGGCAAAGGACAGCCCCTCAACATTAAGTTGGAGGACTCGAAGAGCAGGACCAACAGCTTGAAAGCTGTCAGGAGCTGCTTGTTGCTGGCTTTGAAAGTGACTGGGATCCATGTGGATTCAGTCGGCTAGGAAGGATCGTCAGTTTCCCCAATGAATGGGTACTCACGAGATGCACCATGGGAAGGTCGATCCAATGCATCTCTGGTAGTTTTTGCCTACTAAACACACACAGCCACTGCTGATTTCTTTCTAGCTTCCAGTTTATAGCTGTATCAGCAATGCAGCATCCAGAGAAACTAGAGGTAGGAATAGTATTTAAGAGGCAATTGATACAACTGAGGAAAGAGTTGATGGTGATCCAGATTGGAGTAGTTAGAGGCCAGAGAAGTAGCTCACTGGAGTAGGGTATATGTCTTGCCATAGGTATGACACAAGTTCAAACCCTGGAACGGTATAGGAGGTTCATTGACACCAGGGGGAAACTCCTCTGGTGCTGTGGTAACTCTCCTCACTCCAGAGGAATGTAAAAGTAGCCCAAGAGAAGTGAAATTGTAAATTTGCAGTATCTATTGCCACAGCCCCCCAAGTGACAAAATAAGAAATTAGTGGCAGTAGGGCTACTGAGAAGTAAATGATAGAGACATGTCCCTTGCATTTTCAACCACCAGAAACTCTGGGAAGGTGGTTTTTTAGAGTAAGGGGGGAGGGTTAGAATGAGGTCAGAGTTCTAAAACTAGTTCTATTTTTTTAAATCTCATTTTATTTATTTTGGCTAGATACAGAGACAAATTGAGAAGGAAGGCTAGAGAAAAAGAAAGATTCCTGTTGCACTGCTTCATCATTCATAAAGCTTCCCTCAGCAAGTGGGGACATGAGGCTTGAACTGAGGTCCTTGTGCATTGTAATATGTGTACTCCACTGGGTGTACCACCTCCTGGCCTTAAGTAATTAGAAGTTTGGGCACCATTAAAACATTGGAGATTGAGGAAGTGAAGTAAGGAACTCTGTGATTAGGAAAGTTGTCTTGTTTTGGATTTGCTGTCTTTGAGGAGCTTGAAGTGGTGATAGTAAAGTGATTGATGGGTTTGAGGGATTGCAGTTCCAGTAAAAGATAGGCATTAGAGATAAACAAGGAAGTAGCATCAGAATTTAGTTGTTAAAGCTATCATAGTGGGTACAACTGCTTATGGAAATGATATACAGTAGACAGTAAAATGGATCCAGGTCAAAACGTAAGGCATAGGCCTAAAGATAACTCACTTGGTTAGGTGCACACATTACAATGCGCAAGGACCCCTGGTCCCCACCTATAGGGGGAAATCTTCACTAGTGGTGAACAGGGCTGCAGGTGTCCATCTGTCTCTCTGTCTATCTCTCTCTTGATTCTCTCCCCCTCTCAATTTATCTCTGTCTCTATCCAATAATAAATACATAAACAGATTTAAGAAAAAAAAAAAAAAGAACTCACCCAGGAGAGTGCTTTTTCTGCCTTGAGTGCAACTCCTGCCCCTGCTGGGGGAAGCTTCAGTACTGTGGTGTCTCTCCCTTCTCTCTGTTCTCCTCTCTCTAACTTAAATAGTCAGTCTGGAGTGGTGAAGCTCCAGCAATAATAAATAAATAAATAAATAAATAAATAAATAAATAAATAAAACACCTGTCATGCTGGTGTAAGAGGAGTAATATAAGAGTTAGTGAGGGAATAGTAGTCAGACAGAACTACACCCAGGGCATTGTAGCCTTCTGGAGTTGAAAGGAAAAGAGTGAACCAGGAGGTGTGACGGTGGTCAGCACTAACAAATGTTACAGAGAAGTTAATGAGTCTGGCAACTGAAAAAAAGCACTTGAATTTGCCACGGGGGTGACCTTTTCTAAGGAGCAATTTCAGTGGCGTAGAAAGAGCAGATCACAGATTCCAGTGAGTTACTGAGGAAGTAGAAGCAGAACTGTATGCTATGTCACACATCATTGGTGACAGGAATTAGAGTGACAAAATTAAAAAAAAATATGAAACCTGTCTTAAGTTTATGGATTTTAATTCTAGCTGCATACGTGCCCCAGTTTGTGTACTTATCCTCCATGAATGTACGTAGGTCTGTAAAAATCTGTCAAAAGCCTTTATGATTTTCATGTACCAAATTGGGACCCACAGAAGCAAATTCAGAACCATTCACTTTGAATTATTTCCTGGATTGCTTTGAGTTGCACAGTGCATGGCACATAGTACACACTCAGTGACTATTAGTTTAATGGAGTCCATTAAGAAACATTATAGAATATACTATAGTTTTTCCCTATGTAAAAGCAATCAAATAAAGCCATTCCATTGTCCACTGACTAGGTCCCACAGTGCCATCATGTCTTTGAGGGAAGGGAACACTGACAGTTTTTTTTCACTGCCAGTATTTGGTACTGGGTTTTCAATGTAATGTCCCCAGATTCTTGTGTTTTGATGCAGACTTTTTTTTGAAGTGTTATTATTATTATTTTATTTGTAAAAAGGAAGCATTTACAAAACCACAGGATAAGAGGGGTACAACTCCACACAATTTCCACCACGAGAACTCCCTATCCCCTCCCCTCCCCTGATAGCTTTCCTGTTCTTTAACACTCTGGGGTATGGACCCAAGGTCATTGTGGGATGCAGAAGGTGGAAGGTCTGGCTTCTTTAATTGCTTCCCCGCTGAACATGGATATTGACAGGTTGATCTATACTCCCATCCTGCCTCTCTCTTTCCCTAGTAAGGTGGATTTCTGGGGAAGCGGAGCTCCAGGACACATTGGTGGGGTTCTCTGTCCAGGGAAGTCTGGTTGGCATCATGCTAGCATCTGGACCCTGGTGGCTAAAAGAGTGTTAACATATGAATCCAAACTAATTGTTGAACAATCATGAACCTAAAGGCTGGAATAGTGCAGAAGATAAAAGTTCTGGCTTCTGGAATTGTTTTTTCCCTGAACATGGACATTGGCAGGTCAATCCATAACCCCAGCCTGTCTCTATCTTTTCCTAGTGTGATTGGGCTCTGGGGAGGTGAGGTTCCAGGACATATTGGCGAGGTTCCTGCCCAGGGAAGTCAGGATGGCATCATGGTAGCATCTGAGACTTGGTGAGATTATTGGAGCTGGAGGATTGCCATCACAGGTTTAGTGTCTCTGGATACAGTCCAAAGTGAACATGGTGAGGTGGCATTGGTTGCGTTGATTTGGTTGAGATCAGCAGAAATTGTGTCAGATTATCAGGCCACCCCATCAGCTGGGCCCTAACCGGGAAGTCCTGAGATTCCCAAACAGACATGATAGGCCTAGACCTCAAATAAATCCCTCTATCCATTGTTACCAGTCATTTCTATCAGGAACAACACAATAGACTCCTTTGTGGGCCCCAATAGGACCTTACCCTCAACTTGGATCAACAATGGTAGAGAATGTTCCATCCTCCAAAGGGAGGATGGACAACATACTTTATGCTAAACCTGAGGAAGATGGGTCAATATTGGGGCAGCTTGGAATGTTCCTACTCATGACCACAGAACGTTAGCTCAGATCTATAGGGATGCAGAGGTCACATAGGCTCCTAAGCTGAATATGGGCCCCAGCTCAGATCAAATCGATGGGGTTTACAGTCAACAATATTTATACTCCTTTCTCATATTAGGGAGCTACGCTCTTCCCTGATCCAGCTTTCTGGTCATTTGTCCAGCTATAACATCATCTCCCCAGACAATAACTTGGATCCACCTGCATATCAGATTTCAGGCTCAGGGGAAAAAAAGAAAGAAAAAACTAGTATAGCCGGGGGAGTCGGGCTGTAGCGCAGCAGGTGGCGCAAAGCACAAGGACAGGCATAAGGATCCTGGTTCGAACCCCGGCTCCCCACCTGCAGGGGAGTCGCTTCACAGGCAGTGAAGCAGGTCTGCAGGTGTCTATCTTTCTCTCCTCCTCTCTGTCTTCCCTTCCTCTCTCCATTTCTCTCTGTCCTATCCAACAACGACAACAACAATAATAACTACAACAATAAAACAACAAGGGCAACAAAAGGGAATAAATAAATTAAATTAAATTAAATTAAAAAAAAAACTAGTATAGCCACAGGCCCTTTGGAATATAACTAAATTATGCCTACTAGCTATCTACAAAATGGAGGCCCCCCCAACTCTTCTTCTGCACTGTTCCAGCCTTTAGGTCCATGATTGGTCAACAGTTTGTTTGGCTTTGTATGTTAACTCTCTTTTCAGCCACCAGGTTCTAGATGCTAGCATGATGGCGACCAGACCTCCCTGTACAGACAACCCCACCAATATGTCCTGGAGCTCCGCTTCCCCAAAGCCCTTTCTCACTAGGGAAAGAGAAAGACAGGCTGGGAGTATGGATCGACCTGTCAATGCCCATGTTCAGCGGGGAAGCAATTACAGAAGCCAGACCTTCCCACAATGACCTTGCATCCATACTCCCAGAGCGTTAAAGAATAGGTAAGCTATCAGGGGAGGGGATGGGATACAGAGTTCTGGTGATGGGAATTGTGTGGAGTTGTACTCCTCTTATCCTATGGTTTAGTCAGTGTTTCCTTTTTATAAATAGAAAATTTTCAAAAAACAAAACAAACAAAAAAAAAGAAATTGTGTTAGATGGCACGGATCAAGAGAAGCATGAAGAAAAACAAGCAATACCTGAGAGTTTCAGGGCTTGGAGAAATATAGATTTTTTAAAGAGAATGAAGAAATCTCCTTGGTGTCTTATAGTTTAAGAAGGCAATAGATAATTCAGATAAAACATTGCAGATGTTTTTTTCATCTTATTGGATCATCAAATAAACATGTTTATCAAATCTGTGTAATTTGTTATGATTATAATTATTTGTTAAATTTCAAGTTTTAAATGTTTTTATTGAATAAGCTTCATTTCATATATATATATATATTTTCACATTAGGCTGTTTACAAGGAAAAAAATTTTTTGGAGACTCGTTAACACTGAAAAATGCTGAAGGGAAATAAGAAAATTATTTATTTCCTTAGAAGTCTTGTGGTGACTTAAACAATTATCTGTTAGTGGAGTACATAGATTTGCAGTTAGATACATTTATGTTCCTTGTGTAATATTGGATTGTCGGAAAAAGCATAATGCACTTTTGCATAGAGAACATAGAAAATACTTTATGACTGTTCTGGCAATTCAATATGACCTCAAAATAACTTTTTGGGCTTTTAAATATAAATGATTATTTAGTTATTTGAGAATAGGAGGGAGTATAAATAAGTTATGCCACTTATAATGTGATTTACTGCAAACTGGAAAAAAAAAAAAAGAATAAGACTCAGAATGGCTTTACCAGTCAAGAAATTTATTATGTCACAAAACAAGAATTTTTAAGGTAAGTGTGACAACTTTATGTGGTTTAAAGACAGTTTTATTTTCTACTTTTCTATCCATGATATGCAAAGTAGTTTGTCCTGCATAATAGCAATATGGCTGCAGCAGCTCCAGTCCTTACATCCTCATGCAAAGAAAGATGCAGTAAAAGGAATTATGCTAGTCCCCTCCGCCCCCACATTTTGGCCAAAATCAAGACTCCTAACTCTCTCAGCCATTTGCTGACCAGAAAGAATTAAATTACAATCAAATTACACTAATCAAGATTGATACTCTGAGACTGAGTCAAGTTGTGGGCCAGAAACTTCTGCTAGTACTATTGCTAGGGCTATGGGAAAATGTCCTTCCTCACCCTCCCTCTTTTCCTTTCCTTCCTTCCTTCCTGCCTGCCTGCCATCCAATAGTGGTCTCATGCATACATGATTTCACTGTTTCATGCCATTTTTTTTCATTCAGAGAGAAAGAAAGAGAAGATGGTAAGACACTGGAACTTCCTCTGTTGCCACACACCTTCTATGAGGTGCTGGGGCTAGATTCTGGACATTTTATCTGGTGAAATCTCTCTCTGGCCCAGAGAAGACATTATAATAATAGTATTATTCAGCTTAAGCTCACCTACCATGAAATTCACAATTTGTTGTGTACAATTCAATGGCTTTGGATTATTAACAATATTGAGCAACTGTTACCAAAGTCAATTTTAGAAATATTCTTTATCTGTCTCATTAAAAAATAAATATAAGGGGCCGGGTGGTGGCACACCTGGTTGAGCACACAGCACAGGTTACAGTGTGCAAGGACCCAAGTTTGCCTCTGGTCCCCATCTGTAGGGAGACAGCTTTTTGAGCAGTGGAACAGTGCTGCAGGTATCTCTCTTTCTCCCTCTCTATCTCTCCCTACCCTTTAGATTTCTGGTTGTTTCTACCCAATAAATAAAGATAATTTTAAAAAATTGGAAAGGTGGCATACTGCACCAAAGTAAAAGGCTCTGGGGTAGTTGGCAAGGGGTGATTCAGGTCCTGTAACATGATAACAGAGGACTTAGTGGGAGTTGTATTATGTGGAAAATTGGGAAATGTTATACATGTATAAACTACTGTATTTACTGTCAACTGTAAAACATTAATCTTCCAATAAAGAAATAAAACAAACAAACAAACAAGTAAATGAATAAATAAGCAAGGGCTGTGGAAACAGTATAATGGTTATGCAAAAAGACTTTCATGCTTGATGCTCTGATGTCCTAGGTTCATTCCTAGCACTACCATAAGCCAGAGCTAAGTAGTGCTCTAGATATTCTCTTTGTGTCTTTCTCTCTGTATGTCTTTTATTAAAAAGTAAATAAATATTAAAATAAATAAATACAAAAAGGAGGGCTGAGGAGACAGCATAATGGTTATGCAAAAAGACTTTCATGCCTGAGGCACCAAAGGTCCCAGATTCAAACCCCAGGACCACCATGAGCCAGTGCTGAGCAGTGCTTTGGGCTCTCTGTGCGTATCTTTCTTGTTGTATATCTTTTATTAAAAAATAAATAAGTACAAAGAAAGGAACTTTAAAGCACCCAAAAAGTAGGTCTCATACTCTTAAGTAGCCACATTCTATTACCCCTCACTAGTCTGCTTTCTCTATTTATGAATTTGCTCATTCTGGATATATATTCTTTATACAAAGAATCATACCATGTTATAGCATATATCAGTACTTCATTTCCTTTTTGGTTTTATATAGGGAAATGAATTTATAATATTCAAGTTTTTATGACTGAGCTATATTTTATTCCATTAACTTATTGATATGCATTTGAATTAGTTCATTTTTAATTTTTTTCTTTTTTATTTATAAAAAGGAAACATTGCTTGCTTCTGTTTTGTTTAGATTTTTTTCTGGCCAATGTATTTTTTGATGTGATATAAATTATACCTCATTCAGAACTATGGTGGTTATCTCTGGGAGGTGGGAGGGTGGTGACACAGAACTTTGGTAGTGGGTGTGGTACGTAATTATACATTATAATCTTACAATCTTGTAACATACTATTAATAACAAATAAAATTATTAAAACAAAAAAAGGAACATTGACAAAACCATAGGATAAGAAAGGTACAACTCCACACAATTTCCACCATCAGAATTCTGCATCTCATCCCCTACCCTGATAGCTTTCCTATTCTTTATCCCTCTGGGAGTATGGAGCCAAGGTCATTATGGAGTGCAGAAGATGGAAGGTCTGACTTCTGTAGTTGCTTCCCCGCTGAACATGGGCATTGACAGGTCCATCCATACTCCCAGCCTGTCTCTCTCTTTCTGTAGTGGGGAAGGGCTCTGGGGAAGTGGATCTCCAGGTCACATTGGTGGGGTCGTCTATCCAGGGAAGTCTGGTTGGCATCATGGTAGCATCTGGAACCTGGTGGCTGAAAGAAGAGTTAACATATATATATATATATATATATATATATATATACATATATATATATATATATATATATATATATAAAGCCAAACAAATTGTTGACAAATCATGAAGCTAAAGGCTGGAATAGTGCAGATGAAAAATTGGGGATCTCTGTTTTGTAGTTAGTAGGCCTATTTTAGGTATATTCCTAAGAGTCCATGACTATAGTGGTTTTTTTTTCTCTTTTTTTTCTGAGCCTTATATACAGGTGGATCCAAGTTATTGTCTGTGGAGATGATGTCATGGCTGGAAGAAGGACTAGAAAGCTGGATCCGTGAAGAGAGTAGCTCCCAAATATGGGAAAGCTGTATAAATACTGTTGACTATAAACCCCATTGATTTGATCTGAGCTGGGGCCCGTATTCAGTTTAAGAGCCTATGTGACCTCTGCATCCATGTAGATCTGAGCTCACATTCTGTGGTCATGAGTAGGAACATTCCAAGCTGCCCCAATTTCAGGACCCATCTTCCTTGGGTGGTGCATAGAGTATGTTGTCCATCCTCCTTTCTGTACCATTGTTGATCCAAGTTGAAGGCAAGGTCTTAGGAGGGTCCACAAAGGTGTCTATTTTGTTGTTCCTGATAGAGATGACTGGTAATATTAGGGAGAGGGATTTATTTCAGGTCTAGGCCAATCATGTTTGTTTGGGAATCTCAGGACTTCCTGACTAGGGCCCCAGCTGATGGGGTGTCCTGATAGTGACTAAAGAGTCATCGTGAAAGTAAGCCAGTCTCTTGCCCTCATTCAGCTTTTGCACTCCTTGCTTTTATGATGTTAGTTTTGGAGTGAGGAAAATGTAATAGCAAGTAGGTTAGGAGGGTATCTAAGTCTAAGGAGACACAATTTCATTATGAACTTTATACTGACTCTCTGCAGACTATTGTGTACTTTTACTTTCAGGTATATGTTTTACCCTAATTTTATGGATACATGTGAGCATATGATCTATCTCATGGGACCTGGTCTATATCTAGGTTTTGGGACTTTGTTAGGAGGTGAACCACCTGGAATGGAATTAGAGAATACTATGAAAGGAAAGGTCTCACCCAAGTAATGAGGCTAAAGGGTTGACATTCCATGTTTGACGTCTCTGGACACAGTCTGAAGTTAAGCATGCTGAGGTGGTACTTTTTGCTTTGTTTAGGTTTGGATCAGCAGATGCAATATCATTTGGTATGAATTGAGAGAAGCATGCAGGAAAGTGAGCCCAACCCTCGAGGTTCCAGGACTGGGGGACATATAGGCTCTATAGAGGAAGTGGGAGGTTCCTCTTGTGTTAGGGTTTAAGAAAACAATAGATAGTTATTGCTATAATCACATTATTTGGCCATTGGGTTCACTTTGAAAAATCAATTTGCTAAGATTTTCTGTATCATACACAACATCACCATGATTTATGTCCTTTGACATTATTTGTATATAGCTGTGCCACTGGTTGCTTCTGTTCTCCCTGGTCTATGCCTTTAAGAGAGTCAACATTTCAAAGACTCAGCCTATGGTCTGTGCATTAAAAAGTTTGAGACATTCAATCAAACTTCCCCCTCTCACATTAATTAAATAGTTATTTATATGACTACAGATTAATAGGAGTGTACATAAACACCATTCCCACCACCAAAAGACTGTGTCCCATCTCAACCCCCCACCCAGTGAAGCCGAACTTCCACCCTTGCACTCAACCCAGAGATTTTTACTTTGGTGCCCTATTCCAACCTTTCTTTCTCTCTTCCTTCCTTCTTTCCTTCCTTCTTTCCTTCCTTCTTTCCTTCCTTCTTTCCTTCCTTCTTTCCTTCCTTCCTTCCTTCCTTCCTTCCTTCCTTCCTTCACTGGGGTCATTGCTGGGTCTCAGTGCCAGCACTATGAATCCACCACTAGCAGTGACCATTTTTCCATTTTTTAAATTAAATAGGACAGTGAAATTGACAGAGGTTGGGGAGATAAGATAGAGATAGGGAGAAAAAGATAAACACCTGAAGACCAGCTTCACTGCTTGTGAAGTGGACTCCCTGCAGGTGGGGTGCAGGGGATCAAACCTGGGTCGTTGAGCTTGCTAATACTTGTGCTTAACCAGATATGCCATCACCCAGACCCCTGAATTATTTCTACATTTTATATTTTACAACATTTATTTAAATATGCATTTTCACTTATCTTAGGTATATACCTAGTAGTGGACTTGTTGGGTCATATAGTACTTTTATGTTTAATTTTTTGAGGAACTTTCAAGTTCTGAGGTGGTCAAAAGTTTTCCCCTATTTCTCCCCATTCTCTACAATATTTGTAACTGTCTTTTTTGATGTCCAAGTAGGTATGAGGTAACATATCTTTGTTGTTTGTAGTTCATTCATTCATTCATTCATTTATTCTTTCTTTCTTTCTTTCGTAACTTATGGAGAAATGGAGGAGCAAAGATATCTGAAAAAGTCTGGGATCATGTTTATAAGAAAGAAGAGAGAATTGGCTATTAGAGGCCAACAGTAGGATTTGGTCATGGATAATTTTGTAAATGTCTTTAATTAGTTTGATAACTTTATTAACTTTAGTTTAACTTTGTATATTTACTCTTTGTTTATGTGTACTTTCACCCTTCTGGGCTCCTTTTCATTCAGAGAAGAGAGACACAGAGAGGGAGTTACACTGTAGCCCAGGAGCTTCCCCCCAATGCCATAGATAGTAGCTCCACTGTGCTTCGCCTGAAGCCTGGATTGTATGTATAGCAAAGCACATGCTGTACCAAGGGAACCATCTCTCTTTCCCTGGTGTGCTTTACAAATTCTCAGAGTTTCTCAGCTAAGGGACACAAGAAAGATTAATTCTGAGTACAAACATATCTGGATGTAATCATCAATTCTACCCTTAAAACACGACATGAAAAATGTAACTATTAAGATTTAGTTGGGAGGATGTATTAATTATACCAACATATGATCTGGATGTTACAATAGATGATTGATGCTATCAGTTCTCAGAAGACTACAGTATTTGTCAGACCCATTTCCCTTCCAACGAAGAGCTGGGCATGGTGAAGAATGGTAAGAAATACAAATTTTCTTTAGAAATATAATCATGGCTTACTACATAAACATACACACACACACACACACACACACACACACACACACACACACACACACATTGCCACTAGAGTTATCACTGGGCTTCGGTACCGTTATTATGAATCCACCGTTCTTGGCGGCCATTATTTCTTTATTTTTTTCTATTTTATTGCATAGGATAGAGAAATTGAGAGGGGAGAATAGAGTAGGAGAAAGAAAGATGCCTTTAGACCTGGTTCACCACTTGTGAAACATCCCCCCCTGCAGGTGGGGAGTGAGTTCTAGTCCCGGGTCCTTGTGCATAGTACTATGTGCTCTTAAACAGGTGTGCCACTGCCTTGCCCTAGAAGGATTTCCTCAGGGAATGTGTATGTGAGTCCTATAAATCCATAGGTCAAACAGTTTAGATTAAGAGTTTTAAAAACACTTTACTGGGGGAAAATAATGATTTACCAGTTAATTGTTACATGTATACAATTTCTTTTTCATTGGTGATTTAAGAATGATCTACAAGATTGTGGGATAAGAGGGGTACAATACCACACAGTTCTCACCACCAGAATTCAGTGTCCCATCTTCATTGGAAGCTTCCCTATTAATTATCTCTCTGTGTGTATGGACCAAATATCTTTATAGGGTGCAGAAGGTGGGAGGTCTGGGTTCTGTAATTGTTTTTCCACTATATGTGGACATTGGCAGGTCAATCTGTACTCCCAGCCTGTTTCTGCCTTTGCCTAGTTGGGTAGGGATCTGGGGAGGTGGGGTTCCAGGACACATTGATGAGGTTGTTTGCCCAGGGAAATCAGGTTGGTGTCATAGTAAACATCTGCAACTTGGTGGCTGAAAAGCATTAAGATATAAAGCAGAACAAATTATTTAGTAATCAGGAACCTAAAGTTAAGAATATCTCAGATGAGATTTGGGGTCTTCATGTTGGAAAAAGATAGGAAATTATTTCTAGGTATGTTCCAGGTGGCCCAAGACTTTAATAGATACCATGCAGGGCTGAACGTATTATCTAAGAGGATGGTGTCAGAGTTGGAAATAGGACTAGAAAGATGGATCAGGGCAGAGAGTAGCTCCCAAATACAGGAAATGCATATAAACACCATTAACTATAAACCCCATTAATCTGACCTAGGACCATGTCTATCCATACTTAGCACAGTAGTAGCCTGTTCAACCTCTGCATCCTTGTTAATCTGAACTCCCATTCTATGGTCATATCTAGGAACATTCTAGGCTGTCCTCATTTCTCTGCATCCTTGTTAATCTGAACTCCCATTCCATGGTCATATCTAGGAACATTCTAGGCTGTCCTCATTTCAGGACCAGCCTTTCTTCAGTAGCAGAGTATGCTGACCCAGCCTCCCTCTGTAGAGTGGGGCAGTTTCTACCATTATTGTTCTACATTTAGGGCAAGGTTCCTGTAGAGGCCCACAAGAGGGCTTAGATGTTGTTTCTGATGGAGATGACCAGCGATGGTGTAGAGAGGGATCTCTTAGAGGTCTAGGCCCATCATATTTGTATGAGAATCCCAGGATTCATTGTATAGGACCCTGGATGATGGAGTGGCATGGTAGTGACCAAAAGGGCCATAATTAAAGTGTGCGGTCTCTTGTCATTATCTGGTTTTTGTAGTCCTTACTTTATCTGACACGATTGGATATAGAGTGAAATACGAAGTAGGTGAGGAGGGTATCTAGGTCCATGTAGAAAATATTTGATTAAGTACTTTATGCTGTCTTTTTTAGGTCTTTCTCTTTGCTTGCCACACTTATTAAGTCACTGTAGACTATTGCACATTTACTTTAAGGTATATATTTCTCCCAATTTATGCATATGTATGTGTACAATTTCTTATCTCTCCATGATAGATGTCTGCACACCATTCCTACCACCTACTGACAAGACTTTTAAAGTGGAATAACATGAGAAGTTAAAGGGCTTAAAATCAAAAGGCAATTTATAGTCTCTTATGATTAGCAATCAGAGGCTCAGTGCTTTGGCCCCTCCCTGATCCTTCATGGGTTATTCTATCCAATTTCTTGTTGATCTGAACTTGGCTTTATTCTGGTTAGCTATGTTCTTTTTTTTTTTTTCTTTCAAAAATCTTATCTCTTCATGTACTTATGACTGTTTCTTTTTTGTTAATTAATTAAGAGAGAGAGGGATCCCACACCATGGAAGTTTCCTCAATACAGTGAAGGTTGGCTCGAACCTGGGTTGCAGACGTGACATCATGGACTGTTTCTGTTTTTACTTGCCTGCATACAGTATCTTGGATCTCTGGTAGCATATTCTATCTCTCCTTATTTAACTAAACATAAATTGTTATTAGGTACTACTATTTCTCTGTCCAATAGTCTTTTCCTCTTCCTTTATTGTTAAGATATCAGGTATCCTAAAGTAATGATCATACTGGATATTTTTACAAATGGAAGGGAATTTAGCAGTCATTTAGACCTCATTTTCTAACTATGGGAATGACATGCAAGCCTGTACTTTTGAGTTAGGCCAGACACCTTAAATGCTAAATTCCATTTGTTTTTGTGTCTCACAAATATATACAGTGGTTTCTTGACACTGGTCAGCATAAGTGCAGGTGATATTATCTACTAGTACTACATGGGCCCGTGCTATCTCTTGGGAAGCTATTAAATCAGAATCTTTAGAAGTGGAACCCAAAATTAGTACTTTTACAAGCTCCCAAGAGTGATTAAAATACTGAGAACTGCTTGCTAGTCTAACTTACAAAAACATGCTATAGAGAAGTATAGACACTAATGCCAGAAAGTGGATGCTTGGGTACGACTCATTTTTTTTTTCTGGTTGATATTCTATCCCATGTGCTATTATATCCCTTCATCCTCGCTTCACAATGTTCCTTGACATTGCTACAAAGACCATCTTGATTGGGAACTTAAAATATATATTTATGATCTATGTTAGCATTTAGATGGGAAAATATTCAAAAATAGTTCTTGATCTCTATAAATTTGATGTCTTTATTTTTGGCTTACATGTATCTTAGATATGTATCTTAGAGGGTTCAGTATTTTCCCATTGTTGTTATATACTATATACATTTGGTTTAAAACATGGGTTATAGGGATGCTGAAGCAGAATGAATATGCTTGTACCCTTTTATCAGTGAGTTTATTCAAATGATGATACTTCCCCCTGACTTATTAATATTAGTACTCAGATACATGAATAAGAGAATTATTCTAGTGAACACATTGAGGAATTTATGTGTTTTTTTTTCTGTGAATTGTGCCCTAGTTAAGCTCTGAATAACATGATTGTCTTGGGCTTCTTTTACTCTAGGAATGCAATCCAAACATGATCATTGGTGTTGAATTCATAATGCACAGTTATTTGGGAATCATGGCATGTTAGTTTGTTCACACCAAATAGACTTGTTGGGAGGTCAGCCATTCTTGGAAATTGCTCCCAAAGAAACCAATCATTATCAGGTTTTATTACATGTGCATGGTGTAAAGTGCTCCAAAATCTATAACAGCAACAAAAATGTAGTATCAGTCAATGGATTCAAAAGCATATGTAATGTGTAAGTGTCTATCAGCATGCAATTTTGTTCTGACTATTTGAATTGTAACCTGATGGTGACATTATTTTCAAGCTATATTCTGTATTGGGGTGAATGCTATAACAGACTAGTTAAACTGGAGCAGGAAATTATCCCAGTGCTTCTAATATAAGGCAAAAATTCTATTTTTACATGAATGTCTATGGAATCATTTTCTAGGTGATTAAGTAAACATGATCAGTGATCAGTCAGTTCACAGGTCCCAGTTATGGCCCTGGTATATTAGGGTCATATATATCCAGTCTATACTCTTTCTCCCTTATTCTGATTAAATTGCTTTTTCTTGAGGGGGGGCACAAATATCAGGTTGGATTTTTAAAATTTTTATTTATAGAAACGAAACACTGAAGGAAATCAGGTGGTAGTTCAGCAGGTTAAGCACAGGTGGCACAAAGCACAGGATGGGTATAAGGATCCCGGTTCGAGCCCCCGGCTCCTCACCTGCAGGGGGGTTGCTTCACAGGCGGTGAAGCAGGTCTGCAGGTGTCTGTATTTCTCTCCCTTTCTCTTTCTTTCCCTCCTCTCTCGATTTCTCTCTGTCCTATCCAACAACGATGACATCAATAACAATAATAACTACATCAATAAAACAACAAGGGTAACAAAAGGGAATAAATAGATACATAAATATAAAAAAATAAATAAAAATGAAACACTGAAAAAAAACATAGGATAAGGGGTACAACTCCACACAGTTCCCACCACCAGAACTCCATATCCTATCCCATCCCCTGATAGCTTTCCTGTTCCTTATCCCTCTGGGAGTATAGACCCAGGGTCATAGTCCCCCAGGTGACTCTACTGTGAAACCAGGTTTAAAGAAGGTTATACTTGACCATATGCTTTGAGAGGATAGGCAAATGCCTGACACATAACAGTTCAGCAAATATTTACCTAAAGTGAAGTTATCAGCAGTGTAGTTGGTAGAAACTGAAACGTTTAGATTTTTTTTTTCAGATAGCAACATTTGCTAAAAGTTTATAGAGTGGTCAGAAGACTGTGGATAGTTAAAAAGAAATAAGATTTCTCAGAAGCTTTCATTGGGAAGGTTCCTTAATTAGTGAGTTGTTATGCCTGTGCTGGCCTAAAATGCAAAAGTATCAAACCGAGAAACACACAGATCCTGACCTTAAGGTGTTTGTAATTGCCGCAGTTTCCACGTCCTCTCTTTCTCTCTCTCTTTTTTGTTGCCTTGTTGTTTTATTGTTGTAGTTATTATCGTTGTTGTTATTGATGTCGTCGTTGTTGGATAGGACAGAGAGAAATGGAGAGAGGAGGGGAAGACGGAGAGGGGGAGAGAAAGATAGACACCTGCAGACCTGCTTCACTGCCTGTTAAGTGACTCCCCTGCACGTGGGGAGCCGGGCGCTCGAACCGGGATCCTTAAGCCGGCCCTTGCACTTAGCGCCATGTGCGCTTAACCCATTGCACTGCTGCCCGAGTCCCTTCCAGTTCCTCTGGCTCTGTGATTTTTCCCTGTTCTTAAACTCCTTTCAAAAAGCAGACAATGACTACATCAGGTGTATCTGCTTTTATTTTCATTATAATATGAAGAGGAGGAAAGTGAAGATATGTTGAAGAGAGTAGAGACCACCGCTGGAGGTGATTTCAAGGTAATTTCCAAGTCTGTTAGTGCAGTAATATTTCTGGATTACACTTCTGCTTGGACTTTACACTTAGATAGCTAGTTCACTCTTAATTGCAACCCAGCAGTTCTCCAAACAGATGAAATTCAAGCTAGTTTCCATCTCTTAGTCTTTGTCATAACTTCTCTGACTTCAGAGTCTTATCCCAAACCCCAGGGTTATGACTCCAATTTAAATATGTAAATTTAGGAAATGTAATGCCAGTGCCCTTTCTTTTTTAGTGTAGATTGGCTCCAAATGCTGGCATAGCTGGGATTTGATAATTACTTCGGCCTGTAGTAAATCTACTTGGGTAGTGAGTCAGGTAACATTTAACTAATTGATTGTATTTTCTTTTTATTAATTCCATGTTTGCAATTGAGTTGAGTTATGTATGAAGCAGGAAAAAACATCCTGCTGTTCTTCGAAAATGGTGCCATATTTTAACACACAGTGTTTCAAGCATACTAATGTCTAAGGAGACTACTTGAAGATTAAAATACAGTTTTGGCTTGTCGAAGAAAAACCTCCTAACAACAGTCAGTACAACACGCATGCAGTGAAATTGACAGTCAACTGATCTATTAAGTGTGGAGACAGATGTGTCCTGTAAAAGATGTTTGTCTCATTGCAGGGAGACGTGCCCGTGCATTATTCATATCAATGCAGACTCTACATTCAGATCCTCTCTAAGTGTTCCCTTTTGAAGCACTTTCATGCTGAATTGCTGCCTGTGAAATTGTGTTTTACCATTAACACCCAATTTGACTTTTTGCAGTATCCCAGTAGCAAAGTAGGGTAGAAACTAAGGGTCAAAGAATAGCTTAATCTGAAAATCCCAGCTTTATGTAGATACAGTTGGCATAAGAGGACTCCAAGTGAGGTAGTGCTTTGAGAAAATAAAAGCTCTACAGATGTTAGATGGGATTATTGTACTCAAGGATGCTTGGCATTTAAAGTCCCTCTGTTTTGCTGATTAGCAAACTTTCTCTAATTACTTACATAAAGAGAAAGTAAAAACAAGTAAAAATGGAAAATTAGCAAAAATGTAAAAAATAATCTCCAATTCTGTTTAATAGTCTCACCTGAGGAACTTAAAGCAGTTAGTTTTTACTTTTTAAAAAAAAACTCAGATGATTAATTCAGTATACATCAATATTAAATTTTTCATTAAATGGCTGGACAAGTGTAGAAAGAAAGGCCTATAATTAATGCAGTAAGTGACTCTGGAAATTGCTTTTAAAAAGAACTTTCCCCCTCCCAGTCATCCACCAAGGGCATTGGAAGAGTTGAAACTCTCAAAGAACTCTGCTTGTTTCACCTTTTCTGTGTTAAAAGAGAACACTTGGTGGCAGTCCTCTTTAAGCACCAAATTTCTTTGATTTAGCTCTTTCCTTTAAGCACCATATTTCTTTGATTTAGCTCCTTCTTGGGGGAAACAAAAGCAGTTCCCTCAAGCTTTTCTTTGGCTCCTGGAAGATTCCCTACTCCTTTAAGCAGTAACTGAACTACTAAGACATTTTCTCCACTGAGGAAACAGCAGTTGGGGGACTCTAGCTTGATGTTTTTTTTCCTCACTTGAGACTCAGCTTGTTGAGGAAAGAATTGCCTCTTTGGGGTTTTAAGACCCATCTCCACTCTTTGCATTATCACTGACTTAATTATTGTTTATTCTATCTTTTCTGCTTTCCGTAGCAACTTTTTCAGCATGGTTAAGATCAAGACTTTCCATACTGCCCTCTTCAATAGTATCCACCAGTCTCTTGACCTGATAAGAAATCTTGAGTCCAAGGTATTTTTGAATGGCAGTACTTTTGGGTGTCTCAAGCTTCTTCCTTCACAGTATCACAGTTTGCACAAGTTGTCCAGACAACTCTAGTTCTGTGTGATCTAGAACTGCATAGCTATTCCTTCTCTCTTAAAATGTTCCTTACAGAACAATGGCTTCATGGGAGTGAGAAGCAATCATTTTTGACTCTTGAGTTCTGCAGAGGTTGCAAAAACAGTCAAAGAACATGAGGCAAACTGACTAGGAATAAAGAGAAATGTATTAATAACATGTATGTCTCCTATAAATTTGGGAGAAACCTGGGAATTCTGAGTGTCTCATTACATGGTCCTAGACATTTTTTTTCATTAATTTTCTCCTCCATTTTTAGTAATAATTTAACAGAACTTTACACAACTCAGAAAGTTAAGGGGTATATTTCACAGTCATATATAGTCAGTGTAAGTCATTGCACCCCCTATCAAAGTTCTGTGTTTCCCCTCCTCCCCAGATGACCATTATAGCTTTAACAAAATCCAAGTAACTTTAGTGTTTTTTTTTTTTTTGGCCATTGTAAAATTGTGATTAATAGGGTTTACAGAATTCAAGATTAAAGAATAAAGTTCCATACCACACTCACCACCAAAGTTCGGTAGCCCTAGCCTTCTAACAGTAGCCACCATGGTCCTCAAACAGTATTAGAGACAGACAGTATTTTATTTTTATTATTTTTTTGAAAGTTCATGTGTTTCAGTTCTCTAGATTCTATGTATAAGTGAAGCCACCAATTTTCCTTAGTCACTTATTGTAGTTAGGATAACCATATATCATTCTATCCATTTTGTTCCAAATGATATAATCCTATCATATATATATATATATATATATATATATATATATATATATATATATATATATATATAGCAGAACAGTGTACTGTAGAATGTATATGCCCTAACTTATTTATCCAGCCATCTGTCATTGAGCATTTGTGTTGATTCTGTATATTGGTTATTGTAAATAGTGAAACTATGAATGTAGGCATGAGAGGCTCTTTGCATAACTATTATGCTATCTACCCCTCCCTCTCTTCCTTTCTTAAACCATGCATATCCCTCTTCACTTCCACACTTCTTTTTTAAAAATTATCTTTTATTTTATTTTATATTTATTTATTTATTTATAAAAAGGAAACATTGACTAGACCATAGGATAAGAGGTGTACAACTTCACACAGTTCCCACCACCAGAACTCCCTATCCCATCCCCTCCCCTGATAGCTTTCCTATTCTTTAATCCTCTAGGAGTATGGACTCAAGGTTACTGTGGGATGCATAAGGTTGAAGGTTTGGCTTCTGTAATTGCTTCCCTGATGAACATAGGTGTTCACAGGTCGATCCATACTCCCAGCCTGTTTCTCTCTTTCCCTAGTGTGAAAGGGCTCTGGGGAAGCGGAGCTCCAGGACATATTGGTGGGTTGTCTGTCCAGGGAAGTCTGGTTGGTATCATGCCAGCATCTGGAACCTGGTGGTTGAAAAGAGTTATCAGACAAAGCCAAAAAAATTGTTGACAAATCATGGACCTAAAGGCTGGAATAGTGCAGATGAAGAGTTGGGGGGGGGTCTCCATTTTGTAGATAGCTCATAGGCATATTTTTGTTATATTCCAAAGGGCCTGTCCACACTACTTACCCTTCACAGCCTTCCTTACAGTAGATAATGTCCTACTGATGTACACTGATTAGCTTCTGTTAAAAATATTTTTTATTATTTTTATTTATTTATTGAATAGAGACAGACAGAAAATGAGAGGGAAGGAGGAGAGAGAGAGAGAGAGAGAGAGAGAGAGAGAGAGAGAGAGAGAGAGAGAGAGGCATCTGCAGCCCTGCTTTACTACTCGCAAAGCTTCTTTATAATGGCACTGGCAACATTTGGGTTGGGTAATTCTTTGTTATCAGGGGATTGTTGTGAATATTGTAGGATATTAAGCAGCATCCCTGGCCTCTACCTGACACATTCCAGTAGCATACCCCCCACCAACCTTGAAAATAAAAAAAAAAAAAAACATCTTCAAACATTGTCAGATGTCCTCAGGGAGAAGGTGGCTTGGTGACTAAATTACCCCAATCCCAAGATGAAAACTACTGGGTTAGTATATCTGAGTCCTTGTTTTTCATTAAGAAGACACAATCACTTTTCAATACAAAACATTATGTGCAGTTTTCAGTTAATGCCTGTTATGCTCACATGACTCTCAGTATACTTCCTGTATTACAAGAATTAAAAATAGTCTCATCTATTTTCTATGATTATGAAATGATTATCCAAGTTATTTATAATATCCTTACCCAACCTCATTTTCAAGCCTTTTATTTTACAAAGCAATAATCTATAATATACCACAAACAGTTCATCTATGAAAAAAAGTCTTCGTAGCTAACAGACCAGTTCCGCATTGGTCTCTGATCTGTGTGTTATGCTGACTTGCCATTATTTTTAAAGCAGTGATGCTAAAAACTATTTGTGGTAAACACTTTCACTGCTTTGTAACTTTCTGGAAAGATTAAGGATACTTTAATTTCATATTTTGGGGAATTTCTTTTTCTACTGAAGATTTTTAGCCAACATTGCTTTTTAAGATATCATGTTCTGATGATTTATTTGTTAAGTTTACCCTTTCAACATAACTGCTGCTATAAGCTCAAGATGCACCATACATTTTCAAGACCTGTCAGCCCACTAGAATTTCGATTTTTTTTTCCTCTCACACTCACAAGAATTTTATACAGACAGATTTCCAATTTAAAGATAACTTTGATTTTGTATAAACCTCGCTGTGCCATTTAAGTAATAAATATTGGTGCATGAACTGGTTTGCCTTTCTGCTGAGAACTGCTAAAAGTCTTTTAATAGAAAACAATGGGAAATGTCAAACATTGAATCACGATCTCACTGAAGCAATTCTTCTTAGAAAGACTTTCATCACACACAAGTTTTATCCTTGTTCAAATTTTGCCAGAAACTGTGGCTGGTTAAAATCTATTGTGATGCTTTGTGCAGCTTGTTTACTTCTGAACAAGAAACATACTTTCTAATATGTTGCTAGACTTTAATTTACTGAATTTTTCATCTCTCTGTAGAGGTAAAATGAGGTTATGACAATATTTTAGGTTGATTATTCAACTATGCTATGGCATGATACCCACATGCATGTTTAATAGTATGTGTCTGGTTGCTTTAAAGCAACTAAAGTAGAATCCCTCCCAGTGAGCCACTTATTTTCATTCTGTCTTCATGTCACTCTGTGCCTTCTAACCCACACCAGCTGTCTCACAACACAGGCTGCGGGAATAGAATGTGGGCTCAGGGTTCAGTCATCAGTATAGAAAATTTGCTAGGATAATATAAACTACTATGTTTATTTATCTTAGCATTTATTTTTCACCCTTTAACCAAAATGAAAGTCAAGAAGTTACTGAGATCACATGTTCTGACTTTATGTAAATAGTCTGCATGTGTGAAATGTGCAAAGTGTCTTCATAACTAAGCACTATTTAGACTTTATCTTGCCTACTGCCTTCTCTTCCTTACATTTCTTGATAAAACTGTGTATCTGGTGATGGTCCTCATTACCCATGCTCCAAACATTTGATTATTGTTAAATAGTATAGTTCACCAAAAACATGGTATTGTTGCCTGTGTTAGACCCTAGGAGGGGTGGGTTTTAATACCTAGAAGATGTAAGTTGTAGGTAGGGTATATTTTATCTTTACTCAGTACATACTTCCATTTCAGTGCTTCAGATATGGAAGGCACTTATTTTTTTCCCTTTTATCAGTGCCTCATTTTGGAAATGGAAAATGAACCTACTTTCTTCTACTTTTAGTTTCTTCAATTATCTCAGTTACTTTGTCTTCCCAGCTGGGAACAGAAAACCCTTTTTATAACATTATATTATAATTGCTTATATATGCTCAGTTCCATGCCACTGTAATGTGATTTTAGGATTTATCTTTTGTGGCATGGAATTTATTTTTCTTAATAATCAATATGTTAATGAATTCATCTGCAATTTACAAATGTATTGAGAATTAAGTATTTACCATACTCTGTGCTAGGCACTGGGGATGTAAATTGAGCTAAATCTAATGGAGCATAAGGGGGCACAAATAACTATGGTTTGGTGAACAAGGACTATAATATGTACAATGTGCTGTGGCAAGCAGAGGTGAGTGAGTGAGTTAGTGAGTGTGTGTGTGTGTGTTTTGTTGCCACCAAGATTATTACTGGGTCTTGGTGCTTTTATGATGAATTCACCACTCCTGGTGGCCATTTTTTTCCTTTCTTTTACTTAATAAGGTAGAGAGAAATTGAGAGGAGATCGGGAGATAGAGATGGAGAGAAAAAGAGAGACATTTATAGCACTGCCTCACTGTGAAACACCCCCCCTGCAGTTAGGGAGCAGGGGTCAAACCTGAGTGCTTGTACATGGTAATGTGTGCACTCAATTGGCTGTTCACTGCCTGCTCTTCCTCTCCCCCGTCACAGGAGAATAATTATGGTAATGAAGACTCAGAGTGGAAAACTAAGGTAAAGATAATATTCAAGCTGGTCTGGAAAGATGAGTAGAAGTCTACCAATTAAGGAAGAGTTTATGTTGAGTGCAAGGGGCTGGGATCCATTCCAAACTGGTGGAACAGCTGGTCCTTGAATAAAACAATTTCATTATAACATTAATGAGATGGAAAAAATGGAGTTACAGACCCTTGGCCACTGAGTGGAGAATGAGAAGGAACAGGAGGGGTGAGGTGAGATAAAGCAAGGAAGAGAGATGGAGAGAGACAGAAAATTGAGAAAGAGAATGCTGTAAAGAGAGAAGAGGGTGGGGGCAAATCTTTGGTCATGAGTGTGATGTGGAACAACACACTGTAATCTTTTGATCTTTTACTCACTATTAATCACAAATAACAATGAAAAAAAAAAGATTGAACAGGAGAATGAGTGAAGGAAAATGATAGAAGTACACAGGATTTGAGAAAGGAATATAACTGATAGAGCAAAACAGTTAAAGACCATCTATTTTCGTTTCTGAAGAGGGTATGGAGGTTAAAACACAGATGGGAAAAGATTCTTGGAAAATTAAGAGAATGTTTCTCCTGTTTCAAGCGAGAAAGGAGTAGGGACAGGTGAAACTACATTTAAAAAATAAATGTAAGGGAAATAGAGTTTTCAGACCTGATGACTTTTGTTAACTCAAAGTGAAAAAGTCACGCCTTAGCATAGAGTGGGCTGGCTTACATAACATAGGAGTGAATAAACAGCTGAGTAAAATCCATGCGGAAGTATCAATACTAGCTGTTTAAGGATTGAGTATTGTAAACAAAAATTTCTAGATCTGCAGTAGAGCCAATCAGCAAGAAGGCTTATCTTGTTCCCAGATGCTTATGAATAGGAAACTCAAAGCAAGCAACCCATCCCCTCATATTCCAAACCCAAACAAATGAGGGAGGACTGAGGACCTGTTTCTTTTGGGCAGGTGGTCAGATACAGTAATAGATCAGGGGCATAAGGGACTTGTAGTCACTGAAAATGACCAAAGTAGAAACTGGTAGAGTCTTAAAGCATGCTCTTTCCCTCTCTATCTCCCTGTCCCATCTCAGTTTCTCTCCAATAACAAATAAATAAAAATAGAAAAAATATAAAGGATGTTATTGGAGACTTTGCATAGGTTGAAGAACAGATATGATGAGGGTGAGGAAATCTATTTTAAAGTCTAATTGTAAGGGTTGAGCTTTAAACAGAGTCTATAATGGCTCAACTAATTTTTGTAACTAAAAAGCAAAACATGAAAAGAGTCTTTAAACTCCTGTGAAGCTTGTGACTGCGATTAGAGCTGTGAAACCTTATAAACCAAAGATTAGAAAAAAGTTAAGTTGAAATGGAAAGCTCTGTAGTGTGAACACACACACACACACACACACACATACATACACACACACACACACACACACACACTATTCCTTTAGCCTATTTGGAACAAGATAAATCTCTCTATATATTTTTTGAAAATGGAATGATTGAAACTGAGAGGATATAGTAAATTACTAGGGAATGTGGTAGGATTTTTTGGAGTTGGGTTTAGAATTCAATGTACCTTTAATATATTAATAAAATGGTTAGGAATTCACCACGTTCCATTTTGTCACTGTAGGGTATCTGAAAGGCAAAATCAGACCATGCATTAGGAAGACCTATATTGCTAATTATAAATGCATTATTTTTTTCCCTCTCTAAATAAATTTTGCTTTAACTTGAACTGTGAATAGGTTTTCCTTCCTAGGAAAAAGAAAATGTCTGGCCTTCATTTTGTTTATCCTTAACTTTCTCCCTTTATTCACTTAGACCACTAGTTTTGCTTCAGAAATATCCTCTTTACTTCATTTATATACTTCTTTATATATACATATATATATATATTATTTATAAAAAGAAAACACTGACAAAAAACATAGGAGGTGTACAACCCCACACAATTCCCACCACCAGAACTCCCTATCCCATCCCCTCCCCTGATAGCTTACCTATTCTTTTTTTTTAAAATTTTTTATTTAAGAAAGGATTAGTGAACAAAAGCATAAGGTAGGAGGGGTACAACTCCACACAATTCCCAACACCCAATCCCCATAACCCACCCCCTCCCCTGATAGCTTTCCCATTCTCTATCCCTCTGGGAGCATGGACCCAGGGTCGTTGAGGGATGCAGAAGGTAGAAGGTCTGGCTTCTGTAATTGCTTCCCCGCTGAATGGGCGTTGACTGGTCGGTCCATACCCCCAGTCTGCCTCTCTCTTTCCCTAGTAGGGTGTGACTCTGGGGAAGCTGAGCTCCAGGACACATTGGTGGGGTCTTCAATCCAGGGAAGCCTAGCCAGCATCCTGGTGGCATCTGGAACCTGGTGATTGAAAACAGAGTTAACATATGAAGCCAAACAATTTGTTGAGCAATCATGGATCCCAAGCTTGGAATAGTGGAGAGGAAGTGTTAGGGAGGTACTCACTGCAAACTCTAGTGTAGTCCTGCTTTCAGGTATATATTTTGCAGTAGTTTATGGATACGTGTGCACATAAGCTCTCTCTCACAGAAACTGGTGTATATCTAGGTTATGGGACTTTGTTAGAAAGTGAACTACCTGAGATGAAATTAGAGTGTACTATTAAAGGAAAGGTCTCACCCGAGTAATGAAGCTGAAGGGTTGTCATTCCACACGTGAAGTCTCTGGATACATTCTGAGGTGAAGCATGTTGAGGTAGCAATCGTTGCTTTGGTTAGGTTGTGATCGGCAGATGCAATGTTATTTGGTTTGGATTGGGAGATGCATACGGGAAAGTGGGCCCTATCCAAGGGTTCCAGGACTGGGGGAAGTAGGGGCTCTATAGTGAAGATGTGAGGTTCCTGCTGTCTTAGGGTTCAAAAAGACACTCAATAGTTAATATTATCATCACATCACCTATTCTTTATCCCTCTGGGAGTATGGACCCTTGGCCATTATGGGACGCAGAAGGTGGAAGGTCTGGCTTCTGTAATTGCTTCCCTGCTGAACATGGGCATTGACAGGTCGATCCATACTCCCAGCCTGTCTTTCTCTTTCCCTAGTGGGGTGAGGTTCTGGGGAAGCGGGGCTCCAGGACACACTGGTGGGGTTCTCTGTCCAGGGAAATCCAGTTGGCATAATGGTAGCATCTGGAACCTGGTGGCTGAAAGAAGAGTTAACATGTAAAGCCAAACAAATTGTGGACTAATATTGAACCTAAAGGCTGGGATACTGCGGATTAAGAGTTGGGGATCTCCGTTTTATAGTTAGTAGGCCTATTTTAGGTATATTCCAAAGTGCCTATAACTATACTAGTATGAATTGAGAGAAGCATGCAGGAAAGTGAGCCCCACCTATCTATATACCAATATCTATATACCAATGCCACATATCTTTTTGGTATCTATATACCGCCATATATCTATGGTGACATTTTGACTAGGTGTTTGTATGAATTTCAGATGTTGTATTGTAACTTTTGCTGAGCACTTGTGCAGATTAAAGTGTAGTATATTGAGTTAGAAACATTTTTTTTCAAAAGGTTTCAAGATAGTTTTGCCACTGTAATGGCCTAAATAAGTGTGGTTTCCATAGTGAGATAGAGATTATTTGTAAATATTCCACTGTGTCCTACGTTGTTGAACCTCACCTTCATCAAACCAAACTTGAGTTCTTAGTTCTAACAGGACATTTGTTCTTACTGTGTTTTCTGCTTGATTTTCCTCAGTTGAAGTGCAATGGATGAAGAATTTTAATTTGTCTTCTTTGCATTCAAATATAAAAAGTTATTGGGTGTTAGTTGAAAATTTATGAAGTGACAGTCTTGTTAATAAAGATAAATGAGATGGCTTGGTTTATTAATATTAATGTTGCACATAATGTAGCTTTGCTAAGTAAATATAAGGTTACATTTTGCAAATTTTGCAAACGAGGAGTCTGTAGCAATTGTATATTTTAAGGCCACACTGCAGTCTTCTGTGCATTTTAATTGTTCTTAATTTTAAACTTGGAGACTACTTGGATTCACTTCTGTTACTCCTTTGCTAGCATATATTTTTGATGAGGCATAGTTGCAACTCCAGTGAGTTCCAGTATTTATAGTGATGTCTCAACCATCATACTTAAGACAGTCAAGATTGATGCAAAACATATAATTAGCTGGTAATTGAGAAGTAGAAACCTCCATAGTCTAATGCAAGCCAGTCCCCTCACTATGAAATCCACAGGGGAGCCGCATGCTCTGGCTGCAGTGAAATGCTTTTAGTCTCAAAGATGAAATGAGGAAGAGAGTTACTGTCAGAGATGCAGATTAAATTAATAGTAAGGAAAAAATGGAAAATGCAGTTCTCTCAATCACTTACACATTCACTCAGTCATTCATTCAGCCTCAATATTTATGAATACCTATTACACACTATGCTAATAATACTGACTCTATGGAAGGTACTGTAAGATAATGTCCTTGCCATCTGGGGTACTTATCACTTAACTTCTCAGATGGGATGCTGATGTGTTCCTGGTATTTCTAGTTGTTAGGGGAATTTGACTAGTCCTTCCTGATCAAAGTCTTGGTTAAGATGATTAAGATGATGTGGTGGAGAGAACAGAGCTAAGTTGTAATTGAACAAAAATTAATGTGAAGGGCTTAGGTATTCTTGCCTCTCCTCTTTCCCTCTTGACTGCCTGCCTACCTTGCATATTGAATTAGAGAATGTGAAATGTACATGACTCAATTTGAAGTTTTTATATCTATTGGTCATTTTAGATAAGTAACAAGAATTAGATGCTCAGTATTAGCAATATAGGAGGTAAGGATGACATTTATTCCAGACAATTTTTTTCCTCCCTGGTTTTATTGTGTAAGCTGTGATCACAGGTATAACTCTGTAAATCAGTAATTGCATTTTATAAAATTTCAGACCAAGTATGAATATGTAAGAAAATAACACAACATAAAAATTAAACCAGATTTTTGCATTTATTGGAAGATTAGTTTAACTTACAAAGGAAGAAGGTTCACTGGCATTGTTAATTAAATTGACCTAAAATTATCATCAGAATGAAACTCAGGCCTTGTAAACATTTGAATTTGGTAGCATACTGTACTGTACTTCAGTAGGGAATAGAAACATCTCAAAAAATTTTGTTTCAAGAAATTTACTTAGTTCTTGCTTAAGACATTTACCTTAACCAATATTGTTCTGTTAATTAGATAGCAAAAATATCTGTGGATCAACAATGGTAGAGAATGTTGCATCCTCCAAAGGGAGGCTGGACCACATACTCTATTTTCCACCTGAGGAAGATGGGTTGATATTGGGGCAGCTTGGAATGTTTCTACTCATGACCACAGAATGTGAACTCAGATCTACAGGGATGCAGAGTTCACATAGGCTCCTAAGCTGAATTATAGGCCCCAGATCACATCAGTTTGTTGCGGTTTACAATCAACAATATTTATACACCTTTCCCATATTTGGGAGCTACTCTCTTCCCTGACACAGCTTTCTTGTCCTTTATGCAGCCATGACATCATCTCGCCAGACAATAACTTGGATCCACCTGCATATCAGATTTCAGGCTTAGGGAAAAAAAAAAAGAAAAACTAGTATAGCCACAGGCCCTTTGGAATATAACTAAAGTGTGCCTACTAGCTATCTACAGAATGGAGAACCCCCCCCCCCCAACTCTTCATCTGCACTATTCCAGCCTTTTGGTCCATGATTTGTCAACAACTTGTTTGGCTTTATATGTTAACTCTCTTTTCAGCCACTAGGTTCCAGATGCTAGCATGATGCCAACCAGACTTCCCTGGACAGACAACCCCACCAATGTGTCCTGGAGCTCTGCTTCCCCAGAGCCTTTCCCCACTAAGGGAAAGAGAGAGGCAGGCTGGGAGTATGGATCGACCTATCAACACCCATGTTCAGCAGGAAAGCAATTACAGAAGCCAGACCTTCCACCTTCTGTATCCCACAATGGCCTTGGGTCCATACTCCGAGAGGGTTAAAGAATAAGAAAGCTATCAGGGGAGGGGATGGGATAGGGAGTTCTGGTGGTGGGAATTGTGTGGAGTTGTACCCCTCAGCCTATGATTTTGTCAGTGATTCTTTTTATAAATAAAATTGAAAAAATGGTCATGTTCACTATCATCCTCAAAAATATCTGTGAAAAATAAAATGTATAAATCATATAATTTAAAAAATAAAGTGTTTAATCTTATGACCTAGGAAAATTAACCTCTAAAGTTACTTTTTTCCCCATTATCTGGAATTGTACTTTAGACAAAATAGAGGATGAAGTAAATGCCATGTTAGTTTCTTTCCCAAGAGGCCTTGAGATCCTTTTCTAGTTTTATCTTCTATCATTATTAGATTGGATAGTTTCTTTTTTCTCAGTGTAGGCTGTTGTTTGTTATATGCCTTTGCTTTGCCTTGGTCAGAGAATTGTTCATTTTTCTTTAGTCATATTTCTGTTTTCTTTTACTCCTTTGCTAGCATATAGATTATTTGGTGTTTGGTAATTTAATGCCCTTTAACCTCTTGTCTAACATTAGTTTCCATGGCAGAAGACACATAAACGGTTATTGGCCTTGACAGTATAGGAATAAGATCAAGCTTTGTTCAACAAAGTTTTCATTCAGCTTACAAATATTAGAGTAAAACCTCAGCTGAGTCTATATCAGGGAATCTTTTATGTTCTTATATCATTAGACATTCAAGTATAACAACATTTTTCTTTAAATAAAACCAAAGAGAGTCTGTTCAAGGCTGAAAAAGATATTGAAAACTGTGTATATAAAGGAGATATATACTCTTGCTCTGTTGGGAACCCATTTATCTCTGACTCTGAGACTAATCATATTATTAATAGTCATACACACTCTGAGCAACTTGAAAAACAATCAGTTTGTTCAGTTTCAGAAGGATCCTCAGAGATAGCTTCTCTTGTCTGAAAAATCCTCAGTTTGACTCCATCTCTTTATGAAATTAAGTCTTTTTCTACATTTTTTTAGCTTTTGCATGTGTATGCATCCCATGATGATGCTTCATACTTGAACTGTCTTTATTGTTCATAGTCTTTTATCTCATTTTTTGCCTCTTGCTAAACACTGTCAAATCTTACTGATCTTTAGCAGTTGTTCTCTCCATAAGCCAGTGTGGTGCCTGTGCCTTATTTCCACAGGACTCTCACATACTGCTTGTCTGTTGAATCCCTGCTATTTCCAGTGGATAGCTTTGTTCATGTCTATGTATGGGCAGCATAAAGTTGCACCAGTGTACTTAAGATTACTTACATTTTCAGATAGAAATTCTGTAATGACAACATGGCTGAAGCCTTATGGTTATAACTATACTAGAATGACTGACGTCACCAGGAGTGTGGGAGAGTCATACTCAAATAGAGTTGCAGTTCAAGTTTGACTGCTCATACCCAGGAAATGTGTCATGCTGTAGAGCAATGTTTTTTTCCTATTGTCTTTATTTAAAATATCCAATATATATCGTTCCTGGGCCACCTCAATTTGGTAAATACTTAATTGTTCTTATATATTTTCTTCAAGTTTGGAAGCCACTCTCTACCTTATTCCAGCTTCCTAGTCCTATTCTCAACTCTGACATCATCTTCCCTGACAATATTTTTAGTCTATCTTCATGTTAGTTGTCAAGCTCAAGCAAAAATTAACAAACTCATAGGCCCTTGGGGACATATCTAAAATATACTTTCTCTCTTCTTTCTACCCTAAGATTCCTACTTTTGTCTGCTCTATTCCTACTTTTTGGTATCTGTTTATTAAACATTTTATCCTGCTTTATATATCACTACCTTTCAGTCACCAAGTAGAAGATGCTATCATGATTTCATCCTGAACTTCCTGGGCAGATGACCCCACCAGCATGTCCTGGAACCTCACCTCTCCAGAGCCCTACCCCACTGGGGAAAAGTAGAAATAGGCTGGGGATATGGATCAGCCTGCCAATGCTCATGTCCAGTGGAGAAGCAATTATAGAAGCCAGACCTCCTAACTTCTGCACCCCAGAAAAAACTTTCAGCCCATAGTTCCAGTGGGGGAGAAATGTTAGGGGAAGATAACCAAATGGCTCTGAACTCCAACTCCATCAGGACCCAGAGAGAGAGAAAAGAAAAAATAAAAGGACATTCAGCATCAGTAATAGGTCTAGGTGTGACTTAGAAGGGTAGCAACGGCAGGACCACAGAGAAAATGTGTAATCGTCAATTCATATCTGTGATCTTGGGACTCTGATGGTGGGAAATATGGGGAATTATACCCCTGTTGCCTTATGATTTTGTAAATCAATATTAAATCACCAATTAAAAAAGAAAAATCTAAATATTCATTTTTTAGATCATGTCTCTGCCTTCATCACTCTGGGCATACATTTTTTTTAGATAGTGGCAGAGATAGCCACATATATAGAGAGAAACCACACAACCAAAGTTTCTTTGAAGCTGTTAAGGCTAGGCTCAAATCTGAAAATCTCTTTTTAAAAGATCTGATCTGGTCCTTCAATGTATAGAATAACTTAGGAAATAAAATTACTAGGGTAGAGAGAAGGTGGAACTTCAATCTCTCATAACCATTGTCTTCTGCATGGCTTTCTTGTCACTTCATACAGTGACCCTTAACAAGTCTTGTTGCCTATTGATGAAAAAGGACCCATGTTGTGGCAGAAAACTTGCAGGATGAGATGAGAGATTATACTCATGTGTCAATAATCACACTTTTAAACTTTTAACCCCTCCCCCAATAAAAATGGTATATAAAAAACTCTTTGGATTTATAGAGCTTTGAAGAATGAAACTGAAAACCAGTTGGGCAATACAATTTTAAGCTCTCATTGTTTTGTTGACTTTGAAATTTAAATGTTTTATTTTTTTTACATATGAAACAGACTTGTCACTTATTTTTGGAAAATCATTTTAGTGTTTCTATAAATAGTCGTTAGTCCTGCTATGCCAGGTGGAATTAGGAAGAATTAAAAACCTGTCTGTCTCTACCTTTTGTTTTCTGCCAGAATTTCTCTGGAGGTTTGTGCATGTTTGATTCTACCACTCCCAGAAGATGCTATTTTCTCCCTTTCCTTTCTGTTCTCTTCCAGATAGTGGGTGAGAGAGAGAGGGAGAGGGAGAGAGTCTGTGAGAGGAGACAAAAAAGCACTGCTTGTGTAGCTTTCCCTTTCATGGCTTTCCTAGGTGGTTGCTGATGGGCATGAATCCAGCTCCTCATACTTAGTAAAGTGTGTATTATTAAGGGTGAGCTAGCTCTAAACCCTCCATCTCTGCTACCTTGGCAAAAGAGTAAGTAGTCATAAAAAGAAAGACTGAAGCATCAGATAATTTAGAAACTAGATTCCATATCTCACCCCCACCTCTATTATATTGATAGGGCTTACAGTATTTGTTAAAAGATCTACTCTTTTGCAATATACTCATTATATAATATATAATGTATATATTATATAATATAGTATGTCCATTATATTCTTTCATTTAAATCTTGCAATAAAACTGACATATATATTTCCTTCTATAAACATTTTGATTTTGGAGAATTGGGCAGTGGTGCACCTGGTTAAGCACATAGCAGGAAGCTCAAGGACTTGCACAAGGATCCTGCTTTGTAAGAACCCCCATCTCCCCACCTGCAGGGATGTCACTTCACAAGCATGAAGTAGGTCTTCAAGTGTCTTATCTTTCTCTTCCTCTATCTTCCCCTCACCTCCCAATGTCCCTCTGTCCTATCCAGTTAAATGGTGAAAAATGGCCGCCAGTAGCAGTGGATTTGTAGTGCCAGCACTGAGCCCTAGCAATATCCCTGGAGGAAAAAAAAAAAAATTTTGATTTTGGTTCTTAGTGATAAAGACATTTACCAAAGATTACACCATTAGGAAGTAGAAAATCTCATTTCTAATACTCTTTTCCCACCATTTTTCTGTCTTCCCAATGATAAAGTGTGTGTGTGTGGGGGGATGTAAAACAAAGGTATCACTAAAGGGAAACACAAGATCAAGTAAAACACAAGATTTGGATCATTGTTCCAAATCTCTACATTTCAATTCCTGGTGGCATAGGACTGCTTTGATCCTGCTCATTAGACTCTCAACCCCGTTGCAGTCACTTGTATTGGTTTTGTAGGTACAGGTTCAAACATGGACCCTATGGACTTTAGGTAGGGCTCAGACTACAAGAGATATCCTTTATACTTGAAATTTCTTTTTAGATATATTCTCTTTGTTTTTCCCCTAATTGCATCAAGCTAGGAGAAAAAGAGGGATCCCTGTGATCTGCTACAAAAGGTCAGACTGTTTTATTCGGGACTCATAGTAGGAGATACTATAATGAGACCAGGGCATCCCAGAGTATAACAGAAGGTTCATAAACCATCACAGGAAAATAAATGGGAAAACCTTATATATTTATTTTACTTGTAGTCAGTCCCAGTAAATTCCCCCCTTTTTAAACTGAGGGATTAATGGTCTACTGTAAAATAAGTTTTTGGTTCATGTGCAAAATATCTCAGTTTTCTGCAAAGCATTCTCACCCTCAGCTTAGTTCCTCCTCCACCATCAAGGACCAAGACTTGAAAGCCCCTCTTCCCCTCCCCCCAGAGTCCTTTATTTTGGTGCACTACATGAAACCCAGTACCTGCCAGAGTCCTTTATTTTGGCGCACTACATGAAACCCAGTACATGTTCTGCTTTGTGTTTCCCTTTCTGTTTTTACTTCTCAGCTTCTGTCTATGAGTGAGATCATATATCCTAAGGAGCTAAACACACCCATCCAAAAGATCTGTGTATACCTATGTTCACAGCAGCACAATTTTTAATAGCCAAAACCTGGAAGCAGTCTAGGTGTCCAACAGTAGATGAGTGGCTGAGAAAGTTGTTGTAAAATCACCCTTTTATTTTTTTAACTGGAATGAATATTGTGAAAAGCCTTTACCATGTGCCGTACTTACTTTTGATATGGATGGGGAACTTGTGAGTATAGTTCATCCTGCCTGAAAGTTTCTTACTTGTGTAAGTTGTAGTCAGTGTGTTTCTGTGAATAAGAACTATTTGATGTTGTACTTCTAATAGATTCATCCATACTTGAAAGAGTGGTACCTATGATGTTGCTGCCATTTAAGGCCCAACAATACATTAGAAAATCACTTCAAAGAACATCCGCAAACTTCAGATCTGCCCTTTTATACTCTCTCTGTTGAGTATGGAGAATTGAAGTGTGAGACTGGAATAATGTGTTCACTATTAGCTAGTGAGGCTATATTAAGCTTTGCCTGTAAGCATTATGATTTGGGTAGATAATAGTCATGATTTTCAAGGATTCATCAAGAGAATCCTCAGGTTTTAGAGTTTAGTCTCTTCATGCAGCCCCCCCCCTGCTAAACTAGGGCTTTGTACATGCATCATTACACTATTCTGGGGTACTTTTTTATTTAGATAGAGAGACAAAAGAGTAATACAGTTACAACAGTGAGACACAGAGAGGTAGATACCATAGCACTGGAGCTTCCTCTGGTGCCATAGAACCTCCCACATGGTGTCAGAGTTTGAAACCGGGAAGCACACATGATATGCCATACCCATTGAGGTATCTCTTCAGCCCTTGCCATGCTAATTTTCTTTAAAAAAAAAGCCTAAAAGAGTTGTTTTTAGTACTTTTTAGACATCTTTTATATTGAACACTCATATAGCTCTTTTTTTTCACCACCAGAGTTATTTTGGGGGTTCAGTACTTGCATGACTTCATTGTTCCTAGCGGCCATTGTTAATAGTGGGTGAGAGACAGAGAGAGCTAGAGAGGAAGAGAGACAGAAGAGGAGGATATACCTGCATCATTGCTCCACTGGCCATGAAGCTTCCCCCCTGCAGATGGGAATAGGGGGATTGAACCAGGTACTCACTCATGATATGTGTGCTCTTCTAAGTGAGCTATCATCCAACTCTACTAACATAGCATTTCAGTAATAAAGGTGATTGTAAGTCCTCAAGCCTGGAAGACATTCAAGTTTAAGTCCAAGGGCTTTTCTTCCCCCTAATATATTTTGCTTCTAGATACTAACTCTTGTCTTGTCTTATGGTATCTGCAGATTTAATGCCATCTCAGGGAGAACTAACTGCTGTGTGGGTGCTCAAGTATTTCTACCACAAGAACTTCATATATGACAGTTACCTAGAAACTTCATGGATAATCATTTCACAGTTCAGGGAAGCCCTAAAGACAATCCTGCCTAAAACAGATGTCCTCATCTTCTTATTTTCTCACTTTAACACTGACTGAAGTGACTGTATTTCATTTTCCTATGCTTTCTTAAATGTCTTCCCACTCATGTTGTAGACCCTGAAGGGACAGGAACCATATTTGTCAGTCTTCATTATTAACCCCCGTGCTTTATGCATCTCCTAGCTCATAAAATGTTCTCAATAATGACTAGATTACTAGATCAGTGAAGAAAGCATAAAGGATCCAAGCAGTGCTGCAGCTCATAAGGTGCACAACTTACCATATGTAAGGAATCAGGGGGTTGAACCCCCCCCAGTACACACCTGCAGGGGGAAAGCTTCACAAGTAGTGAAGCATGCAGCAGGTATCTCTCACTCTCTCCCTGCCTCTTTTCCCCTCCCACCCTATTTATATCTACATCATAATTTTAAAAAGAAAAGAAAGAAAAATTGACTGCCAGTAGTGGTAGATTTGCTGTACATACATCAGGTCCCAGTGATAGATGGAAGAAGGGAGGGAAGGAAGGAAAGGAAAAGGATGATGGATGGGAGGGAGGCAGGGAGGGAGGGAGGGAGGGAGGGAGAGAGAGAGAGAGAGAGAGAGAGAGAGAGAGAGAGAGAGAGAGAGAGAGAGAGAACAGCTGAATATTATCATCTGTGGTTGTAAAGGAATCATGCAAACCATGGTTTTATTTTTGGAAAATGTAAGAAATCTAGCAGCATGCCAATGTTGTGTTCATATTAGAGTCATTCATGGAGAAAGGAATGAGGAATTTCATCTGAATAACACTATATATCAAAGTCTCCACATTCATCTTTTAAAAAATATATCTGGGAGTTGAACGGTAGCACAGCAGGGCACATGGTGTGAAATGCATGCACCAGCGTAAGGATCCCGGTTTGAGCCCCCCCACACCTGAAGAGGAGTCGCTTCACAAGCAGTGTCTATCTTTCTCTCTCCCCTCTGTCTTCTCCTTCTCTCCCCATTTCTCTCTGTCCTATCCAACAATGATGACAACAATAATAACTACGACAATGAAACTATACGGGCAACAAAAGGGAATAAATAAATAATTATATATATAATTATTATATATATATATATATATATATATATATATATATGTAAAATCTGCCAGGGCCAGTGAGGTGCCTCACCTGGGAGGGCACCTGCCTTGCCATGTGCAACGCAGGTTTAAGTCCCTGTACCACATGAAGTACTACGGGAACAGGGAAGGTTCAGTCTTTGGTGTCTCCCCTCTGTCTCTGTCTATCCACCTCTCCATATAAATCTGAAAATGTCAGCCTGAAACAGTAAAAATGTTCATACTTAAGGCCCTGGTGACACCAATTAATAAAGCCATGTTCATCAACAGTTTAAGATCCATATGTAGAAGTGCCCTTATTAGGAGTGTGTTTGCTGATGCTTTTTCATACATTGAGCATACCCATGTGTCCAACATACAATTTGAGAAATATTCCTGCCACTCCAGATGCTCCTTTATGCCTGCTTCCAGTAGCCCTTAAGGCTTAACCAGCAGTATCTGGTTTTCTAACAGCATATATGAGTTTTGTTCGTTTTTACTTTATGTGAAGCATAGTTTGTATCCTTTTAATATGATGTGAGATTCATCCACCTGCTATATTTCTGTGTGTGCACATTGCCTGTTTCCAAACAAGTGGAAATGAAGCCCAAGTCCAGTGAAAGGCCAATGAAATGGGAGAAGGAGGTTTGTCAAATCAAGTGAAGATGAGAGATTTATGTGCTCACACCAGCCATGTTCTGTTAAATTCATTTTGCCTTCCCCTGCTTCCTGTAGCCTTGCTCCCCAATTCTTAAAAATGTAGCTTACAAATATCTGCCCTTGGGAAAAGTACTTACTGATTCACTGAAAATCTATCTCTGCTACTTCAAAAATAAATAAATAAATAAATAAGTAAATAAATAAATAAAATCTTTTGAACCCATGCTCTTTTCCTGAGGTATGTGAGTAGTGCCATTTCTTTATACCAGGGGCAACATTTATTTATTGATTTTTTAACGTATATGTCCTGAAGGTGTTTATTAAACTGAATTTAGGGACATTGCTCTTTCCATCTTGGTGCAAGAGGTTGAAAGAAGAAACGGGTAGGGCACACAGCAATGAAAAAAACGGATTAAGTTTCTGGACTTTACACAGAGACACATAAAAATAGATTCTATGTGTGATTTACAATTGGCAAGGACAGGCCTTCCATATGAAGAAATCTTCTTGAGTTATTAATCATGAGTTATATGTGTCTGTGACAGGAATAGATAGAAGCTTTAATTAAACACACCTTAATAACCTCTTACCCCACCTGCAGGGGAGTCACTTCACAGGTGGTGAAGCAGGTCTGCAGGCGTCTATCTTTCTCTCCCCCCTCTGTCTTCCCCTCCTCTCTTCATTTCTCTCTGTCCTATCCAATGACAATGACATCAATAACAACAACAGTAATAACTGCAACAATAAAAAAGGGCAACAAAAGGCAATAAATAAATAAATAAATATAATAAATTAAAAAAATAAACAAATTAAAATAACCTTTTCTTAGAAAAATATCTTCTTAAAAATAAATGTGGCATCAAGTAATCTATGGTTGGTGTGTAGTAAGTCTTCTAGAGCCCTTTATAATTTAGAAGCACTCTCTGACAGAGAAGGTTGCCAAGATTTACACAAATTATGAAAGAAGGCTAGAGAATCAATGACCATCTGTTCAGTGTGGTTCTCATGCAGGGGGCTGGATGACAGGATCTTAGAAGGAAAATATATTTTGTTTTTCATTTGATTATGATCAGGGTTCTTCAAGCTGAACAAAGGTCTTATCATTTAAGGAATGAACTAGGTGGCTCATGCAGTGTGCTGGTCTCTTTTGCAAACATCTGCAGACTTTATGCCAGAAACCACTTGGAGGCAAAAGTCACCATTTATTTTACTCTTTCCGACCTTAATACCATACACTGTGTGTATGTGTGTGTGTGGGGGGGAGGGAGCAACATTGCACTTTGCTTGCATAATGAGCTATTATTACCGGGCCTCGTTTTAAAATGTTTTTATTACTTTCTAAAGTGGTCAAAATGACACTTTTAGAACCCACAATTTTGTGTGACCTGCATATTGAACCAGCCCAGACACAGCTTGAAAGGCCTTTGCAGGCCACTATGGCTCCATATACAACAATAATCAATACCACTTAGATGCTTATTGGGTGCATATCAGGCGCCAGGAACTGGTGGCCACTTTACATATATTATCTTATTTAATTCTCACAGTTATTTGGCAATGCAGGTACCACTGTTATTCCACTTATAAGTGAGGAAGCATGGCCTGACCAAGTCAGATAACTCTTCCTCAGTCACATAGCCAGTAGTTAAAACTTTGAATTATGAACTCAGACCTTTATGACTCCAAAGACCATATTTCTTTTCTAAATTGTACTTTCCAATTACTTTGAGAACTCTGAGCTATTTCAAATAGGATTTTGAAACAAACAAAACTTCTTATTTGAATATATTTCTAAAGCGCATAGTAAGTATTTCAGAACTATTAATAAGGGTAGTAGAAATGGTTTCTTATGGGGTCTTGGCAGTCTGTCTTCCTCTGCTCAGTATTTAACGTGGATGCTTCCCTTAGAAATATACCCTGTCCCATCTGGGTCAGAAATTGTTTCTTGCCAACTAGAGTTTTGGTTCACCTACCCATTTAATCAAGGCTGTTATTAGAAGAAAAGTCTTTATTTTCAAACTTAAACTTTTAGTAGCATGCCTTCCCATCCTTAAAGCCCAAATAAGAAGTTGGGCGGTAGCATAGCAGGTTAAGCGCAGGTGGCAAAGTGCAAGGACCAGTGTGGGATCCTGGTTCAAGTCCCCAGCTCATCACGTGCAGGGGAATCGCTTCACAGGCGGTGAAGCAGGTCTGCAGGTGTCTATCTTTCTCCCTTTCTGTCTTCCCCTTCTCTCTCCATTTCTCTCTGTCCTATCCAACAACGACAACATCAATAACAACGATAATAACTACAACAATAAAACAACAAGGGCAACAAAACAGGATAAATAAATATTAAAAAAACTTTAAAAAAGCCCAAATAATAATGCGCGAGCACGCACACGCGTACACGCACACACAAACACACAGATATATATTCCATTTTCAAACTTAAACTTTTAGTAGCCTGCCTTCCCATCCTTAAAGCCCAAATAATAACATACAAACACACAGATATATATTCCAGTGAAGTTGGATTATATGTGTTGCCAAAACTTAAATGATGTAATAGCAGAATTCATATATGTTTACTTATTCCAATTTTCCTCATATTTTCTGAACTAGACATTGGGACACATACTCTGGTAATTTATTTCAGCTTTTTAAAAAAATTTTATTAGTTATTTAGTGTTTTGAAAATTGGTAATATTTCAGGGATATTCTTTTAAACTCATGCATGAACTGTGTGACTCACTGTACCCTCCACCAACATTCTGTGCACTTCACTCTGATAACCTCAGTAGTTCTCACAAAATCTAAGAGGCAGTTTGGTTAACATTGCTTTTTCTAGTTCATTAGTTTTAGTCATATACACTCCACCTATGGGTAAAATCATCTAGTAGTTGTGTTCGTCTCACATTTCACTTAGTATAACCACCTCCTGTTACATCCATTGTATCCCAAGTGATATAATCTCATCTTTTTATATTTATATTACATATTTTTATTTTTATAGTAATTTAGTAATGACCAACAATATTTTGGGATAAGAGGGGTACAATTCTATACAATTCCCACCACCAAAATTCTATATAACCTACCCTCCACTGAAAGAGTCCCTAGTCTTTATCCCTCTGGGAGTATGGACGAATGATTTTTATGGAGTGCAGAAGGTGGGAGGCCTGCTTTTGTAATTGCTTCTTTGCTGGACAGGGGTATTGACAAGTGGATCCATACCCCCAACTTTTTTATATCTTTCACAATTGGGGTAGAGGCGCCACTGACCACTGGCGATGGAGGTCCAGGTGGCCTTTGGGATGTCTAAGGAGAAGACCCGAGGGATGGGTATGAGCACATGAAAGAAGAGAGACCACACCTTCGGGAGATGTTTCAGGAACAGCTCGTTTATTGGGGGTACAAGCAAGCAGATATATTCAAGCGGTTAGGGAAAAGTTAAGATAATCAAGCCATGCACACAATACAGGGTTAAGTCTTGACCTATCAGGTGAAGTTACCATATAAGGTCTGGTCATGAGCTCACCATGCATAGGCAGGCTTCTCTCTAAAGGTAAATCATGAGCACATCAGGGCAGGGGGGGAAGGGGACAGCTGAGCAAGATCAGGATATTTGCAGTGGGTTTCAGTTGGCTATATATGGTAACTCATGGCCTTTGTTCAGAAGAAATGAGGAAGTATGTGCAGGAAAGTCCCTGGCCTGGAAAATTCCATTATCAGCCATGGTTGTTGAGTGGGGACCTGTCAACTGCCCCTCCTGTGTGGAGGGAGCTCAGGGTCGACCTTCTCAGACTATCATGGAGATAATGGCCTGGATTTCCCAGACAGTGGGCCTTTCCCCATATGGGGAGGTGTGATTCCAAGACCTATTGGTGAGGTCATCTTCCCAGGCAAGTCAGGGTGGTGTCATGGTAGTATCTGCAACTTGGTTGATGAAAAGCATTAAGATAGAAAGCAGAACAAATTATTTAATAATCAGGAACCTAAAGGTAGAAATATAGCAGATGAGATTTGGGGTCTTTATTTTGGAAGAAACTAGGAAGTCTATTTTAGATGTATTCTGAGGGGCCCAAGACTTTACTAATTTTTGGAGCCTCAGGCACGAGAGTCTCTTTGCAAAACCATTATGCTATCTACCCCCACCTGACTTTACTAATTTTTACCTGAGCCCCACAGATAACATGCAGGTAGGCTAAAAGTTTTGTCTGGGAAGATAGTGTCAGAGTTGGGAATAGGACTAGAAAGCTGGATCAGGTCAGAGAGTAGCTCTCAAATATGAGAAAAGTAAATAAATACCACAAACTGTAGACCCCATTGATGTGACCTAGGGCCCATGTCTGTTCATATTTAGCATAGGAGCCTGTGTAACCTCTGCTTTCCTATAGGTCTGAGGTCACTTTCTATGGTCTTAGCTAGGAACATTCTAGGCTGCACTAATTTCAGGACCCATCAAAACATAATTTTTGCATACATGGATGAGAAATACTGGTTTAGTTAGTTTCTTCAGATAAATCAGGCTATTACTAATGCTGATACTGCAACCCAGGCTGGGATATTGAGGGGGGAGTCTTATAAATTTACCTGTGGTAGTACATTAATATGAACAGACATTCATTTGAAAGACATAAAATGATACCTGATGTGCCAGAATTGGTGCCAGAAACCTTATCTTAGAATTCCTTGTTTCTTGGTAATGAAGTACACATTGTAGATTAGCTGCTATCAAAGCAGTTTTTAACATTTAGAAGGGAGGGAATGAATTGGCATTTGAAAATAATTTTCTTTCTCTTCCAACCTGTTACTCCCTAAGGACAATTGACTTCCTAGAAAACTATGTTAGATTATGGTAAATTCCAGGTGACCATCCACTCTATTAGGTGGTAAATGCTAAATTGAATCCTTATTAAAAGTACTTAAAAGCCTTGAGAGATAGAGCATAGGACTTGCATGCATGAAGTCCCCAATTTCTCCTCAAGCACCAAGTATGCCAGAGTTGGGTAGTGCTCTTCACTCTCTCTTGATCATAAAAATAAAGAAAATCAATCATTTAAGAAATTCAGTCTTTTTTTTCCCCGAGGAAACATGGACTTCTACTCTCAACTAGGACAAAGATAGTTCTGTATATCAACTGTGACTTTTTAAATGATATTAACTATCCTATTTTAAAAGAAAGACAAACAGAAGCCCTTGGATAGATGAGAGGGGAGAAAGGCAAGAACTTTAAAGACTAACAAGCTGCTAAATACTGTTGATGCTTTTGTGTCACTGTGTATATATTAAGGATTATCTTGATGCACTGGAGCAATGCCATAGTTTATTGCTTGGAACCTTGGTGGTAGAGTTGTTGTGACTGGGGAGACTGTTCTAAAAAAAAAAAAAACCTGTAGAGTAAAACAGTTTTAAAAATAAATGAAAGGGCTCCTATAATTTGTGCATTTCCTTTTGAAAATATAGTAGGAATATATTATCATCATTGTCTTACAGTTAATAAACAAACTCAATTTAAGTAATATGTTTAAAAATTGAGGCTAGAGGCTGGGTGTTAGCACCCCCAGGAGACTGCACATATTGCCATGAACAAAGACCAGGGCTCAAGGCCCCAGTCCTTACCTGCAAGAGGGAAGCTTCAGGAGTGGGGAGTCAGATCTGCAGACATTTATCTTTCTTTCTCCCTCCCTGTCTCTCCCTTCTGTCTCAACTACCATTAAGTCAAAATAAAAGAGAAAAGAAAAAAAATTTAAAAGGTCACCGAGAGTGTTGGAGTCATTGTGCAGGCTCTGAAACCCAGCAGTAAACCCTGATGGCAGAAAAGAAAAGGGAAGGCAAGAGGTGGGGGTCAGGGGAGGTAAGGGAACTGAAGAAAATGCCATGATTAAATTTAGATATCTGGAAGCAGAGGGAGCCGATTTTGAATTCTGGCTTACTATCATTTCTTCTTTTTTTTAAAAAAAAATTATTTATTAATGAGAGGGATAGGAGAGAGAGAAAGAACCAGACATCACTCTGGTACATGTGCTGCTGGGGATTGAACTCAGGACCTCATGCTTGAGAGACCAATGTTTTATCCACTGTGCCACCTCCCGGACCATATGGTTTATTGTCATTTCTAGCACATGAACTTGGGTATATACTTTGTCTATGAGCAGGAGAGATAACATAATGGCTATGCACAAAGATTCTCATGCTTGAGGCTCAGAGGTCCCAGGTTCATTCTCTAGCACCATCATAAACTAGAGCTGAGCAGTGTTCTGCAAAGAAAAAATGAAAAAAAAATAGTGTATATTCCCTTCCTCATCTATAAAATAATAATAATAATAATAATACCCACAATCAAAGGAGTTTCACACCTATTAATAAGGGAATGAATATAAATCAACATTGTGCTGTACTCTTAAGAACTAAGTGTTTAGAAATGATATCTGTTTGCAGTTATTGCCAGTGTCCTAATTATCATCACTACCACAACCACCCAAAGGTATTTGGTACCAAAGCTGATGCTATTTCAGAACATTGGAGTGTCTCTAAGTGGTGATGATAAGAACATGTGAAAAGCAGTATGTAGAAGTAAAAGAAAGAAAAACAAACTGTGCTCCTATGAACATAGGTGTGCATAGATCTCTTTGAATAGTTGTATTTCTTTCCTTTGGATAAATTCCTAAGAGGGGAATTGCTGGGCCATAGGGTAGATCCATTACTAGCATTCTGAAAATTATCCAGAGTGATAGATGAGTGGATAAGAATATTGTGGTATGTACACACACACACACACACACACACACACACGTGTGCACGTGGATACTATTGTTAAAAATGGTAAAGCTATCTCCTTTGCCTTATCTTGGATGGAACTTAAAGGAGCCATGTTAAGTGACATAAGCGAAAAAAGAGGAGGACAATAACCAGGTGATCTCACTTATAGGTAGATCTTAAGAAACAAGGACAGAAAGGGAAAACACAAAGTGAAACTTGGACTGGGTGTGGTGTATTGGACTAAAGCAAAGGAATCTGGGGAATGAGGGGAAGGGATACAATAGAGAGTTTTGATGTCCTGATGTATGGTGGAAAAAAAGGACCTAGGTTGGGGGAGAATATTTTATAGACACTTATCAAGGAGATATTAGAAGTTTACCCATGTATCATAAACTTTACTATAAATCATTAATCATCATAATAAAATAATAAAAAGCAAAACACACACACAATAAAACAAATAAATTAAGGAGCTTTTTTTAAAAGGTTAAAAAAATCCCCAAACTTTCTACTAAGAATGGTGATCATCAGAAAACACTGGCTCTATTAGCAGTTGTCTCAGGTCCCATACTAAGCTGTCAAACACTAGAACAACCCTTACTTAGTCAGGGGGTGGGGTGGGGAGGTGTGGTTAGTTGTTTGACTGATGGGTCTTCATTCAGAGATCTTCATTGAGAAAGCCACTATGCAAAAATTCATCTAGGGGGCCAGGTGTGGTGCTTCTGCTTGAGCGCACATGTTATAATGCACAAGGACCCAGGTTGAAGCCCCCGGTCCCCACCAGCAAGGGAAAGCTCGAAACAGTGCTGCAGATTTCTCTCTGTCTCTCTTCCTCTCTATCTCATGCTCACTCTTGATTTCTGACTGTCTCTATTCTATAAATAAATAAAGATAATAAAAAAATTAAGAAGTTCATCCAGTATGTCTGTTCCTTGGCCCCTGCACCAGAAGAGCTTGAATATTGATTCTAAGGTCATCACACATAATGCAGTATAATATAGTGCTAAATAAAGGTCAGTGAATCAACTTCATGATCTGTGAGATGAAGGGAGTGATGAGTAATTAAATCTATAGAACACCCAAAGGCATGGATCTTTTTGTGTCTTCCCAAGTTACTCCATTTGGGGAAAAAAAAAAACCTGTGTGAAATTATATTATTGACAACTTTAACTAAATTTCATACTTGTATGAATTTAGATGCCACTTCTTTTTTAATTTTTAAAAATATTTTATTTATTTCCCCTTTTGTTCCCATTGTTTTTTATTGTTGTTGTAGTTATTATTGCTGTTGTTATCAATGTTGTCATTGTTAGATAGGACAGAGAGAAATGGAGAGAGGAGGGGAAGACAGGGGGAGAGAAAGATGGACACCTGCAGACTTGCTTCACCGCCTGTGAAGCGACTCCCCTGCAGGTGGGGATCCTTACCCCTTTCCTTGAGCTTTGCTCCACGTGTGCTTAACCCGCTGCGCTACCACCGGACTCCCTAGATGCCACTTTTTTTTTTTTAACCAGAGCACTGATCAACTCTGGTTTATGGTGGTGCAGGGGATTGGACCTGGGACTTCGAAGCCTCAAGCATGACAGTGTTTGCATAACCATTATGCTGTATCTACCACTGCCCACAGATGCCACTTCTTATTCAACATAGAAGCATCCTAAAGTTTCACCACCTGTCTATGGCCCTTTATAGTAGAAAAATAGAATAACTCTTAGCACGTCTAGATGTATAAGAAAACAACTTCCTGCCAGCCAGATGGATCTAAATTAGTCTGATGAATTCATCTTCCCTATGATTAGTGGTTTGACCTTCATTTTAACGTAAGTCAGAAAATAAATAGAATCCATTTTACTTGTTTATCTAGTGATTAGTAACCACGTGTACTAATTCATTCTTATGCTCAATCCCATTCACCAGGAGAATCATCCAGATGCCTTATACCTGACAAATTCCTGGTTTCAAACTTGGGTTACTTTCATGAGTGTTGAAGTTCAGCCTATAAAACACTTTTACATGAAAATTAACTTTTTGATAAGATATAACTTGTAAATGTTGGGTAGAAGTTTCCCAAATTCACATGTTCTGAGGTTTGCAGTTGTGCCCTGATGGGCATCTGACAATCTTAACCCAAAACAGTACTCTTTCTATTCACTAGGTGGCAGGAGCTCCTTAATATAATTATGAAAGATTTTTCCAAAATGCATGATTAAACTGTCATTCTTGACAAAGGAGAACACACGGGGGACCAGGTGGTGGCACAGCTGGTTGAGTGCACATGTTACAATATCGAGGGACCTGAGTTCAAGCCTCCGGTCCCCACCTTCAGGGGGAAAACTTCACAAGTGGTGAAGCAGGTCTGTAGGTGTCTCTCTGTCTCTCTCCCTCTGTCTCTCCCTCTTTGTTCTTGATTTCTGGCTATCTCTGTCCAATAAAGAAAGGTGATAAAATAATAGTAATAAAAAGATGATAAAAAATAACACAAAAGTATGAGTCCATGAAATATTTTTTTTTAAAAAAATTAGCCCATGAGGACAGAAATTTATTGTGTTAAGCACAGTAGCTTTGGATTTAATAATAGTGAATTAGTATTTTTGTTCCTTTCTCATGATGTTACAAAGAAATTCCAGTACTAAGTTAATAGACATGAAGTAAAGTAATGAAATAGTTAATTTCAATGTGTTTTCCTATTTGAAAGTCTACTTCCTACTGGTAGATCTCTGCTAAATGTCATTTTATCAGTGGAACCTTAACCTTCTAGCATTCCCTTACCTCCTGATGCTGTCTGGTTTTTCTCCAGAGCTTGTGTTTTGTTCTGACACACATTCTATTCTATTTTACTTGCTTAATTATTGTTTCTGTCCTATCACTTTTAGAATGAAATCTCTGTGGAGACAAGGACCATATTTTATTCATTATTGTATTCCCACTATGTAGAAAAGTGATTGAACATATGGGAACCTATTACATGTTTGTTGAATAAATGACATAAATGATTTAGTTTAAATTCACACTGACTTAAAAGTTGAATTTTAAATTATCCTTATATGTATGTATAAGTATAGTCAGAGTAAGCATTTTATAGACTAAATTTTGAAATTTTATTTTCACAATCATAAAAACATAGAACACTATTTGCTAAGAGTTTTCATGTTAAAACCTGATGGTACTTAAAGTAATTAATTTTTAAGTAATTATACCAAATTTGTTAGCTATTCTCATACCATTAATCAAGATAATGAACCTTGTCATTGGCTACACTGTGATTTACTAGCATTTGTTCTTTGACTTCAGTTCTTATTTCTGTCTTGAGCCACCAGTAAGCAATATTTTAGAAAATGAATGGGCTTGAAAAGAGATGCAATATAGTTAGGAATATAGCTTAGTGATAGAGTGCATAATTTGCATGTATTGAAACCCTGAGTTTAATTTCTGGATCCACCAAAATAAAGGAGATAGAATAAGTTTATTTAAAATGCATATACATTGATACACTTCAGATATTCAAGCTTTTTCTTCACATATGTCTTCATTTTTGTTATTATTTTTACCTGGCATATTAAAAATATTTGGTGCCAGTGATGAATCCTGGGGTCTCATGCAAGCAAAGCATTGACTCTACCTACTGAGATACCTCCCAAGGTTTTAGAAACAGGCTGGCTACATTTAAAATTTTCTTTTTACAAATCCTTTTGTTTAAATCCTCTATATTCTACATATGAGTAAAACTGTTCAGTAGCATTGTCTTTCACTCCCTTAATTCACTAAGCATAATCACCTAAAGTTCCATCTATTTTGTCTCAAAGGTCACAATACCATCATTTTAATAGTCAAGTAGTACTCTGTTATGTATATGCCCAAAACTCCTTTATCCAGTCATCTGTTAATGGGCACTTGGGTTGCTTTCATATTTTGATTGTTATCAACAATGTAGCTATGAACAGAGGGATGCATGTTCCCCTTCAAATTAGTATTGTCCTGTCTTTGGGATAAATGCCTAGGAATGGTATTTCTGAACCACATTTCTTTTTGTTTAAGCATTATCCATACTGTTTTCCATAATGGTTTCACCAGTTTGCATACCCATCAGCAATTTAGCAGAATTTCTTTATCTTCACATCCTTGCTAACACTTATCATTTCCTGTTTTGTTGGTACAGGTAAGACTCCTAAGTGTGAGGTAGAATCTTAATTCAGTTTTAATTTGCATTTCTCTAATGATAAGTGAAGTGAAACAATTCCTCATAAGTCTGTGAGCCACATGTATCTCTTTAGAAAATTGTCCATTCTTATCTTTTGCTTACTTTCTTACTGTGTTATTCCTTATCTTTTTCTTTGGGATATAAGATTATTTTATAGATGTTTGATGTCAGTTGCTAGTCAGATGTGTGGTGACCAAGTTAACTTTTAACTTATTTTGGTATTGGGTTTCCTGTTTACCCTTGTGGAATTTTCTTTCTTTCTTTCTTTCTTTCTTTCTTTCTTTCTTTCTTTCTGTCTGTCTGTCTGTCTGTCTGTCTGTCTGTCTGTCTTTCTTTCTTTCTTTCTTTCTTTCCTTCCATCCATCCATCCTTCCTTCCTTCCTTCCTTCCTTCTTTTTTTTTTTTTATTGCCACCAAGTATTACTGGGGCTAGGTGCCAGCACTATGAATCCACAGCTCTCTGCATCCATTTTTCAGAGAGAAATTAAGAGAGGACAGGGGGATAGAGAGGAAGAGAAAGATAGACAAGACACCTACAGACCTGATTCACCACTCACCACATGGGGCCTGAACCCAGGTCTTTGCACTTGGTAATATGTGAGCTTAACCAGGTGTGCTACTGCTCCCCCATACCACTACTACTACTACTTGTTCTTCTTCTTCTTCCTCTTCTTCTTCCTCTTCCTCTTCTTCCTCATCCTCCACCTCCTCTTATTCTTGTTCTTCCTCTTCATCTTCTTCTTCCTCTTCTCCTCCTCCTCCTTCTTCATCGTCTTCTTCTCTTCCTCTGGGAACTTCAGGCATGAGGTTCTATTTTTTTAAATTATCTTTATTTATTGGATAGAGACAACCTGTAACACTGAGAGACAGAGAGACAACCTGTAACACTGGGAAACAGAGAGACACCTGTAACACTGCTTTACCACTCGCAAAGCTTTCCCCCTATAGGTGGGGATGAGGGGCTTAAACCTGGGTCCTTGCACTGTGTAATATGTGAGCTCAACCAGGTGCACCACCACCCGGCCCCATGAGGGTCTGTTTGTATAGCCATTATGATATCTCTGCTACCCTTAGAATTTTCTTTTGATTTGTAGAAGTTTTTTTTTTAATAGAGTCCTATTCATTTAGTCTTATTTTTAGTTTCCCTTGCCCATGGAGTTGAGTCTCCAAATACATCTTTTATTATAATGACTTGAAGTGTTTCACCTACATGTATGCATTTTATAGTTTCAGGTCTAATATCTGTGTCTTTGATCCATTTTTGTTTAATTTTAGTAAATGGTGTTAAGTGGTGGTCTAGTTTGATTTTTCTACATGCGAATGTTCAATTTTCCCAGTACCATTTGTTGAAGAGATCATTATAGAATGCTTCAGAATATCAATAATAGTTAAGGCATTATCCAACAATTCTTGAATGTAAGGCCCATTTAATATTTTGTCTCAAATATAAGGTAACCATTGTTGGCTCCACAGCATTTTAAAATCATGAACTAATCCAGAAGTATATCTACTATTAGTTTTAATATTGACAGTTCTGTTCTTGGCTGGGATGTAGGCCTGTGTGTTTTATACTTGGTTTATTGGGTTATAGTAGCCAAAGGCAAAGATACCAGTTCAGCTATATCAAAGGATGTTAATATTGCATATATAGCACAGTATTTACCATTTACACCTTTCCAATATGAATCACCATTGAACTGTGAGGAGTCAGCATTACCCAAAGGAATTTTTTGCAGATCATCATGAGAGATCAAGAAATGACTCATTATTGCTCAACAACCATGAGAAACTTCATCAGTAACAATATGGAGGAGGGTGACAGAGTTAAGGTTATTACAACATGAAAGAAGAATTGTACGAGGAGGAACAGATAGTAACAGGATGTGTTAGTTTTCTTAATTCAGCAATTGAAATTATTCTAACACATGGAGGGTATCCTTATGTCATAGTATCCATATGTTGACTATAATGACTTATGGGGCCATGGTGATCCCTGTACGTCTGGGTGAATTCCTTAAGAGCATTAACTTCCTTTTTATCTACAAAGGGGAAAAAAGTAGAAGGAGAACTGAGTAGATAACTGGGATACTCCAGGACTGGTGAACTTTTTTTTTTTTTGCTAGTAGAGTTATTGATAGTGCTTGATGCCTGCATGGATCCCTCATTCCATCATTCCTGGTAGTCCTGTTTTCCTTCTTGTCTTTCTCCTTCTTTTCTTAGATAGGGAGAGAGGGTGTAAGAGAGAAAGATCAACACTTGCATCACTGATGCACCACCTGTGAAACATCCCCCCTGCAAGGGACCTGAACTCAGGTCCTCATGCACGATAATGTGCTAAACTGAGTTGCACCACTCATTGTCCCTATAAACCGAACTCTTAAAGTCTCTTTCTTTCTCTCTCTCTCTCCCCCATCTCTTTCCCTCTCTCTCATTGCCACCAGCATTATTACTGGGGTTCATTACCTGCATAATGTCTCCATTCCTGGAGGATTCTTTATCCTCCAGTGAAGGGTGAGAGACAAAGAGGGAAATACAGACAGAGAGACACCACTGCAGTATATCACTGCTCAGGATATTAGTGATTTAATAATGATTGACAAGATTGTGGGATAAGAGGAGTATAATTCCATATAATTCCCAACACCAGAGCTCCATATCCCATCCCCTCCATTGGAAGCCTCCCTACCCTTCTTCCCTCTGGGAGTATAGACCAAAGATCTTTATGGGGTGATAGAAGGTGGGGGAATCTGGCCTCCAAAATTGCTTCTCCACTGGAACATTTTGATTTCTAAGGATCTACCAGTGTCTGATATTGTACCAGTTAGGGAACCTGATTGTACCATGCTGAATGAACCTGGTTGTAACATGCTGAATGAAATTCCATGGCTACCCCCAGAGAGAACAAACCTTTAACAAGGTAAATATCCACAAAATCCTCTGGGGAGCTCAACTGCAAGAGGACAGGAAATCAGATCCAGGAGATTTTCCCTAGACTCCCAGGTAGGTGAAAAAAGCCACTAGTGAATGTGCTAGGATTGTCAATACTTGCTTTTCCCTCAGCCTAAAAATTGTCATGGTCTTTTTCTGAGTTTCCTGAAATGTCACCAATATTTTGCTCTTACACAGAAAGCAATCAGTTGTTCTACCAAGAAAAATTGGAAACAGCAACACAAAGCAATTTTTTAAGTGCAGTCTTATGACCAGATAGAAGTGGGCTTTCCAGGATCAAAGTTAGCAACTCCTTATATAATGGTTAGAGGGTGGAACAGGTGTGTCCTGTAGTCTTCTGATTGTGCAGACATAGGAACTGTCTTATGGTCTCTCAAACTCATCTAAGTAGGTTTTTTTTTAATTATTATTATTATTATTTCTTTATTGTGGGGATTAATGGTTTACAGTTAACAGTAAAATACAGTAGTTTGTACATGTGTAACATTTCTCAGTTTTCCACATAACACTTCAGTCACCTCTAGGTCCTCCTCTACTATCTTGTTCCAGGATATGAACCCTTTTCCTCACCCCTGAGTCTTTTACTTTGGTCCAATACACCAACTCCAGTCCAAGTTCTGCTTAGTGTTTTCCCTTCTGATCTTGTTTTTTAACTTCTGCCTATAAGTGATATTATTCCATATTCATCCTTCTGTTTCTGACTTATCTCACTTGAAATAATTCCTTCAAACTCCATCCAACATGGAGTGAAGCAGGTGAAATTTTAAATAGCTGAGTAGTATTCCATTATGTATATAGACCACAACTTGCTCAGCCACTCATCTGTTGTTGCATACCTGGGTTGATTCCAGATTTTGGCTGCTACAAATTGTGCTTCTATGAACATAGGTATACATAAATCTTTTGGGATGGGTAAATTTGGTTTCTTAGGATATATCCCCAGGAGAGGAATCACAGGGTCATAGGGTAGGTCCATTTCTAGCCTTCTGAGTTCTCCAGACAGCTCTCCACAGAGGTTGGGCCAGTTGACATTCCCAGCAGCAGTTCAGGGGAGTTACTTCGTGGGGAACAACCTCTCCAGCCTTTTTTGCTGCTAATGCTTTTCTTTTGATTTTGATAGTTCTATTCAACTATCAGAAATTATTTGATGTTAGCAAATAATTTTGTTTGTGAAATAAATTTAACTTCAGAGTTACAAACTTTATGTTGATTAGCAGGACAAAGAAATATAAATTTAATAAAAAGTATATCTCCTAGATACATGGAGAAGACCCAGAAGGAGTAAACCCCCCATTCATGCATTCACCTTAAAAATCACTTTTTAGATTATGACAGAAGGATGGCAGTAGGGTGATCTCTTTAGGGGAAGTTACCAAGAAAATCACAATGAGATGTAAGAAGAATATGCTTGTTGTACAGATTAAAGTTTTGTCTTGTTTTCATAAGAGTTCTTAAATATCTAGTCATCCTAAAGACAAGTAAAACAATATTGGGTAAAGTGAGGAAATAGCTATGGGCTTTCCTTGTATCCATCATTTCTTAAAAATCAACAAGTTGGGGGAGATAACATAAAGGTTATACAAAAAAATTTCATGTCTGAGGCTCTCAAGTTCCAGATTTAATCCTCTATACCACCATAAGCCAGAGTTGAACAGTGTTCTGGTAAAAATAAACAAGGCAACCAAAGTTCAAAATTCATATAAAAGACTTCTGGTGTCATGGCCATAGAGTAACAGCAACTGAAAAATCATGCTCAGAAACAGAGCCAAAACAGTGAAAAATCTACTGGAATATTGCAACATTGTTACCAGGAAGTTTGAAGAAGTACAGGAGTGTACTTCATGGAATGGGGAGTGGGAGAAACTTTACAAAGACAGTTTGAGCCAGGAGCCAACAAAGGGCAGCTGGTGCAATTTTGAGCCACAGGGCAGAACTCACAGGCTTGGCCTCAGAAAGCAGAGAAGAGCAGAGCACTCATCTGAAATAAAAGCTCAGATAGTGGAAGTGGACTGCAAGAGACCAGAATAAAGTATAAAACGAGACAATAAAAGCTCACTTCCTAAACCCATACAAGTGAATATGAAAGATGTGTTCCTTTCCCCTATACACAAGGACTTATATGAAAAAAACAAAGTGCCACCTGCTGGCTGAACATCAGATACCATGCTTAAGCAAAGCCTTGAAGGATAAAAGGATTTGGAAAAAATGAGTTTGAATTCAGAAAACTTATTATGAAGGCAGTTCAGGACTCCAACCATAACATACAAACACAATCTCAGGATTTCAGAGATAATTTCACCAAAGAGCTACAAAATTCACAAAACTTTGAATGGAGATATATAAAGTAAAGGATGTTCTGGAGGGAGTTAGAGGCCTTGTAAACATAATTTAGCTAGAGGAGAGAATAGCAGGGCTAGAAGATAAAACCACCATACTCACTGAGTGCAAGGGTACTAGAAAAGAAAGATTCATGGACAATGAGGCAGTTCTTGGTGAAATAGCAGTCTCCATAAGAATAAACAAACAAACAAACACAAAGTGATTGTAATATTTGAATAAAGAGGAGAGAGGGGCAGAGATCATATTCAAAGAAGCCATAGCAGAAAATTTTCCACACCTGGGCAATGCTGAAAATATAAGCCTGGGGGAAGCTGAAAGAACACCTAGGACTTTTAACTCAAAATGGACCACACTACAACACATCATTGTGAAACTATCCGAAAGGAAAGAAAAAGAAAAGCTAGTTCAGGCCACTAGGGAAAAACTGACATACAAAGGCAGAACCATCAGATTTCTCACCATAAACACTAGAGGCATGAAGAGAATGAGATGATATGTTCACTGTACAGAAGATAAAGATTACCAGCCACAAATACTTTACTCTGCTAAATTATCCTTCAGGTAAGAAGCAAAAATTAAAATTTACCCAAACCTATAGAAACTGAAGGAATTTACCACTACTTATCTTGCCTGCAAGGATTACTAAAAGGACTCCTACTGAAAAAGCAGCAGACCTCAACTTTAAATGAACTCACAGTGGTACAATAGAATTGAGAACATAAACAACAGCAAAAAAAAGAAGAGGAGGAGGAGGAGGAATAGGAAGAAGGAGGAGGAGGAAGAGGAGGAGGAGAAGCAAAGACAGTGAAAAAAAGGAAGACAAAATCAAAATGAACAGAACAATATAAGCTATGTTGTTGGTGAACCAAAGCTAGATATAAAAAGACCAGATACTAAAGCAGAAACTCTAAAATTCCAATCTTTGCCTCGCCATAGTTGGAACCTGAAGAAAAAGGATTGGGTGGGATGAGTCAGGAAGTGTGGGAGGAATGCCAACTGACTGTATATGTAGGTGAAACTCAGGAGTAGAGTCAGAAAGAGAGCACATAGGATGAAATTTTGACTGGGAGTGGGGTATTCCACCAAAGCAAGGAACTCTGGGGAAGGGTTAGAAGAGGGGGTCTTGGAGTAGAGGGAAAGGGTCCTAGATTGGAGAGAATATTTTGCAGACATCTACTATGTGGAACTGGGAAATGGCACCCATGTGTAGACAATTGTGCTGTAAACCATTAACCTCCTAATGAAAAGGAGGAAATCATATAAAGAGGCACACATGTCATATCCTGCTTATTCTCTTCACTATTTTGTGAATTTAGTTGCCTCTGTGTCCTTGGAGATTTCCCATTTAGTCACTGGGTGGCCAAAGAGTGGAAAGATTGTGTAAAGTAGTTGTTCATGGTCTGCCTGGAAATGGCATGTAACTATTTCTGTTAGGATTAAACCATATAACTATACCTAACAGAAAAGAATAGTCCATCTATATGCTGAGGAATAGGAGAACAAGGAAGTATAGATTATTTGTTAGTTTTAGTTTTCTTTAGAACACTCATTGAACCTTCACTGTAACCCAGTAAGGTCAATACTATCATTGTCTATTTTAACAAAGAAGAAAGGGTAATTTGTACAAAATAATACAATTAATGATTGTCTTTTATCTTTGTCTAACATCAGATGTTTGCTTTCAATTACTGTGTTCTTCTTTCTGAACTAGTGATGAAATTATTATTTTATTTCTATAGTGAATATTTGAAGCATTACTTTTTGGTAAATAATTGTCAAGATCTTTTGTTCAGTTTTGTTTTGTTTCTAAGGAAAGAACAGAAAGGAAGAGAAGGATGGAGGGAAGACAGACAAACAACTAACTTCATAGTATAATCCAGTGCCATTTGTTATATTCAGTCTTATGTATGCTTGTGTAGTTTCCTTATTCATCATTAGGTTATTTTCTCCCATTGGCTTAAAATTATAGATATACTTTGAATGTTTACTTGTGACTGTAATATCAAAAATATATGAAGTCATTTGTCTCCGCATGCCTAATTTCTCACAAAGACAACTCTACTACCCAGCAAGATCCTTTACACACATCTGAGAACTTGAATTCATTTGTCATGTGTGTGCTTAACCAGGTGTGCCACCGCCTGGCCCCCTTGAATTCATTTGTCTGTATTGAGTAGATGCTGCAATGTTAAGGATTCCAAGCTTTGCATCGAGTGAATGGCATCTAAAAGGTTACAAAATAGGAGGGATTAGCATCCTACTTCCCTTTATATCTAAATGAATGTATTGCTGAACATAAATTACCATACACTCACAATTTTTTTTTAGTCTATGGTAACCTAATAATCACCTGGGTTGGTCTTTCTTTCTACTGTACCAATTTAAATAGTGAGTTGGTTGGATTGCAATATTCAGCGAGCATCTATTTTTTCCATTCTGTATTGTAGTTGCAAGTTCATTTTCCTTTGATAGCATATAGTGTTATCCTAAGTTATGCTAACTATAAAGTATGAATTTCTAAGCTTCTAAAAGTTATTTTTCTGTTATTCATATGGTATGTTTCTTAAAATGTCAATGTATCCCAACCACAATTTAACTCTGCTTTCTTAAAGCACAAGAAGGAAGTATTTCTCTAGCAAAGCTGTTCTCCTGCCATATTAAGTGAAATTTCTCCAATACTATAATAGTCCTGGTAGCTTTTGAAGGTGAAGTGAGATAAACTGTTTAGACAGAGTGTGAAAGAACTTAAATGTTTCCTTCCTATATTAAGGAGAGTAGCACTCTGGGATGGTTTCATCCTAAAATAAATTTGTATTCTCTGGTTGTTGGTAAGGGGACAGGGATGTATTCTGGGCTAGCCTGTTCCCTAATTAAAAGTGAAGTCATGATTGTTGCATGTGCATATATATGTGGTCAAATGAGAGCTTATAGACAATAATATCGCACCATTAGGCTTTCATCTGGTGTTGTTGATAGTAACAATAATATGGGTCAGGCCTGTCTTACTAATTCAGAAACACTCTATAATCTGAGAAAACATTGAAATCAGACTTGTAGAACTGAATTAGAGATGTATGGGTATTAAAATACTCCATCCAGCCCATTTCCACATATACCATCTGTTGTTTCCAGATGTACAGCTTCCTAGAGGCAGTATTCATGGGCATGGTATTATAACAACAAATTGACATTCCTAGTTCTGGGACTTAATTCCCAGAAATACAAGTTTTCATTGGCTGCACTTCAGGGAATTAGACTCCTATGTGGCTAGGGAGATGCCATTACAACCATGGTAACGGAAATAGACTAATTCAGAGCTTATAAGGCATCAGGGAGCCTTCAAGTTGGGAGCACTGTGAAGTTTCTCTTATGTGTCTGTAACTCAAGGTAAGTTGAGCAACACTATTACTCCCCCTCCCTTCTCTCATTGTAAATAAGATATTAGAGTTATCACTTCTATGTTGTTTGATAAGAGAAGTTATAAAATGCTCCAGAGGCTCTAGAGTATGTGCTGAAAGCCTCATATGTAGTCCACTACCTTAGTCTGGTGCTGTCTGTAAAGCAATGGGCTGTCACCTCCCTCAAGACCACTGCTTGCCTCATTAATACCACTGGAACAAATTATCACTTCACAGCCCAGAAATCTTCTATAGCAGTTGTGGTGATTGATGTAACAAGGCTAAAAAATAATGATGGAATGCATGTTCCAGAAGACAGATTCAAATGGTAGGAGCTTCAAAGGCAATTAAATGTGACACAGAAGGAGTCTTCCTGGAATAAAGTATTTTCAAATAAATGGTAAGATAAGTGTGATAATCTCCTAGGCTCACATTACACATAAATTAGTTTGCTTTGAATAATAATTTTTGAAGGCTTAGTGTGCATTGAAGTAAAAGTTAAGAAATAGCGAGTTTAATCCATTTAAATATATATTGGTTTAAGATGAGGGAGAAGTGATGCTTTAAGGACTGGAATATATGTTCATGATGGGGTATATTTATCTGTAGCCATAATGTCTGAATAACACATTTTTAGCTACTTGATTATTTACTGGCTAGAAACAGATAAATTGAGAGGGAAGGGGGACATAGAGAGGAAAAGAGAAAAAGAGATACCTGCAACATGGCTTTACTGCTCATGAAGCCCCCCCCCCCCCCCCGCAGATGGGGATGAGAGGCTTGAATCTGGGACTTGTGTGCTCTAATGGATGTGCCACCACCTGCTCTGAAACACATATCTTGACATACATTAAAGTTTCCTGTTTGTTGGAAGCAAAAATTCATGACTAAAGACGTCAAATTTAACTGCTATCCTCCAGAGTGAGTCAAATAATTCTTATGATGTATTGATTCTATACCACTAATTACTAGTTATGCTGTGGAAGGAACATTCTTACTTACTCAAGAGAGTGCAACTGTACATTACATAGGCTTATCAAGGTCACTGTGAAGGGGAAATTTAAGACATATGGAAGTGAAATAGCTTAAGGTACAACATTAAGTTACCCTGGCATGTAAAAACCTTGGGTAAAGTAAACCTTACCCTGTAAATTTTTTTATTAAAATTTAAAAAAATATATTCATTTATTCCCTTTTGTTGCCCTTGTTGTTTTGTTGTTTTAATGTTGTGGTTATTGTTGTTGTTGTCGTTGTTGGATAGGACAGAGAGAAATGGAGAGAGATGGGGAAGACAGATTGGGGGAGAGAAAGATAGACACCTGCAGACCTGCTTCACCACTTGTGAAGTGACTCCCCTGTTGGTGGGGAGCCTGGGGCTAGAACTGGGATCCTTATGTCGGTCCTTGCGCTTAACCCTTTGCACTACCGCCCGGCTCCCTTACACTGTAATTTTATTTATTTATTTATTTATAAAAGGAAACACTGACAAAACTATAGTATAAGAGGGGTACAACTTTACACAATTCCCACTATCAGAACTCTGTATCTCATCCCCTCCCCTGATAGCTTTCCTATTCTTTAACCCTCTGGGAGTATGGACCCAAGGTCATTGTGGGATGCAGAAGGTGGAAGGTCTGGCTTCTGTAATTGCTTTCCTGCTGAACATGGGTGTTGATAGGTCGATCCATACTCCCAGTCTGTCTCTCTTTCCCTAGTGGGGAAGGGCTTTGGGGAAGTGGAGCTCCAGGACACATTGGTGGGGTTGTCTGTCCAGGGAAGTCTGGTTGGCATCATGCTAGCATCTGGAAACTGGTTGTTGAAAAGAGAGTTAACATATAAAGCCAAACAAGTTGCTGACTAATCATGAACCCAAATGCTGGAATAGTGCAGATGAAGAGTTGGGGGGAGGGTGCCATTCTGTAGATAGCTAGTTTTTATTTTATTTTTATTTTAGTTTTATTCCAAAGGGCCATGGCTATGCTAGTTTTTTTTTTTTTTTCCCTGAGCCTGAAATCTGATATGCAGGTGGATCCAAGTTATTGTCTGGGGAGATGATGTCATGGCTGGAAGAAGGACTAGAAAGCTGGATCCGTGAAGAGAGTAGCTCCCAAATATGGGAAAGGTATATAAATATTGTTGACTGTAAACCCCATTGATTTGATCTGATCTAGGGCCTGTATTCAGCTTAGGAGTCTATGTGACCTTTGCACCTCTGTAGATCCGACCTCCCATTCTGTGGTCATGAGTAAGAATGTTCCAAGCTTCCCCCAGTATCAGGATCCATCTTCCTCAGATGTAGCTAGAGTATTTTGTCTAGCCTCCATTCAGAGGATGGAACATTCTCTACTATTGTTGATCCAAGATAAGAGCAAGGTCCTATGGGGGTCCACAAAGGTGTCTGTTTTATTGTTCCTGATATAGATGACTGGTAACAATGGAGAGAGGAATTTATTTGAGGTCTAGGCCCATCATGTGTTTGGGAATCTCAGGACTCCCTGACTAGGGCCCCAGCTGATGGGGTGGCCTGATAGTGACTAAAGAGTCATCATTAAAGTCTGCCAGTCTCTTGCCCTTGATTCAGCTTTTTCAGTCCTTGCTTTGATAAGGATAGCTTGGGAGTGAGTGACGTATAATAGGATACACTGTAATTTTAAGATCTGTAAGTATGACTCTATTTTCCTGAAATTTGAACACAACAAAGACAAGATAATTATTGATATAGCAAGAAAGTGGTTATTTTTATATTTATTTCTTTTATGTTTTATTTATTTATTTTTAATGAAAGATACAGAAAGATACACAGAGCATTGCTTAGCTCTGGGTTATAGTGGTGCTGGGGACTGAAGCTGGGACTTTGAAGCCTCAGGCTTGAAAGTCTTTTGCATAATCATTATGCTATCTCCCCAGCCCTATATTTAATTTTTTAAACTGCCATCACTGTTATATCTGGGACTCACTGCCTACATGATGAATCCAGCACTCTTGGTGTCCATTCCTCCTTACATTTTTTTAAAAATTTTTTATTTAAGAAAGGCTTAATGAACAAAATCATAAGGTAGGAGGGGTACAACTCCACACAATTCCCACCACCCAATCTCCATAACCCACCCCCTCCCATGATAGCTTTCCCATTCTCTAGCCCTCTGGGAGCATGGACCCAGGGTCATTGAGGGTTGCAGAAGGTAGAAGGTCTGGCTTCTTTAATTGCTTCCCCGCTGAACATGGGCATTGACTGGTCGGTCCATACTCCCAGTCTGCCTCTCTCTTTCCCTAGTAAGGTGTGTCTCTGGGGAAGCTGAGCTCCAGGACACATTGGTGGGGTCTTCAATCCAGGGAAGCCTGGCCAGCATCCTGGTGGCATCTGGAACCTGGTGACTAAAAAGAGAGTTAACATATGAAGCCAAATAATTTGTTGAGCAATCATGGATCCCAAGCTTGGAATAGTGGAGAGGAAGTGTTAGGGAGGTACTCACTGCAAACTCTAGTGAACTTCTGCTTTCAGGTATATATTTTGCAGTAGTTTATGGATACATGTGCACATAAGCTCTCTCTCACAGAAACTGGTGTATATCTAGGTTATGGGACTTTGTTAGAAAGTGAACCACCTGAGATGAAATTAGAGTGTACTATAAAAGGAAAGGTCTCACCCGAGTAATGAAGCTGAAGGGTTGTCATTCCACATGTGAAGTCTCTGGACACAGTCTGAGGTGAAGCATGTTGAGGTGGCAATCATTGCGTTGGTTAGGTTGTGATCGTTGGATGCAATATTGTTTGGTATGGATTGGGAGACGCATACGGGAAAGTGGGCCCTATCCAAGGGTTCCAGGACTGGGGGAAGTAGGGGCTCTATAGTGGAGATGTGAGGTTCCTGCTGTCTTAGGGTTCAAAAAGACAATCGATAGTTAATGTTATCGTCACATTATTTGGTAACTGGGTAAAAAAAAATGTTTTTACTATCTTTATTTATTGGATAGAGACAGCCAGAAATAAGGAGGCTGTTAGAGAGGGAGAGAGACAGAGAGATACCTGCAGCACTACTTTACCACTCGCAAAGCTTTCCTCCTGCAGGTGGAAAGCTGGGCCCTTGCGCATTGTAATACATGCACTCAACCAGGTAAGCCACTACCCAGCCCCCTCCTTTTTTATTGCTTGGGACAGAGAGAAATTGAGAGGGAGAAGAGAAGAGGAGAGGAGAGAGGAGAGAGGGAGAGAGAAAAGAGAGAGAGAATCAGTCCTGTAGGTTTGCTTACCAATTGTGAAACTTCCTCTCTGCAGATGAAGACTGGGGTCTTGAACCCAGTTCTTGCATATGGGTAAAGTATGTGTTTAAACAGGTGTGCTACTGCCCAGCACCAGCACAAATGATTTTTATAGGAGTTCTTCAAAATCCCTTTATAGGGATTGTTTTGTGGTCATATCTGGGCTTTTCCTCTCTAGACTGATTTTTTTTCAAATATAGAAAGTGGGATAGGTAGAAATGGGAAGAAAAGGAACCACAACACCAAACCTTCTGCCAATGTGGTGGAGACCAACTTTAAACATGCATTGTGCACATGCCAAAGCAGCATACCGTCCAAGAGAGCTATTTTGCCAGTTCTATAGGGATCCTTGATAGGGAATTCTTAGGTCTGGTTTTTCACAAAGCTTTTTAAACAGAGATTGAAAAAATCTTGTTGTTAGAGTTAGATATAAAGTCATCTTGGACTGTATTGGATATGCATTTAAAATTTTCTTCACTAATTTATTATTATCCAAACTTAATGAGGTCGTTTGTTGATTTCTTGGCAGAATCAGAGGGACACATTTATTTAAGGCAGAATATGTGAGTCTCATCCATAATTATCTATTTTCATACATATATATACATATACACATACACATACACATACATATACAGTCAGGTTGCATTGCGGGGGAGAGAGAAGAGACCGGAGCGGAGCAGGAACACAAATCTTTATTCACAGAGACACCCCAGAAATGGGTGAGAGCAGAGTGGTTTAGGCACATGGAGCTAGCAAAATGGCCGCCCTCTGCTATACCTAGCAGCCCTCCACTGGGTCGCCAAAGAGATGAAAAAAGCAAGAGAGAGAAAGCGGAAGCAGGAGGGCTTTTATGGGAGAAATTCTGGAAGTGGCAAGCCGGGACGTGATTGGCTGGAAAAAGGGGGTGGAGAGAGGCAAAAGGCATGCTGTGAAGGTGGAAGCCTCCTAGCAACTGTTGCAATGGTTTTAACTAAGCTAGCAATACCCTGAGGGGATAACGTAGTGGCTATCTGTAAATAAAACTTTATGGAAATATAATGTTTTGTGGGCCCTCCCAATGTTCAACCACATCTGCACAATTACCCAACAATATATGAGTTAGTGTAATTCAACAGACATTCATTACACTTTAATAATCAGTTTGATATTTACTTTTTACAATATGCTGATCAAACTTTCCAATGGTGTGGTCTATGATTCACAAATTAGAAATTTGCTTCTACTTATACAGACCACCATTAGCACTGCTATTATATTGAGGAGGTTTAAGTGTACTTTTGAAGTAAAAATCAAGCACCAGATTGACCTAGTCCTTTAAAATTAGTGATATTTTTGTGCTAGGACATGTAGACAATGCAAATATTCACCAACTGAGATATATCCCCAGAAGAATTGCCTAGTCTTAGGGTAGGTCCGTTTCTAGGGTTCAAAGAACTCTTCAGACTTTTCCAGAGGTTGCACCAATTTGTACTCCCACCAGGAGTGTAAAAGAGGTCCTTTCCCCCACGTCCTCACAAACATTTGTTGTTACTGTCTTTTCTAATGCAATGTTATCACAGGTGTAAAGCAGTAGCTCTTTATTGTCTTTATTTGCATTTCTCTGATAACCGTTGACTTTGAGCATTTTTCTTATATCTATTGACCTTTTGGATCTCTTCTTTGGTGAATATTTTGTCAATATCTTCTCCTTATATTTGAATGTAGTTGTTTATTTATTTGTTGTTGTTGTTGCTGCTGTTCAGTTTGATGAGTTCATTTTTAGTTAGATTTAATCCCGTTGGCTTATTTTAATTTTTTTCCCTTGCAACTGAAGTTGGGTCATCAAAAATGTTTTTAAAGCTAACATTGCTATGACAGTATTTTCCTCTAAATATTTTACAAGTTCTGGTCTAGCATCCAAATCTTTGATACTTTCAAGGAGATGTGTATACACCTGTTTCTTAGCAGCACAATTTCTAATAGCCCAAACTTGAACGAAACCCAGATGTCCAGCAACTGATGGGTGGCTAAGAAAGTTGTGGTACATGTACACACGCGGAATACTACTCCGTTATTAAAATAGATGATATCCCCTCCTTCACCTCAACTTGGATAGATTTTTGAAGGAATTATATTGAATTAGATAAGTCAAAAACAGAAGGATGAATACCAAATGATCTTACTCAGTGGCTGAACTTAAGAAACAAAGACAAAAAAGGGAAAACAAAAAGTGAAACTTGGACTGGGTTTGGTGTATTGCACCAAAGCAAAAAACTGGGGGAGGGAGTGGAAGAGATGGAATGGAGAGACATTGAAATCTTGGTGCATCATGGTGGAAAAGCACCTAGACTGGAGATGAAAATGTTTTGCAGACACCTATCACAGGAAGATGAGAAATTGTATCCAGGTGTCGAGAGAGAGAGAGAGAGAGAGAGGAAAAGAAGAAGAAGAAGAAGGAGGAGGAGAAGAAGAAAGGAGGAGGAGGGGGAGGGGGAGGGGGAGGGGGACGGGGAGGGGGAGGGGGAAGTTTTATTTCCACTTAAAGTTTTCTACAATTCACTATCTTGGATAAGTGACTTTTTTTTTTTTTAAGTGGGCTTTACCAATTGCCTTAACACCTTAAAACAATTGAGTTTGGACTTGGGAAATTGGACTTTTGACTTACTTGACTTATTAATTGGTTGATAATGCTTAAGATATATATTGTGGATGGCAGAAAACACATGTAACTAATATGACAACTGCATCAAATAGAAAAAGCAATAAAATGACTTGGGGCTTTTATGACATGTTTATAGACTAGTATAAAGTTCCTTCCTAATCTCATTGTTTTATCATAGCACCCAAGTGATTTGTGTAATTATTATTTTATCTATCTTTTTAAACAATGGACAAGCCAGAAGATGAACCTAATGACCCAATATTCATTTTTTATTTTTACCATCCTTCAACTACATGCACACTCAGTCACTTTTAAGAAAACCTTGATATTTTTAGTGCTATTCAAAAGACATTCAGTAGATTCACATATCTTAGGACAATTGACAAATATATTTATTGTATTTTTGCAATAATTGTGATTATAAACAATAGTTAAAATTGTTTTTATACAGATTAATGAAAACACATGAATACATCATTTTAATTCAATACTTGAATCCAATCAATTCCAAATTAGTTGTACAGTATTTTAGAAAAGGATATATACTTACATGCACTTAATATCTGATCAGCACCAAACACTGTCATATATGTAAACTTACTTAACCACAGCTCACATAGCATTATGTGGGAGATATTTTTATGTTTGGTACCTTTTTCTTTTACAGCTTTTTCTTGTTGTACTTATCTATATTTCACAAGTTAAACCATCTGCTAGTCTTCTTTCACTAAATAGATACTTATTTTGTTTTGCACAACCATGTCTAATTATATCCATTTTATCTTGAATTATGTAAGTCTTTTTAATAACAGAATAGTATTCCATTAAATATATATCTCATAACCCCTTCTCTAATTCAACTGTTGGTGGACATTTATGCTAATTTTGTATTTTGATTATTGTGAATAGCGTAGTTAGGAATATTAGAGTACAAATATTTACTTGCATTAATCTTTATATATCACTTATCTGGATTGCTATGGTAAGTTTATAGTGTAATGCATGAAAAGGATAATGAGGAGTAACAATGAGTAGCTATTAGATTTTATTAAATAAATTAATATTTGTATGTAATTCCATATTTTGAAAATATTATATAGAAATCTCATATTATCTATTACAGAAATTGATTTAAAATATAAGTGAACCTCTACACTGTTTTCCATAGAGATTGGATCAATTTACAGCCCCACCAACAGTGTAAGAGGTTTCCTTTCTCTACTTCTTTTAAGCATTCATTTATTTTAGAATGAGAGAGGCAGAATGGAGGGGGAACAAGAGCAGGAACAAGAGCACTGCTTAGCCCCTATATAAGGTGGTGCTGCAGACTGCACTTATCTCTGTGATTTCAGGCATTGAACTTGATGCTGTAACATGCTAGACTATCACCCCAGCTGTAGGGTTCCTTTTGCTCCCACATTCTTGCCAGTACTTGTTTCTTTCATTCTTATAGGTGAGAGGTGGTATCTCATTGTTTTGATTTGCATTTCTCTGATAATCAGTGACTTTGAATATGCTTGGTGGCCTTCTGGATCTCTTTTCGGTGAAGATACTGTTCAGATCTACCACCCATTTTTAATAGAGTATTTTTGTTGTTGTTGCTAAGTCTTGTGATTTGTTATTATTTCTTTGCCTGCACATATTTTATCCTATTCATTTGGGTGTCTTATTATCCCTCTCCTGTGGTTATAGCTATAGAATAATAAAACATTTATCTAAAGAGATTGATGATACCGCTATTCATCTCAGCACAACATATAATCACCATGATTTGAAACAATCATGAGTGGATATGGAATTTATGTGTATATACATTGTTGAATACTACTCAGCTCTAAGAAAAAATTGAGATCTTCTAATTCGCTACCACAGGGATGGGACTGGAGGGGACCACATTGTGTAAAATAAGCCAAATGGAAAAGGACATATACCAGATGACCTTGCTCATAGACCAGACTGAAGAAACAAAGAGGAGGAATAAAAAAATGAAATAATATTGAACTGTGATTTTCTTTTTTAACAAATTTATTTATTTTCCCTTTTGCTGTCCTTGATGTTTCTATTGTTGTTGTAGTTATTGTTGTTGTTGTTACAGATGTTGTAGTTGTTAGATTGGACAGAGGGAAATGGAGAGAGGAAGGGAAGACATAGAGGGGAGAGAAAGATAGAAACCTGCAGACCTGTTCCACCCCCTGTTAAGCAATTCCCCAGCAGGTGGGGAGCCGGGGGCTCGAACCAGGATCCTTATGCAGGTCCTTGCACTTAGTGCCACATGTGCTTAACCCACTGCGCTACTGCCCAACTCCCCAAGCTGTGATTTTTCTAAGTTTGATTAAAATAGTAGTGAATTAGGGCAGAGAGTTGCTCCCAAACTCGAATAAAAACATATAAATACATTTAACTGTTTACCCCATTGATCTGACTCAGGGTCCATAGATATTCATATTTAGCACAGGAGTCTATGTAACCTTCGAGTCCCTGTCAGTCTGAGCTATAAGCTGTCATCATCTTTAGAAGATGCAAGGACTCACAATGAGGGCGAAAGCGGGTGTTGAAAGGGATTGGGGAACCCAGTCTCTTATGATTGAAGGAAATGAAAATGAAGGTGCTGGGGGAGGCCTGTTGGCACCTACCTTGAAGAGACATGGGAACATGTTGCAAAGAATAAGTTGCATGAGTCATGCAGCAATGCTGTGGTAACTCTCTCTTTCTCTCTGTCTTACTTTTTATATCTGTTTTTCATAAATAGTATCCTGAGAGCAGTGGAATAGTGCAGGAATGAAAAACTTGGTGACCAGTTGTTGTTTTCGCCGGGTTATGTTGTTTTCGCAGGGCTGGCTTCATGGGCGGGTAACAGACAACCAGGGACTCATGGTTGAGCTGTAGGCAGTATCTCTTTATTCATGCAGGACGCAGCACAATCTATACCAAGCTAAGCTAAACTAACAACTAACTAAAACGAACAATGTTGTCTTTATATATACTTCCCAAGTAGGGTGTGAACAGGATGTGACGCAGAGAGGGTGGAGAGAGAAGTGACTGGTGAAAATCAGGGTGTGACAAGGAGAGGATCAGGGTGTGACAAGGAGAGAGGGTGGAGCAGGTGGGAATTCTACCACTAAACCACCAATGCCCTGGAGGGAAGGTGGTGCTTTATGTAAATGTAAAAGTGATTTATGTAAATAGACGGCAGTGGTTATGTAAATAGAATGCAGTGTTAAGCATGGGGGATTTAAACCAAATGAAACAGAAGGGGTTTTTAAAAGCAGAATTAGAAGATACCAACAATTCCCCCTTTCTTTTTAACTAATGGCCATAGTATTGGGATTGTGGGACACTTTGTGAGGCAGGGAGACTGATAAGAGGCAGGGAGACTGATTAGGGTTCTACTGTCCCTCCTTGCTCAACCTCTCCGTGGAGAGAGAGACTAACAGGATTGACACACCCCTCAAGCTCAAGCCCTTCCAAGCTCAACCACATCCTCACAATTCCCCAACATCTCTCTCTTACTTTATGGCCATATATAACTGGGTCAATGTCTGTAAAAGGCTTCATCTCTGTCAGGGGAATAGCAGTGTAGGGGTGAACAGAAACCTATATCATACAGGCATTTTCAAAAGAACTGGCATAAGACATGGAAAACAAAATAGGCGAGCAGCAATAACCAGTGTGATGCCAAGGGGAACGTTTCTTGCCTCAAAGGGCAAGGCCTAGCAGGCGAAAAGTTATTTCTTGCCTCTGGGAGCGCTTCATGCCTCTGGGGGCATCTCTTGCCTCAAAGGGCGTTTCCTGCCTCTGTGGGTATCACCTAATAAGGAGGGGGAGTTTTCTGCCTCTGGGAACAGAGCCTGCAGGCAAGGGCACATGGTCTATAAAGTCTCAAGGCAATTGGCTGAAGTTAGTCTTTGAGAAACACAGCAGCGTGTACCAGTAAGTCCAAAGTAGCTGACCACAGAAGAAAATGCCAAGGGATGAAACGCTGCATGTCTGTCTCGATGGGGAATGTCGACCACCAGAATTCTGCTTTACTGTAGAGAGTGAGCTTTGGAGTCTGTGAATCTGTTTCTTCAGGTCGTGCCAGGTCACATCATTGGTTTCCGGGGGTGCATTGTAGTCATTCCATCTTGTGGGCGATGTCAGAGAACAGGGGTCCAAATGCATTTCCAGAAATTTTCATTTGAGTAGATGCTTTTTCATGTGAAGACTTGACAGCTGAAATTCACTTACTTGTCAAACAAAACTTGTAGCAGATTAGAAGTTTACTATAATTGATAACTCCATTATAATTGGAAGTCCTTTCTAGTATGATTTTAAGGTTGTTTAAACAGTTTAAACTCAATAAAATGTGGAAAGGTAAACAGAAGAACCACAGTAGAAGCCTTAGGCATGAGAATAATTAACATAATCATTGCACTATCTGCCCCACCCATAAATCATACAGTTTTCAGGATTAAACGTTTCAGATTCATGTCAAGATGTAAAAGAGAAATCAAAGGAGGGAAAAAACAATTTTTTGGATTGTTTCTGGATGTCTCTAGAAATCATGGCTGCATCCAGCATTTTTTTTGTCAATGTCAAACAAAGATTCAGTCATTCAAATCACTCTCTTACGAAACAGATCTCTCCATGTAGCATCAAGAGTCCCCGGAGGGCGTCCTAGTCCAAAAAGCTCCTCGAAATTCCATTTAGGGTGCTTCTGACTGTTCCTGCTGGATTGTTTCAGGCACCCATTTTTAAAAGTGTCTTCCCATTGAAGATAGAATTCAATCAGGAGAGTAGAACTAACCACGTGTCTCCATTCTTGGGGACTGCCAGGGTACTGGAGAACGCTCCTCAAATTAGAGTAGTCCTTCTCCATGGGAAATATGCAAGAAGAAGTCCAGAAAGTCCCAGTGGAAATCTCTGTGCATATCCCAAGGTCTACGACGGTCATAAAGAACCAAATTGTGGCCTGGAGCAAAATGTAGTCCTTTTCCTCAGGAAACATGAGAGAGGGAATCCAGAAAGTCCAAGGAGAAATCTCCGTGCATCTCCCAAGCTCTATGATCCTGGTCATAAGAAACCAAAGTTCCCGGTCAGGGAACCGAAGTGTGGCCCAGAGTAAAATGTTCCAGAGACAGAGAAACTGTCTCATAATGAAACAGTAGAGGCTTTGGTAAACCTCTTCATAAGTAGAAAGGCAACCCATGGTGGATGGGTAGCCAAGTTTACTTATCTGGGCGATGGGCGGGTTAGGTCCCACGTTGGTGCCGGTCTCTGTTTCAGGGCTTATGTCAGTCCCTTGTTCGGGTGCTATTATGTCAGGCTGAGCTTCACTGATGGGAGACAGATGAACAGGGACTCATGGTTGAGCTGTAGGCAGTATCTCTTTATTCATGCAGGACGCAGCACAATCTATACCAAGCTAAGCTAAACTAACAACTAACTAAAACGAACAATGTTGTCTTTATATATACTTCCCAAGTAGGGTGTGAACAGGATGTGACGCAGAGAGGGTGGAGAGAGAAGTGACTGGTGAAAATCAGGGTGTGACAAGGAGAGGATCAGGGTGTGACAAGGAGAGGGGGTGGTGCAGGTGAGAATTCTACCACTAAACCACTAATGCCTTGGAGGGAAGGTGGTGCTTTATGTAAATGTAAAAGTGATTTATGTAAATAGACGGCAGTGGTTATGTAAATAGAATGCACTTATGTAAATAGAAAGCAGGGGGGATTTAAACCAAATGAAACAGAAGGGGTTTTTAAAAGCAGAATTAGAGGATACCAACAACCAGTAAAAGGTCAAATGCCATGATTACATTGCCTTTATTTATTTATTTTTGGAAAGAGAGAAATCAAGAGGGAGAGCAGAAGACACCTCTGATGCACTGCTTTGTCACTTGCCAAACTTCCCACCTGTAAGAGGGGACTGGGTTCCTGAACGTTGGTTCTTACGCATTATAACATGTCCTCTCAACCAGGTGTGTTACTGCGCAGCCTCCCATGATTACATTACATAGCCTTTGTGAATTTAAGAAATCAAATAATTTGAAATGGTGAATAAATATTGGGTTATCAGAAAAGTCATGAAGCACTTTTGCATTGGAAAACAAAAAATATTTCATAACTTTTTTAATTTTAGAATTATTTTAACACTAAATTGATTTTAGGTGTGACACTTCTTAGTGTTGTAACTTTTATGACAATTCAGTATATTATGACTGATGATCCTTTGTGGAAATAAAATCATGTTAGATGAGCATGTGGCTCTGAGTTTTAAATATCTTTGGATTATGGTTGGTGACTAATCTCAGCCTCATCCTTCACTTGATTTTTGAACTTCTTGTCAGTACATATTCTTCTGGCATACAAATAGGAATGAGATAAAACTCAAAAATAGGATGAAGATGTTTGTTTTTTAATTTTTTTAATTTTCATTATTAATTGGGTAGAAATAGCCAGATGTTGAGAGAAAGGGGGGAGAGGGAAAGAGACAGAGAGACACCTGCAGCACTGCTTCACCATTTACAAAGCTTTCCCCCTGTAGGTGGGGACTGGGGGCTCAAACCCTGGTCTTTGAGCATGGAAACGTGAGCTCAAACAGGTGCACCACCACCCGGTCCCTGAAGAGGATGTTTGTTAATTCACCTACTTCATGATTTAAGATAATATGAACATCTGATCATTATGTTGTCTAAAGCTTAGCATGTTATCAAAACAAAATTCTTCTTTCTTGTTTTTCTGTACTTATTTCTATTCTATACTAAAATGTCACTGGGTAGGTTTACTACAGGTCAAAGTTGTACTACAGGTCAGTTAGTATAAGATGCTAGGCACAATTTTTCTTAATACCTTCACTTTCATTTCTCTACTTCTGTGTTGTAAAACACAATTCTAAAATTGTACAGAAAATAAATGTAAGGGGGGTGGAATATAGCTCACTTAGTAGGTGTATACCTTACTATGGTTGAAGGTCAGAACCACATGGGAGTACCACAACATGATGAAGCTCAATGGAGAGAGGAGCCATGCTTTGTTCTCTCTCAGTCTTTCTCTCCTCCCTCACCCTCCATGAAATAAAAAGAATAGAAAAGCAGTTTGCCTGCTGGTGGCATAATCACACATTTATGAGACCCCTGCTTTGCACTAAGAAAAATAAATGTAAAACATTACTAAGAGGTGACGAGTAAAGCTCTGTTAAAATGTTTATTCACACTTACAGTAAATCACCTTTCATTTTAATTTAATTTAATGTCATCTTACCTTATTTCATTTTATTGCCTTCAGGATTATCACCTGCACTACGAATCCACTGCTCCTGGTAGCTAGTTTTTTTTATTGCATAGGAGAGAGAAATTGGGAGAGAAGGGGAGATAGAGAGGGGGTGAGAAAGATAGACACCTGAAGACCTGCTTCACTACTTGTTAAGCGATCCCCTGCATGTGGGGAGCCAGGGGCTCAAACCAGGATCCTTGCAAGGTGCTGGGGCTCACATGGAGTGACTCCAGCCAGGAAGGTAAGCTTACCGAGACTCCATCACTAACTCAAGAGACTACGTGATAATGAAAGAGACTTGGGGAGGATTCTGATATGAACACTCTCAATTTATTTAGGGGTGGGCTAGGGTATATATAGAGAAAGTTAAACAAAGAACATTTTTCAAATACATCAGAAATTACAGGTTTCTTAAAGGTCAGCTTGCCCCTATGGTAGGGGGCTGGTATGTCAAGAATTGATGTGATACATAAAGGACAAGACAATTATTCTCCATGATGCAAACAGGTTAATTATCTAAAGGCATTTGAGAGAAGCATAGGGGTTAAACCAGTAGGGTGAGATAGAGAGAAGATAAAAAAAGCTTGATGTAAATCACAGATATCAAAAAATATAAGGAAATAGTGTTTTGAGGCTTCACTCTCTGGTGTTGGTGTGTAAGATGGAGTGTGTTTCTCCTTTGTGAATGAACCTTAAAGCAGGCAGCCATGTGGCCTGCCAGCAGGAAGAAACTAAGTGCGAGAGGTCTGCAGGTTTTCCGTGAGCCAGTAAGGCTAACAAGGCAAGCTTAGTTTGGGAGACTTTTTCCCTCTTGGCTCATCTCTATGACTAGATAGGCTAACAAGCAGGGTGTCTTTCCAGACCTCCATCCGAAGATGGAGGGGGGGGAGCTTCCCTAAGCTCTACCAAGCTTTCACATAGTCCCACAGCATGGGTCCTTGCACTTCATAGTATGTTAGCTTAATCCTATACACTACTGTCTGACCCCTCCAGTAAATCTCTTTTCACACATAGTTTCCTGGAAAATTAAAAACAGAAACTCAGTGGAAAAAATGAGTTATTCCAAATATGTGACAGTTTTAGTGAGATTGTGTGTGTGTGTGTGTGTGTGTGTGTCTGTGTGTGTGTGTGTAAAAGTGTGTAAAAGTCCCTACTTTTGTGAGTAACTTCTTGGCTATACAGTTAATGAATAAATTTCTGAGTGAGTAGAATGACAATAGAAAATACCAATATGGAACAACCTGATATGACACCTTAAAAGATCATATTGTCCACACAACAGACAAATGTCATAGTATCAATAATTATAGAACATCTATGAGCAACGTGTTTTTGTAATAATGATCTGGATATTTTGATTTCTGTTTTTAGAAGATTTCCAGTCTAGAGGAGACCATATGACATGTGGACATAAAACTGATTATAAAGAACAGATGTAGGGAGTCGGGTGGTAGCACAGCGGGTTAAGCACACGTGCAAGGACCGGAATAAGGATCCTGGTTCGAGTCCCCGGCTCCCCACCTGCAGGGGAGTTGTTTCACAGGCAGTGAAGCAGGTCTGAAGGTGTCTGTCTTTCTCTCTCCCTCTCTGTCTTCCCCTCCTCTTTCCATTTCTCTCTGTCCTATCTGACAACAATGATATAAATAACAACAACTACAACAGTAAAAAACAACAAGTGCAACAAAGGGGATTAAATAAATAAATTTTAAAAAAGAACAGATGTAAAACAACAAGGGCAACAAAAAGGGAAAATAAATAAATATAAAAAATAAAAAAAGATGTTTAAATGCTCCTTAGATAGATATTTAAATATTATTATTGCATAGGATTGATATAGCTTGGGTTAATCCAGAAAAAGTCTCTGAATCATGTGAGATGAGATTTATTCTTTCTGTTTTTGTAAGGAAAAAGAAAAGATATTTTTTATTTTTAAAAATGTCTATTTATTTTATGTTATTTTAAAAAATTTCTTTATTGGAGAATTAATGTTTTACATTCAACAGTAAATACAATAGTTTGTACATGCATATCATTCCTTTCTTTTTGTCATTACTGCAATTTTACTCCTCCAAGCTGGCTTTATCAGATAGGAAAACAAGAGCTAGAGAGACAGAGGACAAGAAACCACAGCACTGAAGCTTCCTCAGGTGCATTTGGGGCTGGTCTTGAACCTGGGTTATACATATGGTAAAGTGGGTGCACTATCCGGGTGAGACATTTTGCAATCCTGGAAAGTTTTTTTTCTTTTATATTTTAATACAATGTATTAAAAACTTCTCATAGGGCCTTTCAAAATATACATGTATTCTCTCTCTCTGTCTTTCTCCCTCTCTCTCTGTCTCCATATATATTTGAACTATATTTTCAAACAATTCATAATCAGAAAAGACAAAAGAAACAATAAATTATCTATGATTTTTATTAGGAATTGCTTGTTAATAAACTTATTTTTAGTGAATTAAGTCTGTTTTCTACACTAAATTAGAATGGATTTTGAGATTAAAAAACGCTGCTATAATTAAAACATGAAATTATTTTTTTCTTTCCTGGAGTGTTCTCACATGCATTGTGATATTTGGAGCCTTTGTAGCTGAGGAAAATTTCTTAACAAAAGCTTATGTTAAGCTTGCAAATGTATGAGAGAACACATAAAGCCTGGAACCTGTCACTAAGTGCTGACATTGTATATCTATCTCTATTTCTTTCCCTTTCCCCTCCCTCTTTTTTCAGTCGATGTAACACTCATCTACAGCACTAAAAAAAAACCTGAGGTGTAGTTTTCATATATGTGTAATATCTCACCCCCTTCCAAATTTTTTAAGTCTAGAGAGAAAGAGTTCTACCATTAAGAAATAGTTCGGTACTTCAAGATCTGTACTTCAAAAAATGTTTTCAAAGATTCAAATCCAACAGCAAAGAAAAAAAAAATAAACCAATGGGACTACACCAAACTGAAAAGATTCTGCACAGAAATGGATATCATTATTCAAACAGAAAGACACTGTATAGCGTGGGAGAAGATCTATATACAACATACTTCAGATAAACGACTAATAAACAAAATGCATAAAGGGCTCAGTAAACTCAACACCAAAACCAAACAAGCCTATTAGAAAACGGGGCAAGGACATGAACAGAACCTCCACCAAAGAAGAGATACAGAAAGCAAACACATGAAGATGCTTAATGTCACTGATTATCAGAAAAATGCAAATAAAAACAACAGTGAGCTGCCACTTTATACCTGTGAGAATATCATCTATTAGAAAAGACAGTAACAACAAATGTTGGAGAAAATGTAATGGAAAAGGGTTACAAATGCACTGCTGGTGGGAGTGAAAATTGGTCCAGCCCTTGTGTGAAAACAGTCTGGTGATTTATCTGAACACTAGAAATGGATCTACCCTATGACCTAACAATTCCTCTCCTGGGAATTTACCTAAAGGAAATAGAACGACCTATCAGAAGAGATCTGTGTATACCTATGTTCATAGCAGCACAATTTATAATAACCAAAACTAGGAAGCAATTCAAATGTCCAACAACAGACGAGTGACTAAAAAATTGTGATATATTTATATGATGCAGTTATCACTCAGCTATTAAAAATTATGAAGTCATCTCCTTTGTAACCATTTTGGATAGAAGTGAGATAATCCAAAAAGAGAGTTAAAATTTGACTTAATGAATAGGGAGGGAGAATAGAAAGTGTAATGTAGACTTGGTGTGTTGTATTGCATCAAAGCAAAGGACTCTGGTGAAGAAGGGAGATGGAAGGGTGGAAGCAAAATTTGTGTCCCTTGTGCATAATGAAATTGTACAGGTGTATCAGTAGTCAGTGACTGTAGTATAAGGCATTAACCTTCTCAGGAGAAAGATAAAAGTAAAATGATGATGATGATGATGAAAATTTTAAAATGCATGTCTGATTATCAGAGAAATGCAAATAAAAGCAACAGTGAAATATCTCTTCACTCCTGTAAGAATGTCATACATCAGAAAGGATGGAAACACATATTGGAAAGATTGTGAGTGCAAAAGAACCCTTTTAAACTGCTGGTGGGAATGTAACTTGATCCAACTACTGTGGAGAGCAGTTGGGAAAACTCTCAGAAGACTAAAAATGGACCTACGCTATTACCGTACAATTCTTCTTTTGTAGATATATCTTAAGGAATCAAACACAGCCATCCAAAAAGACCTGTGTATAACTATGTTCATATCAGCACAATTTGTAATATCCAAAAGCTGGAATCAACTTAGGTGTCTAAGAACAGATGAGTGGCTGCTATGGTATATTACCTCTGGAGAGCCCCACCTCAAAAAAAAAAAGAAAGATAAAGACAGGCTAGGGGTAAGGATTGGTCTGCCAATATCCATGTCCAGTAGAGAAGCAATTACAGAAGTCAGATATCCTACCATCTTCATCTCATAAAGAATTTTGGTCCATATTCTCACTAGGGGAGAAATGATATGGAGGGATGACTAGAAGACTCTGAACTCCAAATTCATCAGGACCGTGAAAGAGAAGAAGGAAGGTCATTCAGAAGTACTGGAAAGGAAGAAAATAAGGGACCATGGAAAAGTGGCCAAATCTAGAGAGATAGTTGTAGAAATAATAGTAAACCCATATCTGCAACCTTGGGAGAACAGATGTAGCTTCAAGTGGAGGGAATGATGGTGGAAATGGTGTGGAATTGTACCTCTGTTATCTTATAATTTTGTAAATCAACATTAAATCACTAATAAAATAAAAATAAATCTATGGTATACATACACACAAGGTAATACTACTCATTTATTTATTTATTTATTTATATTCCTCCAGGGTTATTGCTGGGCTCGGTGCCTGCACCATGAATCCACCACTCCTGGAGGCCATTTTTTCCCCCTTTTGTTGCCGCCTCGTTGTGGTCATTATTATTACCATTGTTGTTGTTCATTGTTGGATAGGACAGAGAGAAATGGAGAGAGGAGGGGAAGACAGAGACAGGGAGAGAAAGACAGACACCTGCAGACCCGCTTAACTGCCTGTGAAGCGACTCCTCTGCAGGTGGGGAGCTGGGGCCTGGAACCGGGATCCTTAAGCCAGTCCTTGCGCCACGTGCGCTTAACCCACTGCGCCACCTTCCGACCCCCTTTACTCAGTTATTAAGAACGATGACGTTACTGTCTTCACTTCATCTTGGATGGAGCTTGAAGGAATCATGTATCATGTAAAGTGAGATACACCAAAAAGAGAAAGATGAATATGGGATGATCCCACTCATGGACAGAACTTATGAAACAAGAACAGAAAGGAGAAACACAAATTGAAATTTGGATTTGGTTTGCTGTATTGCACTAAAGGAAAGGATAGTGGGGAAGAATAGCAGGAAGAGGGCTGGGGGGAAGAGGACTGTTAAGGCTCTGATGCACGATGATGGAAAATGGCCTAGGTTAGGGGTTAGAGTGGTTTTCAGACATTTATCATGATGAAATTAGAATTTTTTACCCATGTTGGGGCCAGGAAGTGGTGCACCTGGTTGAGTGCACGTCACCATGAGCACAGACCTTGGTTCTCGCCCCCACTCCTCATCTGCACGTGAGGTACTTCATGAGTGGTGAAGCACGCCTACAGGTGTCTATCATTATCTCTCCCTCTCCCCTCTCAGTTTCTTTCTGTCTTGTGAAACAAAACAAAACAAAATAGAAAGAGAAAAGAGGAAAAATGGCCACCAGGAACAGTGGATTCATAGTGCCAGCACAGAACCCAAGTGATAATCCTGATGACAATTAAAACCAAAAAACAATAGGGGAGTCAGGAGGTAGCGCAGCAGGTTAAGCGCAAGGTGGTGCAAAGTGCAAGGACCAGCTTAAAGATCCGAGTTTGAGCCCTCGGCTCCCCATCTGCACAGGAGTGACACCACAAGCAGTGAAGTAGTGTCTTTCTCTCCTCCTCTCTGTCTTCCCCTCCTCTCTTTATTACTCTCTGTCCTGTCCAACAACGACAACATCAATAACTACAACAATAAAAAAAACAATAAAAAAGAAAAGTTTACCTATGTGTCAACAAATACTGTAAACCATTAATCTCAAATAAAATGAATATTAATTGATTTGTTAAAATAAGTTCGTGAATTAAAACTGATGGAGATACAGGTTGATTTTTTAGTTCATGTAGATTTTATGGTATTAGTATGTCATCAAATGGTACTATAAAGACTATTATATACTACTACTATTAGACTAGAGCAACCATTCATTTCCATTTAGATCAATTTTGTAGTATATTTGTTGCCTATAAAATGGGAAAACCTGATTAAATTTAGACCCTCAAATCACAAGGAATTCTAGATTGTTTCCTTTTTAATTCTGGGAGAACTTAAGCCATCTGTTGCCTTGAAGCAGGGAGATTTAGTAATCAGGCACAGCAGTAAGAAGATATTTGTCTAGGGATGCTATTAATTAACAAACTTGGAAAGCATTCTGCACTTCTTACCTTAAAGTCAAAGCACCCCTAACAAGAACATTGGGCAATTAGATGAGAAAACCTGTCTTAGGTCAGATGCATTTTTTGTTCTCCTTTGGATAGTGCAGAAGAAATTGTGAACAGAAAATGTTTTATTTATTATAATGAAAAAGTTAAATATGAATTGTGATTCTAAATAGGTTTTTATTTAGAACAACCCAGTATCTCTCCCTCTCCCTCTCCCTCTCCCTCTCCCTCTCCCTCTCCCTCTCCCTCTCCCTCTCCCTCTCCCTATCTCTCTCTCTTGCCTCCAGGGTTATTGCTGGAGTTTTGTGCTTGCACTAGGAATCCACTGCTCCTGGTGACCACTTTTCCCTCCCATTTTATTGGATGGGATAGAAGGAAGTTGAGAAGGAAGGAAAGGGAGGGAGGGAGGGAGGGAGAGAGAGGGAGAGAGAGAGAGACCTGCAGACCTGTTTCACCCCTTGTGACACATTCCTCCTCGAACCAGGATCCTTGCATGGGTCCTTGTGCTTAGTACTATGTGTTATTGGGTGTGCTACTGCAAGGTTTCCCACTTCAATATCTCTAAACAGGTATTGTGATATTTTTTTCACATTTATTTTTCCCTAGAAGTACATATGTTGGTGTTTCTTCAAGCTAGGTGCTAAATTTAAATTAGAAAAGTAATGCAACAAATTTTGAAAGTCTAGAAAACATTATTTTGGTTTCCATGTACTTTTATTGAGATAATTTTGGTTTATAAAACTGTATATGTTGTAAATATCAAGTTTTAACTCTCTTCAAATTGTGTGTTACACAGAATGTTGCACTTTCTGCTTTTATTTTTCACTCCTTTCCCTCTTTGCTAGCCTCAAATCTATGTTAGTCTCCGTGTTTGATTTTGCTTCACTTTGTTACTTTATATTCCACATATGAATGAGGTTGTCCAATGTTTGACCATCTTCTTCGGATATAATTTTGCTTATCTAGCATGGTTACTACAGTTCCCTTAAATTATAGCAAAAGGCAAGATCTCATCCTTTCTTACAACTGAGTAATATTCCATTGTGTATACATATAACACATTTTCTGTATCTGTTTATCTGTCCTTGCACACATGGATTATTTACACATCTTAGCTCTTGTAAACAGTGTTGCAATTAATATAGCTATGCATATATTTTTGTGATCAGTGTTTAAGTGTTCTTCTGACAGTTATTTAGGAGTGGGTTTGCTGAAACATATGGCAGGTCTATTTTTAATAATTTGAAAAATACTTGATTTCCATAGGGACTGGACCAATTCATATCCTCACTAACAATATACAAGTTTTTTTTATCCACACGCTTGCCAGAAATTGCTTTTTGAAATATGTTATTGTCATAGTTATGAGGTAGTAACTCACTGTTTTAATTTGAATTTCTCTGATAAGAGATAGTCAGTATTTTTGTCTGAGTCTGTTAGTCATCTGTATGTTTTCTTTGGTGATGTGCCATGATCATCTCTTCATATTTTTAAAAATTTTTATTTATTTATTTTCCCTTTTGTTGACCTTGCTGTTTTTATTGTTGTTATTGTCCTTGTTAGATAGGACAGAGAAAAATGGAGAGAGTAGGGGAAGACAGAGAGGGGAGAGAAGATAGACACCTGCAGACTTCCTTCATCACCTGTGAAGCGACTCCCCTGCAGGTGGGGAGCTGGGGATGTTCATTGAACCAGGATCCTTACGCTGGTCCTTGTGCTTTGTGCCACGTGTGCTTAACCCACTGCACTACCACCCAACTTCCATCTCTTCATATTTTTATAGGATTTTTTTGTTTTTATTGGTGTTAATTTTTGTGAGTTTTTTTAATATCTTGGCTTTTAGCTCTTTTTCTGATATATGGTATGCACATATTTTCTCTCACTCAGTGTAGCCTTTTCATTTTAATGATTGTTTCTTCTAATGTGCAGAAACTTTTAAACTTGATAAATCACATTTGTTTATTGTTTTCCTTGCCTTTGTACTGAAGTTCTGAATACTTCCAAAGCTAATATTATGGAGTGTTCTGCTGATGTTCTCTGTGTATTTACTTTAGAGTTTCCAATTTAACATCCAAATCTTTACTCCACTTTGAGTTAACTTTTATCCAGAGTGTGAGATAGTGATCCAGTTTCATTCTTTTCTATGTGGGAATCCAGTATTCTGAACATCATTTATTAAAGAAACTTTCCTTTCAAATTATTTATTTATTTATTATTAGTGATTTAATAATGAGCAACAAGAATGTGGGATAAGAGAAGTACAATTCCATGCAGTTCCCACCATATACCCTCCCCTTCACTGGAAGTATCCCCAGTCTTTATCCTGATTGATAGGGTTTACAATTAATGGCATTTGTATATTTTTCCCATATTTAGGAGCTACTTTCTGCCCCCATACAGCTTTCTGGTCCTATTCCCAACAATTGTCTATTCCAGACAATACTTTTAGCCCACCTGCATGTTATTGGTGGGGCATGGGCAAAAATTAGTAACGTCATGGGCCTCTTAGAATGTACCTAAAATAGATGTCCTAGCTTTTTCCTACATAAGGATTCCAAATCTCACCTGCTATTTTTTTTTAACTTTGGGTTCCTGATTATTAAACCATTTGTTTTGTTTTATATCTTAAGGCTTCTCATCCACCAAGTTGTAGTTGCTACTATGACACCAACTTGACTTCCCTGGGCAGAGGACCTTACCAGTAAGTCCTAGAACTCCACCTCCCCAGAGCCCTATCCCAGTTGAGAGGAGATATAAACAGGCTGAGGTATAGATCAACCTGTCAATGCCCCTGTCCAGCAGTGAAGCAATTACAGAAGCCAGACCTCCCACCTTCTGCACCTCATAAAAGTCCTTTCAACTTTTTATTCTCTTGGCTCCTTTGTCATAAATTAACTTCATATATCTGAGGTCTTATTTGAGGGCTCTCAAATCTTTTCCAATGATTTATGTTTCTATATTTAATCACCAGCACACTTTTTTCATTTTTATTATTTAATTGATAGTATTTTTCCAACTTAAAAAAAGGTAACAGGTATAATTTCATATAGTTCCCACTACCAGAGTTCCAGGTCCTATCCCCTCTATTAGAAATTTCCCTATTCTTTATCCAACTGGGAGTATTGACCAAAATTCTTTATAGGGTACAGAAGGTAAAAGGTCTGACTTCTGTAATTGTTTCTCCACTGGAAGTGGTCATTGTCATGTCGATGCATATCCCCCTGTTTCTCTTTTACCCTAGCTGGGTCGGGCTCTGGAGAGGTGAGTTTTCAGGACATGTGTGGCTGTCTGCTCAGGGAATTCAGGGTGAAATAATAGTAGCATCTGCAACTTGGTGGCTGAAAGGTGGTAAGATAAAGCAGAAGAAAATGATTAATGAACAGGAACCAACAAGTAGGAGTAGAGCAGCTGAGAAGTCTTATGTTGGATAGAAGGAGTCTTAGGTTGGATAGAAGCTAGGAAGTCTATTTTAGGTATGTTTCTAGGGGCCCATGGATTTAGTAGTTTTTACCTGAACTTGATAGCTAACATGAAGAGAACTGAAAACATTGTCTGGAAGATGATGTCAGAGTTGAGAATAGGGCCAAAAAGTTGGATTAGGACATAGAGTAGCTCCCAATCACAAAAATAGTATATGAATACCATTAACTGTTTATCCCATCGATTTGACCTAGGGCCTATGTATATTCATGTCTTACTAACTTTTAAAATATCATGAATATAATTCCACATCTACACATGGTGTGTGTAAGTCAACACACCTTTCACCTAAGTCTGTGCTCCCTCATCTAATAGGCACCATAGTTCTTTTTCTTGTTTTGTGTTTTTGTTTTTCCCTTTTGTTGCCCTTGTTTTAAGCTTTTTTTTTTTGTTGTTGTTGTTATTGTTGTTGGACAGGACAGAGAGAAATTTAGAAAGGAGGGGGAAACAGAGAGGGGAAAGATAGACACCTGCAGACCTGCTTCACTGCCTGTGAAGCAACTCTCCTGCAGGTGGGGAGCCGGGGCTCGAACTGGAACTGAGATCCTTATGCCGGTCCTTGTGCTTCCTGCCACGTGCGCTTAACCCACTGTGCTACCTACCGCCGGACCCCAGGCACCATAATTCTAACAAAGTGCAAGAGATAGTTACTTTTTTTTTTGGAATTTCACTTTTCTTGAGCCACCTATAATCCGCATGAGTAAAAAGCATCTAGTATTTGCTGTTTACCTCTTTATTCTTCTCACTTAGCATAATTACGCACTGTTTTGACAGCTATAACTTTGAGTATTGCTTGAAGTCACAGTGTTATGACTCCTCTTCTTTCTTTTCCTTTTTTGTTCTTTTTGCAAGATTCTTAAAGTGACTGTCAGTCTTTAATGGCTTCAACAAATTTCTGTAAAATTGGATTTATTTAATTAATTATGTAGGAATTTTGGTAGGAATTTAACTGAATCTATATAATATACTGGGTAACAAGGCAATTTCAAAAATCTTCTTTTTCTCCTCCTCCTCCTTCTTCCTTTTCTCCTTTTCCTCCTCTCTCTCTCCCCTCCTCCTCCTTCTCCTCCTCTTCCTTCTTCCTCCTCCCCTTCTCCTTCTGCTTCGTCTTCCTTTTCTCCTCTCCCCTCCTCCTCTTCCTCCTCCTCCTTTTCCTCCTCTTCCTTCTTCCTCCCCTCCCCATTTTCCTTCTGCTGCTGCTTCTTCCTTTTCTCCTCCTCCTCTCAACCCTCCCCCTCCCCTCCTCTTTCTCCTCCTCTTCCTTCTCCTCCTAGGGTTATCTATGGTGCTTATTACCTTCTTGATGACTTCACTTTTCCTGGTGGCTTTTCTTTTTTTTTCTTTTTCATTTTTGATAAATGAAAGGCAGGGAGGGAGAGAGAAGACAACTGAAGCACTGTTTACCACTTGTGAAGCTTCCTCCCTATATATGGGAGCCTACCTGGCCGTTTAAAAATATTTTATTTATTTATTTGTTTATAGGATAGAAACAGAGAAATTAAAAGGGAAGAGGGAAATAGAGAGGAAGAGAAGCAGAGGCACACCTATAGTACCATTTCACCTCTCCCTCCCCTCACAGGTGGGGATGGGTCCTTGCACATGGTAACATACATACTCAACCAGGTGTTCTAATTTCAGGCTCCTACAGACCTGAATTGAACAACAGTCATTGTGCATCATAATATGTCTGCTCTGCCCAGTGTAACATCCTTTGATATTTTTTATTACTTTTTTGGATTATCTCTTTTACAATGATTCTCTTAAGTTCCATGCAAGATGAGAAAAGGAGATGACTTTAATGATTTTTAAATATTTTTCCCCTTTTTATCATTTTGGGAGGGTAATAGTTTACAGTACAGTTGTCATATGGGTACAATTTCTTTTTTGTTTTTTGCTTCAAAATATTTTTTAATTTCTAAAAAGGAAACAATGACAAAACCATAGGATAAGAGGGGTACAACTCCACACAGTTCCCACAACCAGATCTCCGTATCCCATCCTCTCCCCTGATAGCTCTCCTATTCTTTAACCCTCTAGGAGTATGGACCCAAGGTCATTGTGGGATGCAGAAGGTAGAAGGTCTGGCTTCTGTAACTGCTTCCCCAATGAACATGGGCATTGACAGGTGGACCCATACTCCCAGCCTGTCTTTCTCTTTCCCTAGTGGGGAAGGGCTCTGGGGAAGTGGAGTTCCAGGACACATTGGTGGGGTTGTCTGTCCAGGGAAGTCTGGTTGGCATCATGCTAGCATCTGGAACATTTTATTATTTTTAACAGCTGAGAAGTATTCCATTGCGAATATATACCACAGCTTGCTTAGGCATTCTTTTGTTGTGGGTTATCTGGGTTGTTTACAAATTTTGACTAATACAAATTGTGTTGCTCTGAATTTTGGTATGTATATAATTCTTTGGATAAGTGTTTTTTTCCCATTCCTTTGTGTAAATCCCTGGGGGAGAAATTTCTGGACCATAGGACAGGGTAGGTCCATTTTTACTGTTATGATAGATCTCCAGACTGTTGCACAAAAAGCTGGACAAATGTACATTACTGCCAACACTGTTGAAGGATTATTTTTCTCTCCACATCTTTGCCATCACTTATTTTTGTCCTTTCTGGTGTATGACATTTTCACGGGTGTAACGTGGTGATATCTCACTGTTGTCTTTGTTTTTTTATGATAATCAGTGACTTTTAGCATTTTTTTTATGTCCGTTGGCCCTCTGCATATCCTTTTCCTTTTTTTTCTAGTTCACAAAGTAAACAAAATCTTTTGGAAAAATTCTCTGTTGCTTTTTCCTGGCCAGTTCTCCCTATCTTAGTCTCAGGTAATAGCGTATCTTTTTTGTCACTATACATTGAAAATTTCTTTTACATAATTTCCTATCAGTGAAATCACACAGTATTTATTTTCTATGTTACTTATTTCACTTATAATTAATGGTGTTTTTGGTTACTTTTATTGATGTATAATTCACAAATAAAAATGTATTTAAGGTATACAGCTTGATATTTTTATATAGTTGGTTAAAGAAACAGTATCAGGCTATTAGACATATCCATTACATAGTCACAATTCTCTCTCCCCCTTCCTCTCTGTTTCTCTTTATCTCTGTACGTGTGTTGTGATCATTTAAGTTCTAAATTCTTTAAAATTTTAATTATATTCTATAATATTGTTTACTATGTTCATGGTGGTATTAAATTTTTAGACATTTTTTCCCAGACCTTGTCTTGTGTAAGTCAGTCTTTGTACCTCCTACCAACATAGCATATATCTCCAACCCAGCTCCTGGCAACACCAGTTCCTTTTCTCATGTAAGTGAATTGATTTTGGATTCCACATAAATGAGTTTTTACGGTTTCTGTCTTTTTGTGCCTTATTTACTTCACTTAGCTTAAGTAAGGTTCTCCAGGTTGATCAACATTGTCCAAAATAGCAGGGTTTTCGCTCTCTCTCTCTCTCTCTCTCTCTCTCTCTCTCTCTCTCTCTTCCTCTCTCCCTCCCTCCCTCCTTCCTTGGTTATCTCTGGGGCTCAGTGCCAGCACTACAAATCCACTGCTCCTGGTAGACATTTTTTTCCATTGTTGTTGTTGGATAGGACAAAGAGAAAATGAAAGAGGAGAGGAAGAAAGAGGAGGAGAGAAAGATAAACGTCTGCAGACCTGCTTCACCTCCCTCTGTAGGTGGGGAGCCAGGGGCTAGAACTGGGGTCTTTGTGTGGATCCTTGAGCTTTGCGCTATGTGAGGATCCTTGAGCTTTGCGCTATGTTAGCCCAGGTTGCTACCGCCTGAACCCCTCAGATATCTCATTGAGATAGTATTTTTTTTCTTTTTGAACTTATATTCCAAAGTGAGGTACCTGAGTCATAAAGTAGATGCATTTCTTTTTAATTTTTTTTATATTTTCCCCTTTTGTTGCCCTTGTTGTTTATCGTTTTGTTTTAGTTATTGGTGTTGTTATTGGTGTTGTTGTTGTTGGATAGGACAGAGAGAAACGGAGAAAGGAGGGGAAGACAGAGAGTGGGAGAGAAAGATAGACACCTGCAGAACTGTTTCACCGCCTGTTCGAAACAACCCCCCCCCCCCCGCAGGTGGGGAGCCAGGGGCTTGAACCGGGATATTTACGCAGACCCTTGGTGCTTTGTGCCATGTACGTTTAACCCATTGCACCACCTCCAGGCTCCCAAAGTAGATGCATTTCTAAAAATTGTGTGAGGAAACTACACTGTTTTCCAAATTACATTCTTACCAGCAGTGTACAAGAGTTCATTTTTCTCAACTTCCTCCACAAATATTATCTCTTTCCTTTATAATAGTCATCCTCATAGGAATAAGGTGGTATTTTCTTGTGGTTCTGATTTTTGAATTTCCTGTTGGTTAGTGATATAGTGCACCTTTACATATATCTGTTGACCATCACTGTTTCTTTGGAGAAATGCTTATTTGGGTTCCTTCCCCATGTTTTAGTAGTTTGCTTTTTTATATTGAGCTCTATTAATTGTATGAGTTCTTTTTATTTTTTTATTACCCATTTACAGATAGCTGGTTTACAGATATTTCCTTATATTCTGCAAATTGCCTTTTTTAAATTTTGAGCTTCTAACCTTAAATGCCTCTAGAGTACACGAGTCAAGAATATTCAGTCTAGACTTTGACATCAAATAGACCGACTTTTGATTCCTAGCTCTTCCATTTGCTTTTTATTTTTAGCAAGTCATTTAATCACTCTAAAGCATTACTCCTCAATTCAGAGTTAATGAGAGTACTTGATGGATATGATTTTGCTTGGAATGAATGAGATAATGTATGTAAAGTGTTTTACAATAGTGACAGCCACATAGAAGGTTCCCACAACTGTTATCCCTCTCTTCCTTTTTCTGTCTTCCTAAGAACTCACTTGATTCTTCAATAAACTTCTATAACCCTGTCCTCCACAAACTTTCCTATATACTATAACCAGAGGAGTTTTAACAACAACAACAAAAAAAAACTGTTTGTGTCATATTATGCCCTGCCCTCAAATATTCAACTTTACCCCATCAGTACTATTCAAGTTCAAACTTTGTGATCCACTACTCAAGTAACTTGATAATCTTATCCTAACTATATCTTCCCCTACCACTTTATACTAACTTTTCTCTCAAGCTCAATTAGTAAACATTATTTTATTTTTTAACTTCATTTATTTAATTCAGTAGGACAGAGAGAAATTGAGATGTAACATTACAGCATCACTTCACCACTTGTGAAGCTTTCCCCCTGCAGGTGGGGACCAGGGACTTGAACCCAGTCCCTTGCACACTGTAGTGTATATAGTTAACCAGGGTTGCCTCCACCCGGCCCCAGTACACATTATTATTTTTCCCAGTGAATTGTAAGGTTTGTTTCTTAAAGACAGGGATGTTTGGTATTTTAGGGGAGACTGGTGGTGTGATATTGGTAGTGTTAATAGTATTTAAGGCAAGAAAAGGCAGCATCAGTGAAAAGTATTATTTTTCCTCTTTACTTTCCCTCCCATTAAAGTATCTTTTTCATCAAGTATGGTAATATTATCTGAGTCAGGTAACATTTCTTTAAAGTACAAGTTATTGAGCTGTTAAGGTAATTATTTCACCTGGGACAGTACCTGCTTTGCCATGTTAGTGACCCAGGAGAGAACCTGGCCCCCACTGCACTGGGGAATCTTTGGTCTTGAGTTGTATTTCCATCTGTCTGTCTGTCTGTCTGTCTTTCTATCTGAAAAAGTCAGCCCAGAGTGGTGTATCACGGACAACAGCAAAGGACACAAGCAAATACATATTGGCTTGTTGGAAAAGTCATGACTTGTTTTTCTATGCAAAAGTGCATCATGACTTCTGACAACCCAATAGTTAAATAAATAACCAGTTATTGAACATCAAATATGCAAGATATACTATTCTAGATATGAGCTGTATAGTGATTTTCTCTCCCAATGCATTCACCATAAGTGGAAAACAGACACAAAAAACATTTTTTTCCTTAAAGAGTTGAAAGTACTTTAATTCTTTTTTTTTATTTGTAAAAAGGAAACATTGACTAAACCATAGGATAAGAGTGGTACAACTCCATACAATTCCCACCACCAGAACTCTGTATCCCAATCCCCTCCCCTGATAGTTTTGCTATTCTTTAACCCTCTGGGAGTACAGGACCCAAGGTCATTGTGGGATGCAGAAGGTTGAAGGTATGGCTTATGTAATTGCTTCCCCGCTGAACATGGGCGTTGACAGGTGGATCCATACTACTAGCCTGTCTCTCTCTTTCCCTACTGGGGAAGAGCTCTGGGGAAGCAGAGCTCCAGGACACATTGGTGGGGTTGTCTGTCTAGGGAAGTCTGGTTGGTATCATGCTACCATCAGGAACCTAGTGGTTGGAAAGAGAGTTAAAATACAAAGCCAAACACATTGTTGACCAATCATGGACCTAAAGGCTGGAATAGTGCAGATGAAGAGTTAGGGGGGATTTCCATTCTGTAGATAACCAGTAGGCATATTTTAGTTATATTCCAAAGGGCCTGTGGCTATACTAGTTTTTTTTTTTTTTCTTTTTTCCCCCTGAGCCTGGAATCTGATATACAGGTGGATCCAAGTTATTGTCTGGGGGGATAATCTCATGACTGGAAAAAGGAGCAGAAAGCTGGATCAGGGAAGAGAGTAGCTCCCAAATATGGGAAAGGTGTAAAACTATTGCTGACTGTAAACTCCATGGATTTGATGTGACCTGGGGCCCATATTCAGCTTAGGAGCCTATGTGACCTCTGTATCCCTGTAGATCTGAACTCACATTCTGTGGTCATGAGTAGGAACATTTCAAGCCGCCCCAATATTGACCCATCTTCCTCAGATGTACATAAAGTATGTTGTCCATCCTCCCTTCGGAGGATGGAACATTCTCTACCATTGTTGATCCAAGTTAAGGACAAGGTTCTTTGGGGGGGTCCACAAAGGGGTCTATTGTGTTGTTCCTGATAGAAATGACCAGTAACAATGGACAAAGGGATTTATTTGAGGTCTAGGCCCATCATGTCTGTTTGGGACAGGACTCTACAAATAGGGCCCTAGCTGATGGGGTGGTCTGATAGTGAGTAGAGTCAGCGTTAAAGTATGCCAGTCTCTTGCCCTTATTCAGCTTTTGCAGTCCTTGTTTCGATGAAGTTAGCTTTGGAGTGAGTGAGAGAACTGTAATAGGAAGTCGGTAAAGAGGGTATCTAAGTCTAAGTAGACACTTTCATTATGAACTTGATACTGACTCACTACAGACTATTGTGTATTTTTGCTTTCAGGTATATATTTTGTCCTAATTTATGGATATATGTGAACATATGCTCTATCTCATGGGACCTGGTCTATAACTAGGTTTTGGGACTTTGTTAGGAAGTGAACCTCCTGGAATGGAATTAGAGAATACTATGAAAGGAAAGGTCTCACCTGATTAATGAGAGTGAAGGGTTGACATTCCATGCCTTAAGTCTCTGGACACAGTCTGAAGTGAAGCATGCTGAGGTGGTACTCATTGCTTTAATTAGGTTGGGATTGGCGGATGCAATATCATTTGGTATGACTTGAGAGAAGCATGCAGGAAGGTGAGCCCAACCCTAGAGGTTCCAGGACTGGGGAAATATGGGCTCAATAGAGGAAGTGGGAGGTTCCTGATGTCTTAGTATTTAAGAAGACAATAGATAGTTATTGCTATAATCACATTATTTGGCAATTGGATTAACTTTGAAATATCCCTTTGTTAGGATTTGTTGTTTCATATACAACATCACCATAATTTATGTCCTTTGACATCATTTGTATACAGCTCTGCCACCAGTTGCTTCTGTTCTCCCTGGTCTAAGCCTTTAAGAGAGTCAACATATCAAAGACTCAATTAATTTTTTAAACTGTGAAATGTTACCTTTCTCCAAGGTGTATTATGTGTATGTGTGCATATTTTATGGAAACAGAGTAAATTCTAGCAAATTAATGTAGGTTATCATTCACTGTGGTGGCAACATAGAAGTGTCAGCTCCAGCATAGAAGTGTCAACTTGGAATAAAATTTCAAGCTAGATAAGAACCCCTGTAACAGTAAGTCAGGGAATAGGATATTTGAGATAGAAGGAACAGGAGATGTAAGAAGATAAAATTGTGAAAGACTTTGATGTTTCCAGGAGATCACAGAAAGTGTAAGGAGACTTCACGACAGGATTGCGGTGGGCAGGGAGTGTAGAATAATGAGAAATGAGTGGAAATGCATTGTGAATTGTTATTATAAATTGAAATTATTGGACAACTGTTATATGTGAACTATGTAAAATATTGTGCATACATCACCATTTTCAGAATTTTCTGTCAACCATACAAAGTATCAGGAATATTATCGTCACTATTTGAAATGTCAGGAAAACTAAAGTGAATAGTGTTTGCCCAAGGTTACCATTATCATAAATGGCAGAGCTGGAACTCTGACCTATAAAACTCCAAAGTTAGTGATCCTGAGTGAATGAGATGGTAATGGTAGTGAAGTATAGTCATGTCCATATATGTGTTTTATTAAGTTGTCTCGGAATTGCCCAAGAATTCAGTTTGGGCAAAGAATTTGAATTTTCACCTTCTAAAGAACACTTCTGATTGCGGTAAATAATAGTTTTTATTTAGTGTAAAATTTGGTAATGGCATTTCGACTTGCACCACAATCCAACTGTTTAAAATGAGCTATTCACTGCTTATTCTGGGATTTGAGAGGACACAGAATGCCAAATAAAAGCAGACTAGTGTAATTTTATTGTTGTTAAAAGACAAAATCAATACTTGATTACTCTGAATTAGTATATCCAGTCATGCACATCTTTAACCTCAGATTAACTAAATGTAATACCATGACCCAACCTACAACAGTAACATTTAGAAATAGAAAATTAACTGATTCAGAGTCCATTTGTAAACCTTGGAGTTGTACTGATGCCAAGCTAGTTTTCTGACGGCCATACTTTAAAGTAGCTGCAGAATTTTGGCATCTAGAATTTTATCTATTTGACATTTCTGTGGCCCTTATTCTACCTACCACTATCCATTTTATAGCACAGCATATAAATGCAATCTTCATACCCTCAATAGTAGTTTGTATTACAGTAAAGGTTGTTTTCTTTCTTACTATTCTAAATACTTTTACATATTGTCTTTTCATATTTCCTTATCCATTTATTAAAACACTCAGAATGTAGCATTAATACATCGAGTACCTGCTTTGTGCCAGAGAGTATATGAGTGCTATATCTAGTAGTAATATAACACTGTAGTGTAAAATGTGGTGTTGTAGTAGTGTACAGAATTGTCAGGGAATCTACATATGCATTCTGTAGTGGGAGATACAGCTAGTACTAACAAATTATATAGAGCTAGTGACTGGGCTATATAGACAGTGAAGCAAGTTATTAGTGGTACACAATGATTTCGTGGTGGTGGCAGTGAGATATAGGAGATTTTAACAGAGGGCATTGGGATCCTGTTGCATGTGGTGGAAAAGTATCTATGTTGGGTAAAAGTGTTTTGCAGACACTTATTATGGAGAGATGAGAAATTGTAGTCATGTGTTAAAAACCTGTACTATCAACCATTTAACCCCCCCACACACAACTGATAAAAAAAATTGAAAAACAGAATCACCAGGACTTTTTTCCCCCAACTTTAATATTACTTTATTACTGTTAAGTTACAGGATTTTATGGGGTAAATTTTCCACATTTCCCCACGATAAGAGTACATTTTCCCCGCAACCAAACCATCATCTTATTTAGCCCCTAGGGACTTAATCCTCCAAACTCCTTAGTAGTCCTCCTCTTTTCCTTCTGAGTCTTTGAGTCTGCCAGTTGAATTTTAAATGGGTTAGGTGTCAATAACAAATGTTATAGCTTCTTTATTGTTACAGATAAATTGAACCAGTTAAGATTAGTCTATAGTTGTTTCAAGAAAGCAACTACTAATTCTTCTAACACATTGTATTTAGGGTACCAACAAGGACAACAACTTTTTAGAAATGCTTTCTATTTCTATATAGTTATTTCATCCTGCAGGACACATTTAGATTAAGCCATCCAATTATAATATATATGCTACTATTAGGTATTCTGCTTAACAATAGAAACTTTTCTTCTCTTTTAATGTGAGGAAACTGGCTATTTCCACTGAGAGGGCAGTAAACTTCAGCTATACTGTCAGGTGAGATTCAAGAAGGTCTGGAATCTTGTGAAGGTCATGGAACAGTATCTTAAAGGGAAGATTGAAATTCAAGATAAATTTCACTTTCTCTAGGATTTTGTAATATGTGGTATGCTACATGTAAATCACTCCTTTTGTGAAATTCCTGATCTTAAGAAAAGGTTCTAGAAATATCTAGGAAATAGAAATTGAACTCAGATTTATAGATCTCCCACAACGTTCCAGGAATGGTGGCAGTTTTTTCTTCTAAATTTAACCTAGTTACTATCCACCAGAACACTAGAAGAAAGTGCTAAGCCATTTTTACAGATGATAGAATGCTCCTGACCCATGCATAGGTTAAGTAACTTGCTCTAGGGACAAATCTGTTAAGTGGCAGATTCAAAGTTCAAACTTTAATTCTACAACCTACCGTCTCTCTGCACTGCAGCTTTGTAATGGCATGAACTATGTTAATTAAAAATGCTGATTTGTGTTTTCAGATGTGCATCGTAACCAAGATTTTTAGCTGTACTTAAATATTAAGTTTACCTTAAGAAACCAAGATTGACATTTTTAATTCTGGAAATCAGATGGCTGAGCTGTGAATAGATGCTTTATGGAACCACTTCATATGATACTTCATTTTGTTGGCAGGTTTAGACAATTTCCCTTTTAGATTGTATTTTTTCATAGGACTTTTTTAGTTCTTGAAAGAGTAAATAAGAGAGAGGCCAGGGATAGAACCTGGGGAATCATACACACAAGTCTTGGTCTCTAGCCCTTATACCACTTTCCTAGCATTACTTCACTTAAAAATTTTTTTTTTACTGTTTTATTAGGTATTTCGTTCCTCACCAGGGTTTCATTGAACCTTCTCACCTGCACAGTTTCACTTTTCTTGATGAACTCACCTCCTCTTTTTCTTTCTTCATACCAGACAGAGGGCAAAAGCCAGTGGGGAGAGAAGGAGAAACACCAGAGCATTGTTCAGCCACTTGTGAAGCCTCTACTTTGCATGGTGCTTCCATGGTGGTTGGAATCTTGAACCTAGGTCCTTGTGCATGACAAAGTATGCACTCTACTGGATAAGCTATGCCTAGGTTGCTGATTTTTTCCCTTGGAACTGATAATATAGCTAAAGGAGTTACAATAATAACAGAGCCCCACAATGTAAAAGAAAAACATTAAAATTATACTATGGATCAAACAGGAACCCCAAACATTTCCCAGCATAGGAACCAAGGCACTTGCTTATTATGTATTGAGATTCCTATAACATCTGCAGTGTTTGATCTCAGTGAGAACAAAATGGGATGAGAAGTTCACAGCTTCCATGATAAATTTATAACATTGAAGCCAAATTCAGGTTGGGTACCATTTAACAATAACTATGCCAAAAAGAAAATTACTAGAGTTGAGAGAATCTAGGAAAAGCCAATAATAACAAAAGGGGGGGTTCTGTAACTGGAGCTTTTAAAATTAGGAACTTATAAATTCAGCATTCACAATTACCTTTTGCATTATAATTGTAAAAAGTAAAATATTTTGATTACAAAAGAACATATATTTCTAGTGGCAATTCTGTCACATCAACAAGAATAATTTGAGATTCAAAATGTGGGGTGTAAAGACATTTCATCTTAGAATTAGCTTCATTGTGGACATTTGTCTGTTTATTTCTTGCACTTATTCTGACTTGAGTTCCCATCTCCAGGACATAATCTTGCAAAATCACCTCTCACCATTCTCTCCTGGTGACTGGACACTGAGATGGGACATTATGAACTTTATCTGACAACTTAATAAGGTGTAATAAGACCTGAAATAGGGCCAGTGCCCTCTCAATGGAGAAAATCTAGATAGGTACAGAATCTTTTCAAGGGTATGTCTAACTGAATTCCTTTTAAGACATCCCTCTAAAGCAATAAATGTCTTTTCGTGTTTCAAACCAGAATGTGATCAGTTGTAATATTGGTGAGGAACAGGTCATTAGCAAAAACTCCAATGAAGACAATTGGCTTTGTGTTTGATTTTCCTGTTTTTGCGGTTAGCTTAGCACCAGATGGTACCCTAGTGAGTTCTGTATAAATAATACAATCATAAGGTTGAGTGATTCTCTACCAGTCACAGACTCAAGCAGAAAATAACTCTTGTCTTTCCACACAAGTCCATGTAGATTATTACTGAATCATGCATATGCAGCTTCGGCTCTTAGCTTGTTATGGTTGGTGTTCCTTCCTGTTTCTTTATTGGGCCGGTAAGCAGCCAAAATCCTTATTGTGGCCCAGAGGGAAGGGCTACTATTTTGAGAAACTCTAGCTGATCCATCCATCCATTAGAGAGAGAGAGAGAGAGAGAGAGGGGGAGATTGAGAATATCTGCATTCTCTCTATTGTGCCTGGAAGGGAGGAGTGGCCCTAACACTCCCTTGACAGTTGGTGCACATTAGGGGGTGATGGAACTGGCTTTGCTTACAGAAGCCCTGTGGTAAGTCCTTACAGACTTTCAAGGTCCAGCTCAAGTGCCAAGGCAGCTTATAATGCTCAGTGATCTTTTGTCATTCTCTGGGTCCATGTGACAGTCGCAGTTTGCATCTCAAGATCTAGCTCTTCATTATATACTGTTTCATATTGTTATTTCCTTATATTTTTCTTTCTGGATAGAAGCCTTGTATCACCTATAGAATTATAAGTTGCTCAAATCTGTTTTTATCTTTTTTTTACAACCTGAACTACTTAACACAGAATTGCATATTTAATAACTGCCACTGACTTGACAACACATATGTGGGTCACAGTTCCTACACATTGGAGGGCACTTTTGATGGTAAGTACCACATTCAATAAATGGAGTTGAGACATTGTGACTAAGAATATTCTAATTTCTTTTTTTAAAAATATTTATTTCCCTTTTGTTGCCCCTTTTTTGTGTTGTAGTTATTGTTATTGATGTTGTTGTTGTTAGATAGAATAAAGAAAAATGGAGAGAGGAGGGGAAGACAGAGAACGGGAGAGAAAGACAGACACCTGCAGACCATCTTCACCACTGTGAAGCGACTCCCCTGCAGGTGGGGAGTCAGGGGCTCGAACCAGGATCCTTAAGCTGGTCTTTGTGCTGCGCGTCAGGTGCGCTTAACCCAATGCGCTACCGCCTGACTCCCAATATGCTAATTTCTTTACAGAGATAGAAATGAAAAGTCCCCCCTTCTTTCTTTTCTCTTTACTGTCCAGAATGTTTGACCCATATTGTAGCAAACCACAGAAAAGATTATATAGCACAATAGGGAAAATGGACAATATTAGTAACACCCTTTATTCTTTTGAAATCTGCCTGCATTTCTACTTTAGCAACACAGGAAACATAACCTTTATACAAACCTCAGAAAATTGACCCCTCAAGTGTTTTCCTGAAAAAACTTGAGACTCCATTTCTAAGTGAGTGCTATATCTTACGTATTAGATATTTGGGTGACCTCAAAACATCATTATGTTACTCGGACCACTAAGCTATTTTATTTTATGGTTGGTTTAACTTTTTAAAGAACATTTTTATTTATTTATTATTGGAAAGAGATAGAGAGAAATTGAGAGGGGAGGGAAATCTAAAGAGGGATAGAGACAGAGACACTTGGAGTTCTGCTTCCCCATTCATGAAGCTTTCCTCCTGCAAGTGGGGACCAGAGGCTTGAGCCCTGGTCCTTGCACACTGTAATGTGTGCACTTAACCAAGGGTGTCACCACCTGGTCCCAGGTTTGGTTGGTTTAACTTTTTAAAATGTTTGTTTGTTTATTTGTTTTATTAGCTAGGATAAAGAGAAATTGAGATGAGAAGGGGAAATAGAAAGCGAGTGATAAAGAGAGATACCTGCAGCGCTGCTTCACTCTTTTGTTTTTTGCCTCCAGGATTATTTTTGGAGCTAGGTGCCTGCACGACAAATCCATTGTTCTTGGTGGCCATTTTTTCTATTTTGTTGGATAGGATAGAGAAAAATTGAAAGAGGATGGGAAGATAGGGAGAGAGAAAGAGAGACACCTGTAGATCTGCATAGCTGGCTTGTGAGGCATCCCCTGCTGCATGTGGGGAGCCAGTGGGAAGAGCCGGAATCCTTGTGTGACTTCTTGCATTTCATACCAAGTACGCTTAAGTGGGTGCACCACTTCTCGCCCCCTCAGCCTCAGCCCCCCCCCCCCCCGGCCCACTGCTTCACTGTTTATGAAGCTTCTCCCTTTGCTTGAACCTGGGGTTGTTGCACATTTTATTGTGTGCACTCAACTGGGTACACCACAACTCAGTCCCTGGTTGAACAGTTTTCATCACATTTAAAGATCTGACTTTCAAAAAAACATTTTGTGGTATGCAGGAGGGTTCTCATAGTGTTTCCTGTGTGGAATACTATTAATTCATGATATATGAAGATAGGTGATTCATTAAAAAAAATGATTGGTTGGAGAAAAATTACTCTGTTTGTTTCTTGGAATGTCACACAGCATGTCAAAAGCTCCAAGGAGTCCTGCAGCAAAGAGATCTGTTTAATTTGTTTACATTGGCATTTAGCAAACTTATTTGACTTTAGGAAAAGAAATTACATTTAGTGAGTATTCTGCACCAGTTACGCATTAGCTTATCAAATTTCTACAAATTCTAAATTAGCTGTTGTTGTCTCTAAAACTAGGGAGCTGAGGTGCTATAGTAAAGTATTTACTCTAGGTTAGACAGTGATAGAATTTTATGTATTGGTTTTCCATATTGCTCATTTTGGACACATAAGCTGATCTGAGTTATGTGAGTCACATTAAAATAATGATGTTGCTTTGAAGATAAACTTAATTTGATTTAATTAGTACATTAAAAAGAACCATCCAGGCAGTGTTTGTGTACTTTATAAAATTGGAAGAAGTAAGAGAACAACATGGTCACTCATAATATATAATGGCAAGTGTTGGATTTTGAGAGAAAAAGCAAACAAAAATAGCTGTGTGTGCCCTGAGTTCTCACTCCTCCCAACACACACACACACACTTTCATTTGCAAATATTGCATATTTTCTATAGAGACAGGCTCCTAGACTTACAGATTGATCAAATTGGGAAGGAGAGCTTTAAGGCACCCCGGGGTACTGTAGTGAAATATTAATACTAGAAAGACATTATGGCTAAATATTGAAACTTTGGTTTTTAAATGCAGTTCTCATTCTGTGGCTCTAAGCCAGAAGCTGAACTTCTCTCAATTTTTTTATTATCATTTATCAAGTAGGCTCTGCTCATTTTTACCAATTTCACTATATGATATCTGATTCCTGGGATTTCCCTAAACTTGCCAAGTTCACCATATGAGCCAAACCTATTTCTATTTGGCCCCTTCCTATCTTAATCTTGAATGATATCGATGTAGATACATCTCCCTCCTGACTTTTGAGGAGCTGAGTGTAATGATGGGCTATGACAAAGGGGAAGAGTATTACTAATTAGACATCTTCATTGCCAAATTGGAAACTGATTTCCTTGTTAACTAAGTTGAACTGATTCCTGTTTTCAATCTAGAAGTAATTATCAAGGCAGTGCACAACATAACTGAGGCAGACTGTATTTGGCATCCTGCATCCCTGAACTATCATGGACAGATATAATAAATATTGATATATAGTATAACACTCTACAAAGCTTATTAAAATAACAATTCAGAAGCCCATTGTGGTTTCATCATCCAAGGTTCTACCTTTCTCTGCAGTGTGATGAGTATTTCAGTGGTTTTTCTAGATATTGTGTTTGTGAGTTGTTTATGGCTCTGACATTATTTCTTACCAGAATTCATTAACCTTAAAAAGTTTCTGATAAGACTGGGCATTGTTGTCACTTCTGGTATCTAGACACATAGAATCCATCCTAAAAAGAGGAGATGGGGCAGATAGTGTTCAAATTCACTGACTACCGCTTACATTGGCCACTTGGTCTCTAAGGTACAGTAGCAGGTATACTGGAGAAGGCTGAAGTCCCTTTGCTGTGATGGCATTCAGGTTTCTTTGTTATATCCCCAAATAGCAAGCTTCATTTTCTGATAGCTGTGATTTCATGAAAGAATGTGTATCCATATCTCTTATTGTTCAGATCAGAAGAGAAATAATGCAATTATTTGAAAAGGGTTTTGGGCTGGGGAGATAGCACAATGGTTATGCAAAAAGACTTTACTGCCTGAGCCTCTGAGGTCCCAGGATCAATCTTTAGCACCACCATAAGCTAAAGCTGAGCAGTGCTCTGGTCTCTCTCTGTATCTTTCTTTCATTAAAATAAATAAAATATTTAAAAATGAACCTGGTTTTAGTATATAAAAAGGGATAATTTCCAGGTAATCTGTGCATAGCCTAAATGAGCTTATACTCTGACAACTTTTCTCTATATGTAGCCTCTGAAAAAAACATTTCACCATTGGTCTGTTAATGCTGCTGCCGGGGTTCTGGGTTCTGCTCAGTAGAGTGTATGGAACTGAGTGGAATGGACAATAAAAAAAACATATATAGGGAGTCGGGCTGTAGTGCAGCGGGTTAAGCGCAGGTGGCGCAAAGCACAAGGACCGGCATAAGGATCCTGGTTCGAACCCCGGCTCCCCACCTGCAGGGGAGTCGCTTCACAGGCGGTGAAGCAGGTCTGCAGGTGTCTAGCTTTCTCTCCTCCTCTCTGTCTTCCCCTCCTCTCTCCATTTCTCTCTGTCCTATCCAACAACAATGACAGCAATAACAACAACAATAATAACTACAACAATAAAACAACAAGGGCAACAAAAGGGAATAAATAAATAAAATAAATATTTAATATATATAAACAACAAATATAAACAAAACAAATATAAACAACAAATATAAACAAAACTAATATAAACTTATAAATATAAAAACCATATATAAACAACAAATATAAACAAAACAAATATAAACTTATAAATATAAAAACCATATATAAACAACAAATATAAACAAAATAAAAATATAAACCAAAAAAAAAAAAAACACCACCAAATATAAACTTCTTCCTTTCCTTTCTAAACTCTTTGGTTTTTATGTAGTTCAAAAACAAAACAAGTATCAGAATTACTTACCAAGCCTTCTACTAATAAGCAATGACTTAGGAATGACTGGCATCCCAGTTGGATCTATTTTAATATTGATTCTGGCCATAGCCACATGCTTGAAATAATTTCCTGGTGGTTGTTTATACATTATTTTCCTTATATATTTACCAGGGTATCCTTTGGTCTCCTTCAAGTTCTGGATGAGATAATTAGCTGTTTTGTAAACCAATGTACTATAGTATATCATCTGGATAAATTAATTTATAGTCTTGCATTGAAATGTAATTAAAATGTTGTTGTAACTTGTTTTTAGTCCCTAATCAGCAAGTGCTGTTACTCTGTACATGAATTGGGTGGTAGATTTCATTAGCTTGTTTTCTTGGGCAAAAGATAATGTCTAATCACAGTCTTTGATCCACAGAACTGAGAAATAAATCCTCAACTTCAGTTTGTTAAACAAAAATTGCCCATATCCTGTATTACAGAGGAATGAAGAGGCTCCTTTTTACTTTGATAATACATTTTTCATTTACTCAAGTTTGCTATTATGCTTGACACTATCTATCTTGTGAACTTGAAAGGAAATGTGGCTTTTTACTGCAATTTAGGCAACTATTCACATAGTTTGTTCTTCCTACCTAAATTCCATGCATAATTGCAGTCCATCAGTTTTTCTGTCATTGCTATTTCAAAGTATATTTCAACACTGAAGCTTATATATTCACTTGTTTATCTGTCACTCAACTAGTATTTATGTATGACTACACTGTTTATGATGCTATGTTAAATGGATTCTATGATGGCTTTTGAGAATGTAGCAAGAAATGTAAGCTCAAAATTTGTAGTCCGTTTTTTTTAAGTATCAGATTTTTAGTGGAGTAGGAACAAGTTGGTGATTATTATTATTTCTTAATCAGTAGGCAAAGTGCATTTTCACAACTTAGTAACTAATTGTGCACCATTTTTGCTGAATTAGTGACTCTTGGAAATTTAAATTGCTTATCTGGTAGCCCCTTAGAAAACACTGACAGAATTTTCTCTAGTGGTCTGTGCAACCATGTGATTCATATTGCTGAGCTTCTTTTTTCTGGGAAGGCATATTACCTCAGGATCAAAATAAGAAATACTGTACTATGTTTGTACCACAGGCTTCAATTTTAACACATGTAGTAAATTGTATTGAACTAATTAAAATCAGTAGGCCTTTTGGGTTGTGAGAAGGTTGTTTAGAATTTTGGGTAACAGATCTTTGCACTTTAGGTGAGATTTTAAAAAATGCTTAGTGCTACATTGTCACATCACTTAAATTTGTAGAAATAAGGTTTGGTGATAATTTCTACACACACACACACACACACACACATATACACTGAGATTTAGTTGAAATAAAGAAGGTTGGAGCTATCAAAAATAAGCATACCATATTTAAGAATCCAGCTGCCTAATTCAATGTATAATTTTTTTAGTAATTAGAAGATAAAAATGATGGAATACTTTGAAGTGTGAGTGTAATCATCATGGGAGGGATAGAGAAAGCAAAGGACACTCTCTCACTTAGATTTGTTGTCAGACATCAAATCACAGCTATTGTTAAGGACCAGATACCCAATCTTCTATAGGTAGGCACAAATGAGGATGGCAGTGGGGGGGGTGATTATTACTAAGTGTGGAATCTCCACCTTTCTGTGGTAAGTAAACAAAACAGGATACCACTTATTGACTAGCTTTTCATTGTCTCCTGAGGCTCTTGTTTATTTTAAACTAATTTTATTATTTGCCATTTATTTACTATATTATAAATTTCAAGAGTACTGTTTCACCCCCTTCATGTATATAGGACTCAAACATATGAACCCACCACAAAAGATCAATTGTTATTTCCCTCAGGTAACCCTCATAATATTCAATGATTCTAACAGTTACTTTCATTGTTACTTTAACTGGTTCATTTTGTCCCTAACAGCATCACTTTTTAATGCAGAGTATTATTTCACTGATTATGTATCTTCTTATGCAGTCCTTTGTAGGTGGGCTGTTGAGTTGCTTTCACATTTTTACTATTATGAGTAGTATTTTCTATGAACATAAGGATGCACATATCCCTTCAAGTTAATGTTTTCATATATTTTGTATGTATGCTTAAGAGTAGTATGAATAGATCATGTAGTATTTCCATTTCAGTTTTCTAAGAAATTTCCATACTATTGTCCTACCAACACTGTTTCATCCTCTTATATGTATTTCTAATAGTTTTCCACCAAAGATTAAAGAGTTCAGCCAACTTTTTAGCATTAAAGTAGATGAAAAGATAACACTTTTTAAGCATGTGCTTATTGGCAGAACTAATCCTTCCTTCTTTCCTCCCTTCCCTTCCTCTCCCTTCTTTTCCCTCCCCTCCCCTCCCTTCTCCCCTCCCCTTCTCCCCCTCCATTCCCTTCCTTTCCTTTCCTTTCCCTCCCCTTCTTTCCACTGGGGTTATTGCTGGGGATCATTTCCTGCATGATTCCACTACTTCTGTGGGTCATTTTTTTTCTATTTTTCTTTTGAATAAAGGATGGGAGACAACACAGTACCATTTGTGATTTTTCTTGCCTGCACACACCTCATGTGGTGACTAGGGACTTGAATCCAGGCTCTTACACATGGTAAATTTTGCACCTTACTAGATGAGCCACCTTCAGGTCTCTGTGTTTATTTGGTGGTTCTGTAGAGAAAGTTTCTCTCATGAAAAATCTTCTCACTGTGTAACAGGAAATTAGTTTTTTTTTTTTTTAAAAAAATAGGTTTAGTTAATCAGGTATCAGACTTTTAGGGTAGGAGTAAACCTTGTAACCATTTAGACCAATGTTCATTTGATGTTTGCCCTTCTTCTGTTTTTAAAGAGTCACACAGAACTCTTTGCTGAGATTTCTCAGCTCTTATTCAGAGTTTCTTCAAAGGTTCTTGCTTTAAACTAGTCTCAAGAGTTGCTTTACAAGAAGAAATGCCCCATGGTCAAATAAGTTTGAGAAACAGTAGTTACTATTGAGACTTCAAGTATTCCTGCAGAAAATAAACTTGTTTAAATTAGACCAAGTTTTCCCTTACTGATATGGTCATAAAATCTTATTCTTCCACCTAACATATGTTAATATCCCATTCACAAAACTGCTTCAGTGTATGTTTTTCCAGATAATATATATTTATCAAAGCAACTTAAAATTGAATAGTTTTTGAATACATATCAAACTGATAATTTAAATCTCGAATTTTATTCTTCAGTACAACTTACTGTTTAACAGCATTGTAGTTTGCTCTGCTTAGCTTTTTGTATTCTTGAATTCATCACTTTATAATTATATATAATATAATTATATAATTCATCACATTATATTAGACCTCACATTTCTTCAGCTTGCTATGTGGGTACAGGCTATGCCATTCTGAACATTCATCATCAGAGATTTCTGCTATTCACTGATGAAATGAGCTTGCCATTTATATCTTTATTCGTTTTGTTGATTAAAGTGACAGACAGGACTGTGCAATGTTAGTGTCATTCCATGAACCATCACCTTTTGGTTCCAGTTGCTAATCTCCCTAATTTGTGAAAAGTCCTTCAGAAGTGTTTGCAATAGTGGTGCCTCTTATCTTTTTGGTTTGCAAATATTTCTTTTTCTCCCATCCAAGCACTAACCAGGCACGACCCTGCTTAGCTTCCTAGATCAGACGAGATCGGGCTAGTTCAGGGTGGTATGGCCATAGACAATATTTCTTATTCTAAGAAGCAAATCATCCTTCTCATGTTTAACTTCTCACATTTTTTTACCAAAATAAAAATAGTAATAAGTTAGTTTCTTTTTTTAATTAGTTATTTATAAAAAGGAAACATTGACTAAACCATAGGATAAAAGGGGTACAACTTCATACAGTTCCCACCACCAGAAATTTGTATCCCAATCCCCTCCCCTGATAGCTTTGCTATTCTTTAATCCTCTGGGAGTATGGTCCCAAGGTCATTGTAGGATGTAAAAGATTGAAGGTCTGGCTTCTGCAATTGCTTCCCCGCTGAACATGGGCGTTGACAGGTCAATCTATACTCCCAGCCTGTCTCTCTCTTTCCCTAGTGGGGAAGGGTTCTGGGGAAGCAGAGCTCCAGTACACATTAGTGGGGTTGTCTCTCCAAGGAAGTCTGGTCGGCATCCTTCTAGCATGTGGAACCTGGTGGCTGAAGAGAGAGGTAACATACAAAGCCAAACACATTGTTGACCAGTCATGGACATAAAGGTTGGAATAGTGCAGGTGAAGAGTTGGGGGGGGGTCTCTGTTTTGTAGATAGCTTGTAGGCATATTTTAGTTATATTCCAAAGGGCCTGTGACTATAGTAGTTGGTTTTTTTTGTTTGTTTGTTTGTTTTGTTTTTGCCTGAGTCTGAAACCTGATATACAGGTGGACCCTAATTATTGTCTGGGAAACATAATGTCATGGCTGGAAAAAGGACCAGAAAGCTGGATCAGGGAAGAAAGTAGCTCCCAAATATGGGAAAGGTGTATACATATTGTTAACTGTAAACCCCATTGATTTGATGTTATCTGGGGCCCATATTCAGCTTAGGAGCCTATATGACCTCTGCATCCCTGTAGATCTGAGCTCACATTCTGTGGTCATAAGTAGGAACATTGTAAGCTGCCCCAATATCAGGATCCATCTTCCTCAGGGGTAGCATAGAGTATATTGTCCAGCCTCCCATCGGAGGGTGGAACATTCTCTACCATTGTTGATCCAAGTTAAGGACAAGGTCCTATGGGGGCCCACCAAGGGGTCTATTGTGTTGTTCCTGATAGAAATGACCTGACTGATAACAATGGAGAGAGGGATTTATTTGAGGTCTAGGCCCATCATATCTGGGAATTTCAGGACTCCACAAATAGGGCCCTAGCTGATGGGGTGGTCTGATAGTGACTAAAGAGTCATCATTAAAGTATGCCAGTCTCGTACCCATATTAAGCTTTTTCAGTCTTTACTTTGATGATGTTAGCTTTGGACTGAGAACTGTAATAGGAGATAGGTGAGGAGGGTATCTAAGTCTAAGTAGACACTATTTCATTATGAACTTGATACTGACTCACTACAGACTATTGTGCATTTTTGCTTTCAAATATATATTTTGCTCTAATTTATGGATACATGTGAACATATGTTCTATCTTACGGGACCTGGTCTATATCTAGGTTTTGGGAGTTTGTTAGGTAGGAAGTGAACCTCCTAGAATGGAATTAGAGAATACTATGAAAGGAAAGGTCTCACCCAAGTAATGAGGCTGAAGGGTTGACATTCCATGCCTGATGTCTCTGGACACAGTCTGAAGTGAAGCATGCTGAGGTGGTACTTGTTGTGTTGATTAGGTTGGGATAGGCGGATGCGATATCATTTGGTATGACTTGAGAGAAGCGTGCAGGAAAATGAGCCCAACCCTAGAGGACTGGGGAAATATGGGCTCTATAGAGGAAGCGGGAGGTTCCTGCTGTCTTAGGGTTTAAGAAGACAATAGATAGTTATTGCTATAATCACATTATTTGGCAATTGGATTAACTTTGAAATATCCCTTTGTTAGGATTTTCTGTATCATATACAACATCACCATAATTTATATCCTTTGATATTATTTGTATATAGCTGTGCCACTGGTTTCTTCTCTCTGGTCTAAGCTTTTAAGAGAGTCAACATATGAAAGACTTAGCCTATTTATTAAAAAGACAGTCTGTTCTTTAAAAAGTGAGATATTCAATCAATTTTTCCCCTCTCACACTAATTAAAAAATGATTCATATGACTAAAAATTGATAGGAGTGTACATAAACACCATTCCCACCACCAAAAGACTGTGCCCCATCCTATCTCCCCCCACCCCTACCCCCCGTGAAGCTGAACATCCACCCTCACCGTCAACCCAGGGTTTTTACTTTGGTGCCCTATTCCAAATTCAGTCAAATCCTGCTTTGAGTTTCCCTTTCTGTTTTTCTTTCTCAGCTTCTGTTTATGAGTGTGATCATCCCATACTTATATTTATCTTTCTGACTTAGCTCACTTGACATAATTCCTTCTAGCTCCATCCTAGATGAGTCAGAAAAGGCGGGTTCATTATTCTTAATAGCTGTGTAGTATTCCATTGTGTATATATATCACAACTTTCTCAGCCACTCATCTGTTGTTGGGCACCTGGGTTGCTTCCAGGTTTTAGCTATTACAAATTTTGCTGCTATGAACATAGGTGTACACATTTCTTTTTGGTTGGGTATTATGAATTCCTTGGGGTATAACCCTAGGAGAGGGATTACTGGGTCATATGGAAAGTCCATGTGTAGCCTTATGAGAGTTCTCCAGACTGCTCTCCACAGAGGCTGGACCAATTTACATTCCGAGCAGCAGTGCAGAAGGGTTCCTCTGTCCCCACAGCCTCTCCAGCATTTGTTGCTGCTGTCCTTTTTGATGTTTGCCATTCTCACAGGAGTGAGTTGGTATCTCAGTGTTGTCTTTATTTGCATTTCTCTGACAATTCAGTGACCTGGAACAATTTTTCATGTGTTTGTTAGCCTTTTGCATCTCTTCTGTAGTGAATGTTTTGTTCATCTCCTTTGCCCATTTTTGGGTGGGGTCATTTGCTTTTTTGTTGCTTCTTCTTCTTCTAGCGTTTGCCCTTGTTCCGTAGCCAGTCAACAGCGTCAGGTTGAGCCTGATGTAAAGTTTCGAGACCTCCTTTGAATCTGGAGAGGTGGCAGTCGTTGACTATGTGGGTCATAGTCTGTCTGTAGCCGCAGGGGCAATTCGGGTCGTCTCTGGCTCCCCAACGATGGAACATAGCGGCGCACCGGCCATGGCCCGTTTGATAGTGATTGAGGAGGGCCCAATCATAACATGCTAGGTCAAAGCCAGGTTGACTCTTGCAGGGGTCTGTGATGAGGTGTTTGTTCTTTACCTCAGCTGACTGCCAACTCTGTTTCCAAGAGTCTGGAACAGAGAAGTTCAGTGTAGGCGTACGGGACCAGATTGGGTGACGAGACGTCAAGCGTTGGACAGGGTGGGCGAAGGTATCCGCGTATATTGGCAGGTCCGGTCGAGCGTAGACGTGGGAAATGAACTTAGATGATGCCGCATCCTGATGAATATCTGGCGGGGCGATGTTGCTAAGAACTGACAGCCATGGAACCGGGGTGGAACGGATGGTTCCAGAAATTATCCTCATGGAGGAATATAATTTGGAATCGACCAAGTGGACATGGGGGCTACGGAACCATACTGGGGCACAGTATTCTGCAGTGGAATAGCATAATGCCAGAGATGACGATCATAGTGTGGAAGCGCTCGCGCCCCATGAGGAGCTGGCCAGTCTTGCAATGATGTTATTCCTCGCGCCCACCTTTGCTGCAGTTTTTATGAGATGTTCGTAAAATGACAGAGTGCGATCGAGAGTAACGCCAAGATAGACTGGCTGGGCTTCATGCCGGATTCTCATATCGCCAAGCTGCACATTAAGCTCACGCGAGGCCGAGGCATGGTGTAGATGGAAAACAGATGATACCGTTTTTGCAGTGCTAGGGATTAGTCACCATTTTTTTTTACAGTAGTCAGATATCAGAGACATGTCTTTCGTGAGTGTTTCCTCGAGGATGTCGAACTTGGATGCCTGAGTTGCACAGCAGATGTCATCGGCGTAGATGAACTTCCTTGAAGAAGTTTCTGGGAGGTCATTGATGTAAATATTAAATAGCGTAGGAGCCAGAACAGAGCCCTGGGGGAGGCCACTTTTTTGTTGCTAAGTTTGCTGAGCTCTTTGTATATTTTGGTTATTAGTCTCTTGTCTGATGTATGGCATGTGAAGATCTTCTCCCATTCTGTGAGGCGTCTCCTTGTTTGTGTGTTGGTTTCTGTGGCTGTGCAGAAGCTTTTCAGTTTGGTGTAGTCCCGCTGATTTGTTTATGTTTTAGTCTTCCTTGCAATTGGGTTTGTTTCATCAAAGATGTCCTTGAGGTTTAGGTGAGAAAGTGTTCTACCAATGTTTTCCTCCCAAGTATTTGATAGTTTCTGGTCTAACATCTATGTCCTTGATCCATTGGCAGTTGATCTTTTTTTCTGGTGAGTGGAGGTGGTTGATTTTCACTCTTATGCATGTTTTGACCCAGTTTTCCCAGCACTATTTATTGAAGAGAGCCTCCTTCCTCCACTTTATACTTTGGGCCCCCTTATCAAAGATTAGATGTCCCTAGGCATGGGTATTTAGTTCTGGGCTTTCAATTCTGTTCCACAGGTCTGTGTACCTGTCTTTGTTCCAGTACCAGGCTGTTTTGATGATGATGATGATGGCCTTATAATATAGTTTGAGATCTGGGAGTATGATGCCTTCATTTCTGTTTCTTTCCTCAAGATTGATTTTGGGAATTCTAGGTGTTTTCTGGTTCCAGATAAATGATTGTAGTTTTTGTTCTATTCTCTTAAAGAAGCTTTGTGGAACTTTGATGGGTATTGCCTTAAATGTGTGTATGGCTCTTAGGAGAACATTCACTTTCATTATATTCTTCCAATCCATGAGCATGGGATGTCTTTCCATTTCTTGGTATCATTGAATAGTGACTTATAGTTTTCAGTTTACAAGTCTTTCACTTCTTTGGTCAGGATTATTCCTAGGTATTTTATTGATTTTGCTGCAACAGTGAATGAGAGTGATTTCTGGATATCCTCTTCTTCGGATTTAGTGTTTGCCTAAAGAAATGCCCCTGAATTTTGGACATTGTACATTTTGTACATTGTACATTTTTGTCTTCTTGATATATTTCCTAATAACTTCCAGTAGCTTTCTTCTGGATTTTTTAGTTTTTTTATGTATACCATCATATCATCTGCAAGTAGTGAGAGCTTAACTTCTTCCCTTCTAATCTGTATTACTTTGATGCCTTTCTCTTGCCTGATTGCACTTTGAAGGAACACACCTATTCTCATACTATACAACATTATTGATAAAAAATAAATGTTTTCCCTTCACAAAAAAGGTATAAATGCAGAATGCTCTGTGGCATTAGGCAGACACACATTTGTGGATTATTTCAGAGGAACTTTTTTTTTATTTAATTTTTTTATTTGTAAAAAGGAAACATTGTCAAAACCATAGGATAAGAGGAGTACAACCACCAGAACTCTGTATCCCATCCCCTCCCCTGATAGCTTTGCTATTTTTTAACTCTCTGGGAGTATGGACCCAAGGTCATTGTGGGATGCAGAAGTTGGAAGGTCTGGCTTCTGTAATTGCTTCCTTGCTGAACACGGGTGTTGACAGGTCGGTCCATACTCCCAGCCTGTCTTTCTCAGAGGAACTTTAAGGATGTTTTTGTTGTTGTTTTTTTTAGTGATTTAGAAAATCATAGGCTATTAAGGGTATAATTCCACACTGTTCCCACCACCCGAAATCTGTGTCCCTATCCCCCTCCAGTGAAAACTACAATAGGTCTTCAAGGTTGCATATATGGTTTGATTTTAAATATACATCTACAGGCCTATATATATTTGCCTTTTTATTCTATGGACCTACCTTCACTTTCTTCCTAAGTCAAACCTACACCTACTTCTCCTCCTGAGTGTCCTGCCTTTTTCCTCTTCTCACTCAGATAAGCGACAGTGTCTGACTTCTGCTGTTTCTTTGAAAAAGTTTTTGATATGCCCAGACCTTAGTTCTTTATATGTAAAATGAAGAATTATGATGGATAATATTATTTTAATTTTATCTGAGGAGTTTTCAAAGGAAACACTTGCAACTTTGCCTAAAACCTATTAAGAATTGGATAATATTTCAAAGAACATGTCATTATTAGAAATGTATTAAATTTCCTAAAAGCTTAGACAAAGGAGAACAGGAGCAACTGATGTTGTTCCTTTATAAAATACAGCTATAAGCAGAGAGCATAAAGGGCATAAATATGATGAGGTTTTGTATGCTACAGCAAATCCTAACAATGAGATTTTTCAAAGTTATCCCAATTGCCAAATGATGTGCTTATAGCTATAACTATCTATTGTTTTCTTAAGCCCTAAGACAGCAGGAACCTTCCCCTTTCTTTGTAACGCCCATATTTCCCCCAGTCCTAAAACCTCTAGAGTGAGGCTCACTTTCCTGCATGCTTCTCCTAATCCATACCAACTGATACTGCATCTGCTGATCCTAACTCAGCCCAATGCAAGCAGTACCACCTTGGCATGTGTTACTTTGGACTGCATCTAGAGATGTGAGGCATGGAATTTCAACCCACCAGCTTCATTACTCTGGTGAGACCTTTCCTAGCTCATAGGACTCCTTAAATTCATTTTTGGGTGGTACGCTTCTTAACAAACCTCAAAACCTAGATATAGACCAGGGTCCATGAGATAGAGCATATGTACATGTATCCAGAAGTTTGGGGGAAAACATAAATTAAAGCAAAAGTACATTATAGTTTACAGTGAGTCAATAAATGTAGCAAACAAGCAGAAAGACCTAAAAAGACACCATAAAGTACCTAATGAAATAGTTTCTACTTACCTCCGGCTCCCACCTGCAGGGGACTTGCTTCACAGGTGGTGAAGCAGGTCTGCAGGTGTCTGTCTTTCTCTCCCACTCTCTGTCTTCCCCTCCTCTCTCCATTTCTCTCTGTCCTATTAAAAAAAAAAGAAAAGAAAGAGTTTCTACTTAGACCTAGATATGCTCCCCACCTACCTTCTATTGCATGTCCCTCAATCACTCCAAAGCTAACATTGTCAGACTTAATAAGGGCAAGAGACTGGCATACTTCAATGATGACTCTTGAGTCTCTACCAGGCCACCCCATCACCTGGGGCCCTACTCAGGGAGTCCTGGGAATCCCACACAAACATGATGGGCCTAGATCTTTAACAGATCCCTCTCACTACTGTCACTGGCCATCTCCATCAGGAACAACATAAGGACCCCTCTGTGGGCCCCTATCAGACCTGACCCTCAGTGGGGATCAACAATGGTAGGGAATGTTCCTTTCTACGAAGGGAGGTTGGATAGCATACTCTGCCTATCACCCGGAGGATAATGTGTCCTGAACTTGGCACAGCCTGGAATGTTCCTAGCAGTGACCACAGAATGTGAGCTCAGACCTACAGGGATGCAGAGGTTACATAAGCTCCTGTGCTGACTGTGGGCCCCAGATCAAATCGATGGGGTTTACAGTTAGCAATATTTATATACTTTTCCCATATTTGGGAGCTACTCTCTTTCCTGATTCACTTTTCTGGTCCTCTATCCAACTATGATACCATCCCCCCAGACAATAACTTAGGTCACCTGCATCTCCAAATTGCTTTCCATGATGGTTGGACCATTTCGTACTCCCACCAGCTGTGAAGAAGTGTCTTTTTTTTCTCCAAATCCTCTCCAATATTTGTTATTTCTGTCCTTTCTGATGAATGACATCTTCACAGGTATAAAGTGGTATCCCATTGTTGTCTTTGGATTTCTCTGATGATCAGTGACTTTGAGCACCTTCTCATATATCTGTTCGCCCTCTGGATCTCTTCCTCAGTGAAATTTCTGTCCATATCGTGGCCCTAGTTTTTAATGTGTCCTTAGTTTACTGAGCTATTTGTGTATTTTTGCTATTAGTCCCTTATCTAATGTGTGTTGTATAAGGATGCTACAGGGTGTTTTTCTGTTTAGGTGGTAGTACCTTTTGCTGTGCAGAAGTTCATTTGTTGTAGTACCATTGGCTTATTTTTGCTTTTGTTTTATTTGCTGTTGGATTTGAATCCTGAAAACTTCCTTGAGCATAGGTTGTGAAATATTTTCTTCCATGTGTTTGATGGTTTCTGGCCTAGTGTCCATGTCCTTGATCTATATGTAGTTGATTTTTATGCATGATGATAAGTGATGGTTCAGTTTCATCTGATTGCATGTTTCTATCCAATTTTCCCAGCACCATTTGTTGAAAAGAGTCTCCTTTTTTCATTTAATGGTGTGGTACCCCCTTATAAAAAATTAGCTGGATGCAGACATGGGGGATTATCTCTGAATCTTCAGTTTTATTTCATAGGCCTGTGCATCTATTTTGGTTCCAGTACTAGGCAGTTTTTATTACAGTAGCTCTGTAGTATAGCTAGAAGTCAGTGGAATTCCTCTAGTCTTGTTCTTTTTTCTTAAGATTGCTTTGGCAATCCTAGAAATTTTTTGTTCCAGATAAATTTTGGAAGCTTATGTTCTATTCCTTTAAAGAAGTTTTTTGATACCTTGATGGGGATCGTATTAAATCTATATACGGCTCTGGGAAGGATGGTCATTTTGATTATGTTAATTCTTTCAATCCATGAGCATGGGATGTACTTCCTTTTCTTTGTCTCTCTATTTCCTTGCAGAATGTTTCATATGTTTCCATATATAGGTCCTTCACTTCCTTTTTTTACTGTATTCCCAAATATTTTATTGTTTTTGCTCCTATGGTGAAGGGGATGGATTTATTTATCTTTTCTTCTGCTGATTCATTGTTTGCATAGAAGAATTACATTGCTTCTATATTGATTTTTTAAACACTTTTTAAAATTTATTTATTCCCTTTTGTTGCCCTTGTGTTTTATTGTGGTTATTATTGTTGTTTTTGATGTCATAGTTGTTGGATGGGACAGAGAGAAATGGAGACAGGAGGGGAGACAGAGAAGGGGAGAGAAAGGTAGACACCTACAGACCTGCTTCACCACTTGTGAAGCTACTCCCCTGCAGGTGGGGAGCCTGGGGCTTGAACCTTTTATATTGATTTTGTAGGCTTCCACTTTACTATATTGTTAAATTTATCCAGGAGTTTTCTACTGGACTCTTTAGGGTTTTGTATGTATACAGTCATGTCATCTGCAAATAGGGATAGTATAACTTCTTCACTTCCAATCTGTTTCTTGATTTCTTTCTGTTGCCTAATTGCTATGGCTAGGACTCCCAAGGTAATGTTGAATAGTAGTGGTGATAATGGGCATCCCTGCCTTGTACCTGACTGGAGAGGAAATAATTTCTATTTTTCACCATTGAGTATGATGCTGGCTGTCAGTTAACTGTTTATAGATTCAACTAATTTGAAGAATTTCCCACCTATCCCAAGTTTTTAAATGTTTTGATCATGAAATGATGTTGGAACTTGTTGAAGGTTTTCTCTATGACTATTGAAATGATCATGTGATTTTTAGTTTTACATTTGTTGATGAGGTGGGTCACATTTATTGATTTACATATATTGAATGAGGCTTGCGTCCCTGGGATAAAACCTAGTTGGTCATCGTGTATGATCTTGTTGTATTGTTGTGGTTGGCTAGAGTTTTATTGAATATCTTAGCATCTATGTTCATCAGGGATAGTGGTGTGAAGTTTGTTTATTGTTGTTGTATCTTTGTCTGCTTTAAGTATTAGTGTGATGTTGACTTTACAAAAGGTCTTAAGGAGAATCCCTGTTTCTGATAGTTTGGAAGAGCTTTAGGAGTATTGATAGTAGCTCTTCTTTAAAAGTTCTGTAGAATCCATTTGTAAATCCATATGGGCCTGGAATCTCATTGTTGGGGGAGATTTTTTAAGTACTGTGTTGTTTTTTGTGGCTGTAAATGGTCTATCCATATTTTGCTTTTGCTCTTGGTTTAATCTGGTGAGGGAGTATGTTTCTAAAAATGTATCCATATTTCCAGATTTTCTAGTTTTGTGGCATGCAGAAGCTTCGTATAATCCTTTGGATTTCTGTGGTACTGTAATTGCTCTCCTTTCACTTATGATATGCTTTGTTTGGATCGTCTTTCTTTGTTTCTTTTTAGTGAGTCTGGCCAAGGTTTTGTCAATTTTGTTTACTGTTTGAAAAAGAAACAAACAAAAAACAGCTCCTTGATTCGTTGAGCTTTTGTATGGTTCTTTTGTTTTCAGTGTTGTTAATTTCTGTGCTGATTTTTGTTATTTCACTCTGTCTGCTTTCTTGGGGAGAGATATATAGATAGATAGGAACCTGCAGAAACTGCTTCATTAATTGTGAAGCACCCCCTCTGCAGATAGGGAATTGGGGCTCTAACCTAGGTCCTTGCGCATGGCAGTGTGTGTACTCAACCACATACACCACTGCATGAGCCCCTGATCCTACTTCAATTTACTTTGAAGATAAAGAACCTTTAAATAGAGAACTTGGTCCTGTGGCTGGTAGTGAGAAGGAATAACTTATTTCCTTTCAGAATGATGCTCTTGGTTACACAACATTTCTAGATATGATAAAATGGACATTCTTAGTGACACAATAGAAGCCTCTGAGACTTAGTAGTTAGAAAATTTAGTGTATCCTAATTTCAACATTTATGGCTTTTTAAAAAATTAATATATATTTATTTATTGTATAGAGACAGCCAGAAATTGAGAGGGAAGGGGGAGATAGATAGGGAGAGAGACAGACACATGCAGCACTGCTTTACCACTTGCAAAGCTTTCCTTCTGCAGGTGGGGACTGGGGCTTGAACCTAGGTCCTTGTACATAGCAACATGTGTGCTCAACCAGGTGCACCAGCACCCTCCCCCCTATGGCTACTTTTTAAAATTTTTGCTTTGTTCTGGCATATTATGGTGCCAAGGACTGAACCTGGCACCTCAGAGTATCAGACATGAAAGTCTTTTCTTTCTTCTTTTTTTAAATTTACTGTTTTTTTTAAATTTTATTTATTATTCGATAGAGACAGTGAAAAATTGAGAAGGGAAGGGGAGGTAGTGTGAGAAAGAGACAGACACATGCAGATCTGCTTCACCATTCATGAAGCTCCCCCCTGCAGGTGGGGACCAGGGGCTTGAACCTGGGTCTTTGTTCATTATATGCTCATAAATATAACCAAGCGCACCACCACCTGACCAAGCGCACCGCCACCTGACCACTGACATGAAAGTCTTTTGGAGAACTATTATGCTGTCTTTTCTTGGTCAAATTAATTAGAAATGTGGGTTGTATTATTCAGATGAAATTAATGATAACATTTTAAAAGATCATTTATGCTATAAATGTTCTTCAATGTTGTTTGATACGTGAGTAGAAATGACAAAGAAATTACTCATTTTGCTATTTTAAAATAGTCATCTTGCCTATAATATTTACATAGGTAAAGATAGCTGCTGGTCTACATTGACTGGACAGAATATATCTATGATTCTTACATTTGTGTGAATTCTAGCATTCAGAGAAAACCTTCTCTTATTTAATCACTGTCTTTCAGTTTATAGGAAGAGATTCTCCAGGCTGTAATCTAGCCTACTGAGTTTTGAGTGAAGCTTCACATATTGAGTAGCCACGCATCAATGGAATTGAAGAAACAAATCTTGAGATTTGAGAACTGAAAACTAGATCACAGAAATCCATCACTGCAGTGTTCATTGTGTTAGTCTTACAAGTTTATTTCAGGAACAGACAGGTGGCCTGCAACAGTCCTGCTCAAGAAGAAATTTTTTTTTCTGTTTTCCCAATCCTAATTTTCTAACTTGTAATATGTCTGTGGTGAATGGTTCATTGCATATGGAATACACTTAATTGTCAGCAATAATATTCCATGGCGATTTTTTACATTATAATTGAAATAACTGTAGTTTCTTAGTAGCTTTCATTGTTAGAATATATAGTATTTGTAGAGAGTCCAGTTGCTAGTCAGACAGAAGTTATTTTGCAAAAATCCTGAGGCATCATCCAAGAATATGGGACTATAAAATCAAACTCCAGTAATGTCGTTGAAATTTTTTCCAAAGGGACTTATGATCTATTATTATTATTTTTCAATATAATTATCACTTTGTTGAGGAAATGCTGATTTACAGGATTGTTGTTATCAAGAGAATACGTCCATATTTCCCCAAGATAGGTATCAGTATATCTCACCATTGATCAAACCATTATCTTCTTTAACCACAGGACATTGGGTTCCCAATTCCTCTCCCTTTTTTAATGGGGAGTTGTTGATGGATGGGTAAAATCTCTCATCTTCCTGGATAAGTGTCTACAAAACACTCTCACATCCAATCTAGGTTTCTCTCCACTATCATGCACCAGGATCCTAAAGCCCCCCACCCTCAACCCCTTCCCTGCCTGTCTTCCCAGAATCCTTTGCTTTTTTCAATACACAAAACTCAGTCCAAGTTTTACTTTTTGTCCTTGTAATTCGTATTGGATACTGGAATATCGGAAAAAGTACTTCAAACTATAAATTATATCCTCTTATGTCAATACATTTGGTAAACAACATTGAGCTACAGAGCACATTCCACATGAACTTTGATAGTCATTTTTATAATTTTTAAAAAATATTTATTTATTGCCTTTTGTTGCCCTTGTAGTTTTATTGTTGTAGTTATTATTGTTGCCGTCATTGTTGGACAGAACAGAGAGAAATGGAGATAGGAGAGGAAGACAGAGGGGGAGAGAAAGATAGACACCTGCAGACTTGCTTCATCGCTTCTGAAATGACTCCCCTGCAGGTGGGGAGCCAGGAGCTTGAACCAGGATCCTTAAGCTGGTCCTTGCTCTTTGTGCCACCTGTGCTTAACCCGCTGTGCTGTCGCCCAACTCCCTCATTTTTATGCTGCAGGTGGTTTGGTTGTGATTTATCTTCCTTGTGGGTTGTGGGAACCTGAGGCAATCAGAATGCTTCTTTATTTATTAGTTAATTTTGTTTAACTTTTATTAAGAGATAAAACAGAGTTAAGGGAATAAAGAGGATACGAGAGTGAAAGGACAAAATATATAACATAGATAAGAATATAAAACAGAGACTTAGGGAAATATTTTGGTCTCATAAATTGGGGTTTGACCCCCAAACTCTCTCCCTATACAGTCACTAAATCTCAATTCTGCCCATCATTAGATTGATAGCCAGTGGTATGGGAGAGGTGAGCTCCAGTGAGGAACTGGAATGCTACCCTTGATCTTCTTCCACCCTGGTGAAGTGTTTAGCTGTTTCATTTCCTGTTTAGAGTGAGCCCTCACCAAGCATGGCTTCTTGATTTCCAAGATTCTCTTGTCACCCCTTTTCTACCCACTTGCCACATTGTGCACACCTGTGGCTTAGTGAGTTTCTGAAGAAATGCTGGTTGTATTTTGTTGAGTTTTCAGGTGATTTTGCAATGTTTTTCTTAGTTTATCAGGAGAGTGATGTGAAAGGGCTCCTACTCCATAGCCATGCTTCTGGACCACAGTTCTATAGTTGTATTTTAATTTATATATGAGTATTGTTTTTCATATGACTCCTTTCAATGTGTCTTTAGTGGATTTTAAGTATTGCTTCCTTTTACAACATCTTTTTGGAGAAATGTTGAAACAGTTCTACTAAACTTTTTTGACAGCTACAAGTCTACAAAGCTTTAGCTGTATAGCACTATTGGGAATAATACTGTAAAGTGTAAAAATATTTTCTTAAATTTAATATGAATTATCTCCATATTCTTGATTTAATAGCTTTCTTCTGTTGGGTACTTAAATAGACTAGAAAGAATTTATTTGGTAGATTGTTTAATTGTCATACTTTAGAGAGTCTTTTTGATGCGTGCTTACATTAGGAATTTATATGTAATAAATTCTCACAGAATTGTCTCAAAAGGTTCTTAGAAACTATGACTATTAATAAAACAATGAATTATTAAGCTAGATCCCCAAATAAAACCATTTTTTCGGTGTAGGCTGGGGATTCTTTTCTTTTTTTTTCATGGGAACAAATAAGTTTTTATTTTTTACATATACACTGAAGAATCATGCAACACTGCCATGCAATCCTGGGCCATAAGTCTGCACACTCCTTTGCAACTGGTCCTGTGAGGGTAGAAGCTTTCGTTCCCCCTTTATTATTTACAATGACCCCTGCATTGTCTTCAAAATATAGAAATAAACCATCTGTTCTCTGGTATGACTTTTGTTGTCGAATTACCACCACTGGATGTACCTTCTTTCTGAGCTCTGGTTTGCCTTTTTTGACTGTGGCCATCACCATGTCACCCACACCAGCAGCAGGAAGCCTGTTCAGTCGTCCCTTGATATCCATGTCTCCCCACCCATTCACATGCCCAAACAGTTGCCAAATGTGGTGTAACTTGTCACACCACCAATTGAAGCAAACAACACAACATGCTGTCACTTCACCCAAAAGTGGTGTCTTTACTCTTCCCTTTCTGGACGGCTCAATGGATCACTAGTAAGAGGCCCAGCGAGTGCTTTTAAAGGGGTGGATTATTTTCTTTAATGCCTTTTAATTATGTACTGAAGACCTACTCTTTAACCTGAGCCACCTTGCAGGTCCATATTTTTTTTTCTGAGCAAGGAAAACCAAAGTATCACTGTAGAATATCCATGAAATGACACCCATTTTGGCTTTGCTGCCCCCAGGGCCATATATATATGTAAATTATATGCTCTATTACTGAATGCCCTTCCAGATTCAAATGATATTTTTATCCTACTCACCAATATTGTAGGAAAATGACATTGGTCGCAATGATTCTATTTGAGGACCAGCTGTACAAGTTTGGGCATAATTTTTGAAGTTGGTAGAGATTAGATATAATTTAATGGGAGTATCTTTCTATTTAAAATATGACATTGACAGATGTGTGTGAAAATCTATTCAAAGCTAAAAAAACAAAAATTTTTAACTGTCCATTATTCTAATTAATATAAAATCATCCATTTTTATCATATACTATTCATAATTTAAATATAGCTTTACTTTAGATGTAAAAGGAAGCATACTCTCTTCTGTATTTCATTGTAGATATTGAGTTTTTTGTTCAGAAATTTGGATCTTATGAACTTATAAACTTATATTGTGAATATACATTGGGCTAATCCTCTTCCTGATCCCTAAATCACCTTATTGATATTCTTATTACCCAGTAGTGGGGGTGCGTATTTTTAACCAGTTGTCCATACATTGCTCCATGGGTCAGTTCTCCTGACACTGTAATGTCGTTTGTTTAACACACTCAATATATCTGGCTTCCTATGAGTTGGCTATACTGCATGTAACTTAAGGTTTGCATACTTAGCTGACCCTCAATATTTCTTTCATAGGGCAACCTATGTCTTCTATCATTGTCTTTGTTCTTGTACCCTGACACACCAATTCATTCAGTAATAACCAGAATGATTTACTACTCCAATCATGATATCCCACTTAACAGAGTAAACACCACCTCCAAAATATGACACTTTGTAATCTCATTTTCTCCCATTCTCATTGCTGTAGTCATTGTCACTGTTTACTGACCATACTGTGGTGCCTTGCATAAGCCATAAATTAGGGCAAAATATATACCTGAAAGCAAAAGTACACAGTAGTCTGCAACAAGTCAGTATAAAGTTCACAATGAAACAGTGTCTACTTAGGCTTAGATACCCTCCTCACCTACTTGCTAATACATTTCCCTCACTCACTCCAAAGCTAACCCTATAAAAGCAAGAACTGCAAAAGCTGAATAAGGTCAAGAGACAGGCGTACTTTAAATATGACTCTTTGCTCACTATCACGCCACCAGCCGGGGACCTATTCGGGGAGTCCTGAGATTCTAAAACAGACACGATGGGCCTTGACCTCGAATAAATTCCTCTCTCCATTGTTACTGGTCATCTCTATCAGGAACAATACAATAGACCCCTTTGAGGAACCCCATTACCCTCAACTTGGATCAACAATGGTAGAGAATGTTTCATCCTCCAAAGGGAGGCTGGACAACATACTCTATGCTACACCTGAGGAAGATGGGTAATGATAGTGGGGCAGCTTGCAGAGTTTCTACTCATGGCCACAGAATGTGAGCTCATATCTACAGGGGTGCAGAGGTCACATAGGCTCCTAAGCTGAATATGCGCCCCAGATCACATTAAATCAATGGGGTTTAGTCAACAATATTTATACACCTTTCCCATGTTTGAGAGCTACTTTCTTCCCTGGCCCAGCTTTCTGGTCCTTTTTCCAGTCATGACATCATCTCCTCAGACAATAACTTGGATCCACCTGCATATCAGATTTCAGGCTCAGAGGAAAAAGCAAAACAAAACAAAACAAACAAACAGACAAACAAAACCTAGTATAGCCACAGGCCCTTTGGAATATAACTAAAATATGCTTACTTGTTATCTACAAAATGGAGACCCCCCCCACCCAACTCTTCATCTGTACTATTCCATCCTTTAGGTTCATGATTAGTCAACAATTTGTTTGGCTTTGAATGTTAACTCTCTTTTCAGCCACCAGGATCCAGGTGCTAGCATGATGCCAGCCAGACTTCCCTGGACAGACAACCCCACCAATGTGTCCTGGAGCTCCTGTTCCCCAGAACTTCACCCTACTAGGGAAAGAGAGAGACAGACTGGGAGTATGGATCGACCTGTCAATGCCCATGTTCAATGGGGAAGCAATTACAGAAGCCAGACCTTCCACCTTCTGCAACCCACAAGGACTTTGGGTCCATACTCCCAGAGGGATAAAGAATAGGAAAGCTATCAAGGGAGGGGATGGGATAAGGAGTTCTGGTGGTGGGAATTGTGTGAAGTTGTACCCCTCTTATCCTATGGCTTTGTCAGTGTTTTCTTTTTATAAATAAATCAAAGAAAAACAAAAGAGAGGGAGAGAGAGAGAGAGAGAGAGGGAGAGAGAGAGATTAAGGCAGAATTAGTGGCTGATGGAGGATCCCCTCTTCATCCTGTTATCTAGACATTCATACCTCTGGATTTTCTATCTATAATCCTGCATGCATATATGAAACCAATATCTTTCACTTTTCTCCAAAGGCATTGTCCCATAGGCCCATGCTCACCACTTGACTGTATTCATGAATGTCCTCCTCCTTAACAAAACCACCAAAAGGTGTTGTTTCAGTTTACTATCTTCTTTGGCTACTGGGTTGTTGGAAAAGTCATGATATATTCTTCTATGCAAAACATGTGTCATGACTTTTCTGGCAGCCCAGTATTATTTTCAGCTCCTCTTGTTTGAATTTATTTCATGCAGCATGCCAAATATTTTTATTGATATCTGTGTCAAAAGGCTGTGAATAGATCAAGTTTCCCACTAAGAGCCATGGCATAATATCAAATTATGAACTTCTAAATGAGTTGTGTTGAAGACCGCCCCACTTATTGATTAATTCCATTATCAGATCTAAGTGCCTAGTGTGTGCCAAGCCACAGAATACACAAGAATATGTTCATTATGCCCTCGGGGAACAGTATATTTTATATACCATTTATGAGGAAGAAGACAACAGTAGTGAATAAAGTGACCATTTTATTTATACAATATCAAAGGCACTTATTATCATATGAGGTCATGTGCATTCTGAGTGGTATGGCCGTAGACTCAAAAGTGCATGTTACCAAAATTATTCAGTGTTACTGATTTTGACCTTGGATCACCTGATTAAGATACTTTTTTGTTAAGTTTCTTCCCTTTAAAGCTATTCCCTACCTATTTATAGTATACTCTTTAGGGGGAAATGATTATGTATATTCTATACCCTATGATTAGGAGTTAGAGTCTATGTCCTTTAAGTCAGAATATCTATATAAATTATTTGGACTTCCACACATGAAGTTTGTCTTCTCCCATATTCAATATTAAAAATTCATTACCATCACTATGGACTTATTCATTTTATACTTTAAATCATAATCCAATTGCCCCGACCAGCAGGGCGGTGAACAGGGGCTAGGAACCCAATGAGATCTGAAATGGAGGAACATGAGACACGAAGAATGACAGCAAGTCAAGTTTCTGATCAAGCTGTAAAATTTTATTGTGAACACAGGCATTATAAGGCTTTGGGGAAGGATAGGGAATGCTGGAGGAGGGGGGAGGGGGAGCAAACTTCAAAGCGGAATGTTCCTTGCAACAAATGGCAGGAACCAAACTGTGTGTTGACTCACTTGTGTTGACTCACTTGATTACTGATAAATGGTTTACCTAAGGGGAAATGGCCTGCCCAGGGGGGAATTAACACTTGTCTTGAGGGGTTCTGTTGTCTCAAAGCTTATCATCTATAAAGCAGAGAAATGGCTCCTGGCATCCAATAATACTTTATTTTGTTGTACAGATTGTTCCAACTTTGACCACTGGATTTTATTTCACTTCCTGTTTTATTCTGATATACCTCCATAAATATAGGCCTTTTGTATTTAATTATTTATTAGAGATACCAGTACACCATTCTGATGTATTCATTGCTGGGCTAAAACTGGGAGCCTCAGACATGCAAGTCCTCTGTTCTATCAGCTGAGCTATTTCCCAGACTACTTTTGATTTTTTTTAAAATTTACTTAATTTTTTGAAAAAGCACAATACCTCTGATTTACATTTCATTTAATTTCCTGCACTAATCTCTTGGCTTTTCATCTCAATGATCCCTCAAAAAAAAAAAAAAAACACTCACAGATAACCAGAAAAATGTGACTAAGGATTTAGAAAAGGTGACTTCATGTCTTTAACTTAAATGTCTTTAACTTCATGTCTAATCTATAACTTAAGAATGTGGTAAATGGCTGCCAAAATATTCCACCTAGGCAGTGCAGTGCTTTGCCATTCTTGTGATCCAGGTCCAAGCTTAACCCTGGAGGAAGCTTCAGCATTGTGCTGACTTTTCCTCTCTCTGTCTCTATCTGAAAATTTTATCCTGGATCAGTAAAGCTCCAGTAATTACAAAAAAAAAAGAAAAAGCATTGTACTGGATAAGAATCCATAAGAATATAAGAATGTATTTTGTAGTCATTTCTCCAAATAATTTAACTTATTTATATACTAATAAACAGTAATAGGTGAGTGATGATTTTCAGAAATTTACAAAACCATGATGTGGGTTTTACATTTACTTCATCAACCTTAGTTATTAGAAGAAAGTAGCTCAGGTGTTGAGACCAGACATCAAGGCATTGATTAATTGTAATTAATGATTTAGAAGATCATGCTTTTTTGTATAAAATATTGAAAATATGACTTATTATTTAGTAAATCATTAGAAAGTTATGTACTTTGTCTTTTAATAGTATCTTAGAGGGAGATAATGGACATTGATTATGATAATATGATGCTGATTGAAAAAATAAACCTTATTAGTTTACATATGCTTAACTATGTATACAGGCATCATTACTTAAACCTAAGTGACATTAATTGTGCTTATGATACTATAGTCTTCTTGTTGAAGGTCTGTCAGCATTTTCATTATAAGCCTGCTCTTCAAGGGCATATCACATCTCCTCCAAAATTTCATTTGGGATTTAGACTTGCCAAACACAATTGTGGGCTGTGAAAATTTCTTTTGAAAATTTAATCAGAACTATTGTTTTTGTCCCAGTGCTTAGACTTGTATGATAGCTACATTCTTTCTTTCTTTCTATGTCTTGATAAATGGTTTCTCTCTCATCTGAAAATGATGACTGTTGAATGAGAACATAGCCTTAAATTCTCTGAGTTTGATGGATGGTGTATAATATCATAACTCTTTGATTCTATGGCGGGTAACATATAGATGGGAATATGTTTTCTAAATGGCAGTAAGTATTTCCTCTTCTCTTTAAAAATAACCTATTAATGGAGTCCCTGTGGGTTGTGCTGCATTTCTCTGTTAGTATAACAGCAGTAACCAGTTAGACACTATAAACATGAAATAAGTTTATTGTAAATATTTTAAAATACATAATTTCATATTATTCTGTAGACAGTTTTTAAAAAAGCTGTAAAATCTGTTTTTCTCCAAATCTGTAAAATTTTCTGGAGAAAATAAGAACACATGGAAGAATGCACCATTTTATTGTCAAGGATATCTGAAACATAAAATATATAAGATTTTATATTTTCATTGATTTATAAATTTATAGGTACAGGGCATTCAAATTGTATTTATAGGTTTTATTTAAGTCCACCAAAAAAAATCGTTCACTTTTAAAACAATGATTTGGAAGTTCCTTGGGGGGAACTATTTTAGTAGTTATTTTAATAGCTAAAATATGTTTTAAACCATTGGTTAGAGAGTGGCAATAGGATCCATGTCCAGCTGAAAAGGTGGAAGGAAGAATCCCCTGAAGCAGCTGAAGAATCAGGCCATGGAGCAGATGGATGAGGAAGACAAACCATTCAAGCAGAAACAGTAAAAGAGAAGGAATTTAAAGAACTAAAAGTGAAGGCCATGGTGAAGGGCCCCTCCTCCCTTGCCACAAGAGGAATCAAGAAATATGGCAAAAAGTAAACAGTTCCTTTTGCCTGAGGCAATGTTACAGTCCTTTTTAAAAATGTTTTATTACATTTATTTATTTATTTATTTATTAGGTAGAGACAGCCAGAAATCAAGAGGGAAGGGGATGATAGAGAGGGAGAGAGACAGAGAGACACCTGCACCACTGCTTCACCACTCACAAAGCTTTGCCTCTGCAGGTGGGGAACAGGGACTCGAACCTGGGTCCTTGTGCACTAAACATGCGCTCAACCAGGTGTGCCACCACCTGGCCCCTAAAGTGGTCCTTACTTCTATTCCTGGTTTTATTTAAAAATATTTATTTGTTCAGTTATAGGTACAGAGAAATGAGAGGGGGAGGCTGTTAAAGAGAGAAGGGCACCAACTACATTGCTTCACTGCGCATAAAACTGTCCCTCCTGCAGGTGGGAAAGAGAGCTTGAATCAAAGTCCTCACACACTATAGTGTGATCTACCAGGTGTACCACCTCCCAACTCTTTATTCCTGTTTTTAAATATCTGCATCCTCTGCCATAACATCAGTTGCCATCAACAATTTGAATACAGTTTCCTAGAACCTGTTGTATATTTAAAAACAAAACTTTTGTGATAAAAGAGACATACAGTGTTTCATCTTTAGTTTTTTTTTTTCCTCATGTGCCACTTCCACTTCTACCTTAGTTGTGACATTCATATGCAAGGACAATCATCTCATCATTACGAGTGATGGAAGAGTGAAAAATATATAGAACTTTATATATTCACATATGTATGATAACAGTATACAAATATGTAAAACATTATTCTGTATCTATTATAATACTATGCAGGCATTAGCTAGCATGTTGTGTACATGATTTCAGTTGTATTTGAGTAGGTAACTTTTTAACCTATACATTTCATCCCTGAGACTAGTCAAATTAAAATAAACCATTGGAATTTGAATCATGGAAACTTCACAGAATTTCCAAAATACCCGGCGGTTACCATTCATGGTTCCTTTAAGTCTTTTATTTTTGGTATCTTTTTCTTTATTTTTGTTAGTGATTCTAATAGAATTTTTCTAGATAATAAGATTATGTATGTTGCCCACTACCAAATGTATGTATTCTCCCTCACCTACCACTGTCCTTCATCTCTACCCAGAAAAACTGCATAATTATTACAAAGTCATAGAGATAGAGTAAATACTCCTTTTAAAAAGTTTTTAACGTTCATGTGTTTCAATTATTGGTAGTCTTAAAATGAGCAAAGATATCTGATAGTTCCCTTTAATCTCTTCAGTTGCTTCACTAAGCATAATCATCTCTAGTCTGATCCATTTTTATGTTGAAGATGCAATAGCATATTTTTAATTGTAGAGTAATATTCCATTGAATATGTATCCCATAACTTCTTTATTCAGTTATATTTTGATGAACATTTACGTTGTTTCCACTCGTTAGCTATTGTGAATGATGCTGTATATATTCCTTTGAATTAGTGTGTTCATGCCCTTTGGATATATGTCTAGGAGTGTTATTGCTGGATCATAAGGTATTTACACTTTATTTATTAAAGGACTCTCCATACTTTCTTTCACAGGGGCTTCACCAGTTTACATTCTCACCAACAGTGTAATGGAGTTTCTTTTCTTCACGTCCTCAACAATACTTGCTCTCTTGTTTTGTTGATGTAGGCTATTCTTATGGTGTGAGGTGGAAACTCAGTGTGGCTTTATTCTGTATTTCTCTGTTGATAAGTGAAGTATTTTTCATGTGTATGTGGATTGGGGCTTTTGGCTTAAGTAAGGATGATGCTCTTTTTTTTGGCTTCTTTTCCCAAGTAGGCATGCCACCATTTACTTTTCTTTTTTTTTAATTTAATTTAATTTAATTATAAAAAGGAAACATTGACAAAACCATAGGATAAGAGGGGTACAAATCCACACAATTCCCACCACCAGAACTCCATAACACATCCCCTCCCCTGATAACTTTCCTATGCATTAACCCTCTGGGAGTATGGACCCAGGGCCATTGTGGGATGCAGAAGATGGAAGGTCTGGCTTCTCTAATTGTTTCCCCGCTGAACAGCAACATTTACTTTTCTAAAACTCTATTCTCTTTACTGATGACTCTCTCTCTCTCTCTCTTCCTCTCTCTTCTCTCTCTCTCTCTCTCTCTCTCTCTCTCTCTCTCTTTCTTTTTCTTTTTTTTACCAGAGCACTGCTCAGCTCTGATTTATGGTGGTGCAGGGGATTGAACCTGGGACTTTGGAGCCTCAGGCATGAGAATCTCTTTGCATAACCGTTATGCTTTGTACCCCTGCCCTGATGACTCGTTTTTAACCCATATTTCTGATTGTCCTTCTGTCTCCTAGTGTGGTGGGGTAGGTACCATGTAATCCCGTCAAAGAAATTTCTGTCCAAATTTTCCATGCTTTGAGTTAAAATGCTTAGTCCATCATGAAACAGAATGATAAGCATAGGATTTAGGGTCAAAACATCTCTAACTGTCCTACTAGTTAGTTAGAAACTAATGACAACTGCTCTTTGCCATAGTTGCTATAAACTGAGATAAGATGTACATAAAATACTCAGTTGTTTGTGAAGGATCTAGTAGGAACTTAAATAAATGGCTGATTTATTATTAGTTTTTTATTTTACTATTAGTACCACAGGTTGTGGGAACTAATGAATTTTGAAGAAAGTACTTATGGTTTTAGGAAGAGGTACTTGATTGTTATGAGTACCACCTACTACTACTGAGCTGCCAATCTAAGTACTTACTTAAGATACAAAGGAAATAATGTGGTTCTCAGGGAATGTTCTAAGTAGGTGGAAATTAGAGACCACATCTAGTCCCAGAACTTAGCACAGCTCCTAACAGATAGTAGAAAACATTTAATGTTTGCTGAAGAGATGAATAGATGTATGGATACATGTCTGGTTTCTGAGAGACCAATTGAAGTGTGACAAAACAGAATTCTTGGCAGGCAGGGACTAATGTGGAAGAATCTAGCACATGTATCTGGAGAAGGGAGAGTTATCAATTTAAAAGAAATGTGTTGCCCTGGAGTTGGCGCAGTGTATAAAGTGTGGGCTTCTCAGGCATGAGGTCTCAGGTTCTATACCCAGCATTACATGTGCCAGATTGACATTCTGGTTCTCTCCATTCCCCAGACATTCTGGTTCTCTCCATTCCCCATTAATAAATAAAGATGTATTAAAAAGAATAAATATGGAAGGAGAAAATGAAATGGTGTGATAAAATGACTTTAAAAAATGGAAGATGACATTAATAAATAGCTCCCAAGGGGCCGGTGGTAGCTCGCCTGATAGAAAGCATGTATTACCATATGCAAGGACCAGAATTCAAGCCCCCAGTCCCCACCTATGGAAAGAAGTTTCACAAGAGCTGCACGTGTCTCTCTTGTCTTTTCTATTCTCTCTTTCTGTACCTCTACCCAACATTGAAAGAAAAAATTATGGTCAACAGAAAAATGGGACCATGTACCCACCAAGTCCTTGTAATAACACTGGTGGCAAACAAAAATACAAAAAAAAATATTTTGTTTCCAAGCTTGTGCACTAAAATTCACCTGTCTTCTATATTGTTTTGGACATACATTAAAACAGCTGGAAACAAACCAGAAGAAAGGGAAGCTTTTATAGTCTCACTGATAGACCTGAGAATTCACCCTCCTAGTGAAAATTAATGCTGAGGTGATAAGTTGGAGAATCCTTCAAGGAATTCTTTCTGATATCAGTACTGATTCAAAATCTAGGATAAACAGGGTGATCAGGTCATAGCCATAGTGGTCTATTTTCTTAAATTGATATACATGGTGTAACCAAAGTTTTTTTCTTCTTCTTCTTCTTCTTTTTTTTTTTTATGTTGTATGAATTCATTCATGTGGATAGACTCAGGCAGTAATGTTACTGGAGATAGTCAACTCGTGAATTTAGGACTACTCTAGAAAGTTCAAAGCATATGGTTGCCATTGTTGCCTTCTTGTTTTGCTTTTTAAACATATTTTAAACTATAATAATGGACAGGGTGGACTCACACAGAGAGGGATTTCTTTATTGTAAAATGTCCTGTCAGGATTTGAGACTGGTCGATTTATTCCATAGTCACAAGAAGAGTACAAAAGTTCAATTAGAATGTGTTCAGCCTCAACAGTAGTAAAGAAGTAAGTCCCACTGAGGCTTAGTCATTGCACTCCGGATGTGCTGACCCCTGTGATTTCCCCAAATGTGGGAAACTTGACTGCATAATTTGTGGTAGTGGGAGACTGTGTTCGCACTCTCCCCTAAATAATAAATAAATAAATAAAAAGAAGTAAGGCCACTAGATGATAGATAAGGTATTGGTGATGCAAAGCAAATCTAACTTGTTGGGTAGTATGCCAGCTCCCCCAGCTTAAAGCTTCTGTCTCTCTTAATCATGGCCTCAGTTCCGAAAACCAACAAAATAGAACGGGCCTCCGCATTGCCAGTCGGCATCGTTTATGGTCGGAACTACCACGGTATCTGATTGTCTTCGAACCTCCGATTTTTGTTCTTGATTAATGAAAACATTCTTGGCAAATGCTTTCGCTCTGGTCTGTATTGCACCGGTGGAATGCTGGGTTTTTAACAAGTTAATCAGGCGCTACAAGTACTTGGAGAAAGGTTTTGAAGATGAAGTGAAAAAGTTGCTCCTGTTCTTGAAAGGGTTTTCAGAGTCCGAGAGGAACAAGTTGGCTATGTTGACTGGTGTTCTTCTGGCTAATGGGACACTCAACACATCCATTCTCAATAGCCTTTATAATGAGAATTTGGTTAAAGAAAATGAAAAAGAGAGGTTTGACCCTATTCAGTTTCAAGACTGCATTATTCAAGGCTTAACTGAAACTGGTACTGATTTGGAAGCAGTAGCAAAGTTTCTTGATGCTTCTGGAGCAAAACTTGATTACCGCCGATATGCAAAAACACTCTTTGACATTCTGGTGGCCGGTGGGATGCCGGTATAGCCTGAGGGTGCTTCTTCCCGAGCAAATGCTCTCTGGGTTTGAGAGAACTCAACTGGAGCCAATCTAGGCTGCTGAGTGGGAGAGGGATCAGGAACTCGTGCAGCATTAACATAGCAGGTGATACACTCTGGAACTCTCGGAGCAGGAAAGCAATTCCAAATGTTTTTACTCAGAAAAGCAGCTTGTATATATACTAGCCAAGTAGGGTGGAAACAGGGTGTGACATAGAGAGGGTGGAGTGAAAAAAGAGATTGGTGAAAATCAGGGTGTGACAAGGAGAGGGGGCGGAGCAAAAAGACATCATGAACCAGTGGGGATTAAACCAATGCCCTGCAGGCAGGGTAGTGCTTAGTTAACAGTGGTTCAAAAAGAGATTGGTGAAAATCAGGGTGTGACAAGGAGAGGGGGCAGAGCAAAAAGACATCATGAACCAGTGGGGATTAAACCAATGCCCTGGAGGGAGGGTGGTGCTTAGTTAACAGTGGTTTATGTAAATAGACCACAGCTTTGAGTGGGATCAAACCAATGCCATGCAGGCATGCTGGTGCTTAGTTAAGCAGGATTAGAGACAGAAGCTTTAAGCCTGGGGAGCTGGCATTCTACCCAACACTAACTAATCTGTTTTAACTAATAGAATCAAACCTTCACAAAATTAGTAACAGAAATGCGATTAGGAGAAATGACTAAACACCCAGAATTATTTATCAAAGGATGCTCTAACTACTGGGTTGTTGGGGGGAAGTCATGATGTATTTTTGCATAGAAAAACATAGACAGATATATAATGGGTTTCCCAACAACCCAATATATGTTAATGTGATTTCTAGGTTTGTTGTATTATTTGGTCTGATATGGTAGGTGTTCTTGTTTTGTTTTTTTGGTTCTGGCATTGATAAAACATTTTATATAAATTAATGACATTTTCTTTTATGCTATTTTATCCTTTTAAGGTCTTATAAGAATGCTTCTACTTTGGAGTTGTGAGGGGGCGTTGGTTTGTCTGTTTTTGTAGTTTTGTTATATTCTTTTTAGTTTCACCTTTTCATTTTTCATTTTTTATTAGTCAAGATATTTTCATATACTCCCTCTCTGCTGTCTCAGAAAGGGGAGAAATATTTTCTCCAGATAGGCATCATATCATCACTAGAGAAATACTTCTCAAACTTGAATAAGTCCAGGAATCACCAGGGAATCTTATTACAATGCAGAGACAGAATGAGCAGATCTGCCTTAAGGTTGGAGATTTGGCTTTTCTGAGAGCATTCAGGTGATAGTGATGCTGGTGCTGCTTTCTGTGAACCAAACATTTAATTGCACTGAGTGAGGAACTCAATGTGCAAATATTAAAAAAAAAACAACTATTAGAATCTGGGTCAATTAGTGATCTGAGCCTTAAATAAGAGAATTTGAGAGTAGGGAAACGTGGTTATAAAAGCAGGAATGCTGTGTGTTATTCCACACAGTCTCCGTGTTGTACTGAAGCAGATGTGAGTACAGCTGTCTTATAAACAGAGCTTCTGAGAAGTCTCCCTGGAGCAATATATCTTACTTTTATCATTTTCCTCTTTATGATGTTTTCTTTTCTCAATACCATGAAAAAAAATCACATAATACATTTTACTGTAGCCTGTTTGAATGGATGGGACAATGGAGAAATAATGTAGTCAAGAAAGTGTTCCCACAACTAAAAGAAGTTTATCTGAGAAATAATTGTGTCAGAACATAAACAGCTATTAGAAATGAAATTTGGACAAGATGAAAAATCATTCAATATAAATTGCATATTGTTTATCAGAAGTACTTGTAATATACAGAAAGATTTGCATTAGGATTATAGAGATAAAAATGTGGTTTTCAAATATACTCTTCCAGTATGACCAGCATATTTTATTGCAAAAGTAGTCATTATTTTAAAAAGGACCTTTGATAAATGGAGATTAAATTGAGAGTATATCCAGATGCTTTGAAATATCCCCAGATAACTTGCTTTTCAAAAGTTAATCGGAAAATGATAGTGACAGTGTTCCTGATTTGTTGACCTTTTCAAAATGATCCACATGCTTAATGAAAGAAACAATGAACTTCATACTGTTATTTTAGAGGGATTTATTATATTTGCATCTTGTTCAGTCTTTCCCACCATGGGACTTCACTTATCTAGGCCAGTGTTTTCAGAAAATTAAAGACAGACAGACAGGTGCGCACACACACACACACACACACACACACACACACACACACACACACACACCGTGTGTTCATGTAGGGGGCAAGGGAGGAGGAGGGGAGAAGGAGAGAGAGAATGAGAGAACAGTGTAGAATCATCCCCATCCCCCTATGCGGTGGGACTGAGCATGGATCCTGCATAGCAAAGCAGCACATTTGCTGGACCTGTTCCGTATTTCTTTGTTATTTATGATCAATAAGCATGCAACCCATAGCCCTTGAGTTGTATTTCACCTGTACTTGTTTGACTGATATCAGAGACAGTTTTGGGAGATGCTTAAGTGCATCTTGAATAGAGTTTAGAAATTTGAATCCTGGCACTAGCACTCAAAACTTATTGTGACTTTGAAGAACTTACACAATTTCTTGTTATCAGTCTCACCACCTATAAAATGGGGGATAGTAATACTCCTAACTCTATGGGGCTATTGTAAGTATTACTAAATAAGTTAATGTATTAGAAGCAACCAAAATTGTGATCAGTACAGTTGTGAACACTTAGAAAGCATTCAATATATTTTGGCTAGTTTTACTACTGGATATTTCACAGTAAGGGCATCCCATGTCCATATTCATGCTTTATACACTCAGACTACAAACAAATGTTAAGTATGGGGGCAATATGGTTTATTTCTGTTGATGCATTGTATGTGTGTACCTTGCATATGTGTAATTTCACTGCAGACTTTCTTTTCCCTTTCAATTTTAGACAGAGAGGAGAGATACCTGAGCATTGCTCTGCTCTCTTGCAATTTCTCTTGGTGCCATACCTGATGTTGCTGTTTGGTACCAGGAGTTCAAATCCAGGCTCTTCTCACATTTTCAAGTGTGTACTCTCCCTGCTTGTGCTATCTCCTGACTTGCTCTTATTCTTTCTGTATTCATTTGCTATCATCATACAGATTGGGTTTCCAGCTGCAACTAACACAGAGTATATTGTAGATAAATAGAAAGTGCAATTAGAAAACCCTGTCATCAGTGGGAAGTAGGTAATGAGGTGGAGGAAATGGAAAGCATATGTTTTCTCACTAATAATACTAATTATGATAAACCTATTTATCAGGTACCTATTTTACTGTTTTAGACACTTTGCCATCTTGTTTAGCCTTCACAATAAGTATGAATTAGAAAACAGAAATTAAAAAGTGGAGATGGGAGTATATTAGATAATAGGGAAATTCCCAAATGTAATTTGTTATTCACAGGGATCCTTAATATGAGGTTATATCTCACTTTATATTGATTCAGCCACCTGAATAATATGTGTCTTTAAAATTTTGATTACAGTTACAGTAACAAATTCTAGGTTACAAAACTGTGATTCAAGCTGATTACTCTAATTGTAAACACTCCATTACCTTACCCCTTTAAAAAATTCTTAAGTATGATCCTTACTTAAAACTACTGAATTGTAGTCACATAAGAGTTCTGTTTCTCACTAGGCATGTGACAAGTTGAGACTGAAGAAAACCATGCTTATGCAGAGTTTCTCTAATTCTCAGGCTTCTTTGTAAAGGACTTCAGTTTTCACGATTTCCCTGCCAGTCTGTTGCTTCTGCCTGTTTAACTATATGAGTTGGTTATTTCCTCTAAATTCCCTAATTTAGAGGAACCTAAATGCCAACCTGAGACTTCAGACTCTGTTATAATGCCCCAGGATTTGCCCTCTTTTTTCTTCATAGGTATGTTATGTTAATACATTTGTCATTTTTCCATTCAGTGAGAATAGTTCAACTATGAAAACATGTTTCTCCCATCTGTTTGAATACTTGGTCTTGCTATCATATTTTAATTAGTAAGTACTACTCTGGAGCAGTGGTCCAGAACAGTAAGAGAATGAATGATCAATACTGCTAGTTCAAGCCCAGATAAACTCTAATGAACATCTTGGACATAAACAAAATTACTTTGGTTGACTTATAGTCTTGACATTGGAAAGTTATTAAACCACTAATAATCTCCTAGTTCTGCTTTGCCTGAGGCCAATAATGTTTAAGAGATTTTCCTTTGTTTCCTTACTACTTCTGTTTTTAAGAAGTGTGGGGTGTGGTGTGGTGTGGTGTGGTGTGGTGTGGTGTGGTGTGGTGTGGTGTGGTGTGGTGTGTGGTGTGGTGTGTGGTGTGGTGTATGTGTATGTTTGTGTGTGTGTGTCTGTGTAGAGGTGTAGAGGCTGGTCAAAGGAAAAGGTGGAGATGGGAGTATATTAGATAATAGGGAAATTCCCAAATGTAATTTGTTATTCACAGGGATCTTTAATATGATTCAGCCACCTGAATAATATGTATCTTTAAAGTTTTGATTACAGTTCTTTCATCACTTGCTTTTCTTCCAATTTGAGCATAATTTGCAAACTAGAAAATGTTTCCTATATCTTCATCCAGATAATTACTTTGATATAAAAAAATCTGTTAATGAAACATTAGAGTTAAGGGCTTAATTGCTGGGGAAAAATCAACTCTCAGAGCTAGAAAATCCAGTTAAGATTCCATGGCAACAAGATACATTATTAAATGTATAAATGTTATCTAAAAATTTTTGAAATGAACAATACTAGTTTCAGTACATTCAGGGACACACATAAGGTAAATTTTATTTTAAAATAAAATAGCTTGCTTACATATTTTCTCTTGATGAGATTTTGGAAATGTCCATAGTTATGAGTCTTATTTCAGTCTTGCTTTTTTTTTTTCCTAAATAAAAAAATCAACATGAAAGGATATGGTAACACAAACTTAATGAAGTAGAAAAGCTGTTACAGGACATGTCCTATGAATAGAATCCAGGAGAGTAGACTGCCCTTTGAAGGAAAAAAGTTCTAAGTGTGAGAAAATATTTTTGAAATTTCTGAGTCTGATAGGGACAACAAAGGTATTTCAAGTTAAGTAAAATACATTGCATACTTATTTGTCACAAAATGATGAAAACTGATTCAGGTTGCTGAAAGTGGATTATGTAGGAAGGTTGTAAGTTTTTTGTTTGTTTGTTTTGTTTTTTTAGTGGATGCATCATTAATATCAAGGCAGAATGGATCAGATATTGAAAGTACTAAATGTATGCTAACTTTGATAAGCAGATGGAAAACATTACAGAATGGAAAGCACTACTGAGTGTTTTTTTTTCCTTCATTCAAACAATGCCCATGCTACAAATAGCAAAACAAGGTCCTGTGTCAAGCAGCAATTTTCCCCCAAAGGCAACACGACACAGTAGTCACAACCTGAGCACACAGAATAATGACTGGCTCCAGCACTCCAGAGGAAAATACACTATTGTGAGCAACTCCTCTATGGTGCTAGTATTCAGATACTAAGCATTTATTAGAAACATATTACTTATTCCACACTGTGTTGATTATCAGAAGGACTCCAGACAAAAAGGCATAGCATTTGCCCATGAGCAGCTTCTTATTAATTGAAGAAGAAAAATTTATTTTTTAGGTTTCCATTAACAATTATAGAGCCAGTGTAAGTTCAAGTTTAGGTAAAACTTAACCACCTTTAAGATTGTATTAAAGTTTATGCACACGTATGTTCCACTTTTTTGTTTATTTTTTCTTATATTTTATTTATTTATTAAATTTTTATTTATACAAAATAAACACTGACAAAACCATAGGGTAAGAGGGTTACAACTCCACACAATCCCCACCACCAGAACTCCTTATCCCATCCGTTCCCCTGGTAGCTTTCTTGTTCTTTAACCCTCTGGGAGTATGGACCCAGGGTCATTATGGGGTACAGAAGGTGGCAAGTCTGGTCTCTGTAATTGCTTCCCTGCTGAACATGGGCATTGGCATTTATTGTATTTTAATGATAATGAAATGCAGAGAGATATGAGGGAGACGAGAGGAATGCTTACCTCTGGCTTATGATAGAGCTGGAGATTGAAGCTGGGACTTCAGAGTCTCAGGCATGTAACCCCCAGTGTTATTTCACCAGCCTTTTTCCTTTTTTTTTTTTTTCTGAACTTAATGCTGGCTATTGGTGGTTTCAGGCATCAAATCTGGGACCTCTCAGGTGCAATCTCTGTGTGCTCCACTAGTCTCTGAACCTGCTTCCTAGTTTTCAGAATTTCAGACCACTTTCATGAAAGAACTACATTAGCACCTGTTTTTACTGGTCAGTATTTTTTTTTTTTTTTTGCTTTTAGGCAAAAGGCAAAAAAATAACAGTAAGTTTGGGATCAGGCAGTGGCATACCTGTTTGAGTACACACATTACAGTTCTAAAGGACCTGAGTTCAAGCCCCTGGTCCCCACTGGCACTCGGGAAGCATCAAGAGTGATGAAGCAGGAATGCAAGAGTCTCTTTTTCTCCCCATCTCTTTTCCCTTTATGTCTCTCAGTCTCTATCCTATAAAATGAATATTTTAAAAAGTAAACAAAGTATCGGTATCTGTTTGCTTTGCAGTAGCTGCCATATAACAGTGCATACCCTCATCAGTGACAGTGACACAGTTAAGCTCTGTCCTAGTGACAAATTTATATATCCTGTGTATTTTTTACATCGGTCCTTTTTATGGTTAGTGATACTATAGGTATTATGTGCTATTTTATCTGATTATATAAGTGATTTGGGGAATCTTGGAATGCTAAATATTTTTCCATATAGTTAATAATGATTTACTTCTTTGATTTATCCCATATTGGCTCATGAGACATTTCATAGGGATTCTCTACTTTTTAATTTAATTTTTATTTATTTAAGCACTGACAAAAACCATAGAATAAGAGAGGTGCAACTCCACACAATTCCCACCACTAGAACTATATATCCCATCTTCTCCCCTGATAACTTCCCTGTTCTTTTTTCCTCTGGGAGTATGGACCCAGAGTCATTATGGGGTGCAGAAAGTAGAAGGTCTGGCTTCTGTAATTGCTTCCCCACGGAACATGGGTGTCGACAGATGGATCCATACTCCCAGCCTGCTTCTCTCTTTCCTTAGTGGGCCACGCTCTGGGGAAGCAAGGCTCCAGGACATACTGGTGGGGTCCTCTGCCCAGGAAAGTCCGGTTAGCATCATGGTAGCAACTGGAACCTGGTGGCTGAAAGAAGAGTTAAAATGTAAAGCCAAACAAATTATTGACTAATCATGAAAGTAAAGGCTGGAATAGTGCAGATGAAGATTTGGGGGTCTCCATTTTGTAGATAGCTTATAGGCCTATTTTAGTTACATTCCAAAGGTCACATGACTATACTAGTTGTTTTTTTTTCCTGAGCCTGACATCTAATATGCAGGTTGACCCAATTTATTGTCTGGGGAGATGATGTCATGGCTGGAAAAAGGACCAGAAAGCTGGATCAGGGAAGAAAGTAGCTCCTAAATATGGGAGGTGTATAAATATTGTTGATTGTAAACCCCATCGATTTGATGTGATCTGGGACCCATATTCAGCTTAGAAGCCTATGTGACCTCTGCATCCTTGTAGATCTGAGCTCACATTCTGTGGTCATGAGTAGGAACGTTCCAAGCTGTCCCAATATCAGGACCCATCTTCCTCAGGTACAGCATAGAGTATGTTGTCTAGCCTCCCTTCAGAGCATGGAACATTCTCTACCATTGTTGATCCAAGTTAAGGACAACGTCCTTTTGGTCTATTGTACTGTTCCTGATAGAGATGACTGGTAACAATGGAGAGAGGGATTTATTTGAGATCTAGGCCCATCATGTCTGTTTCAGAATCTCACGACTCCCCGACTAGGGCCCCAGATGATGGGGTGGTCTGATAGTGACTAAAGAGACATCGTTAAAGTATGCCTGTCTCTTGCCCTTATTCAGCTTTTGCACTCCTTACTTTGACAAGGTTAATTTTCAAGTGACTAATGGAAGTGTAGTAGGAAGTAGGTGAGGAGGGTATCTAGGTCTAAATAGACACTATTTCATTATGTACTTTAAGGTGTCTTTTTAGATCTTTCTACTTGCTTGCTTTATTTATTGACTCACTGCAGACTATTGTGCACTCTTACTTTAAGGTAGATATTTTGCCCTAATTTATGGATACATGTGAACTATCTATCTCATGGCGCCTATCTCATATCTAGGTTTTTAGGCTTTGTTAGGAAGTGGACCACCCTAAATGGAATTAAAGAGTCCTATGAGAAAGGAAAGGTCTAACCCGAGTAATGATGCTGAAGGGTTGACTTTCCACACCTGATGTCTCTGGACAGTTTGAAGTGAAGCATGCTGAGGTGGTACTCATTGCGTTGAATAAGATAGGATCAGCAGATACAGTATCATTTGGTACAAATTGAGAAAAACATGCTGGAAAGTGAGCCCCACTCTAGAGGTTCCAGGACTGGGAGATATATGAGCTTTATATAGAAACCGGGAGGTCCCTGCTGTCTTAGGGTTTAAGAAGGCAATAGATAGTTTTGCTGTAATCACATTATTTGGCAATTGGGTTGACTTTGAAAATCCCAGTGTTTGAATTTGCGGTATCATACACGACCTCATCATAATTTGTCCTTTGTTGATATATATATCTGTATCTTGTAAAGTAACACCACTGGTTGCTTCTGTTCTCCTGCTCTAAGATTTTAAGAGAGTCAACATTTGAAAGACTCAGCCTGAGGTCTGTGCATTAAAAAGTTTGAGACATTCAGTCAATGTTTCCCTTCTCATATTAATTAAATAGTTATTTATATGACTACAAGTTAATAGGAGTGTACATAAACACCTTTCCCACCACTAAAAGACTGTGTCCCATCCCCCCACCCTGCAAGTGAAGCTGAGTGTCCACCTTCACCTTCCACCCAGAGATTTTTACTTTGGTACCCTGCTCCAAACTCAGTCAGATCCTGCTTTGAGTTTCCCTTTCTGTTCTTCTTTCTCAACTTCTGTTTATGAGTAGGATCATCCCATATTCATCTTTGTCTTTCTGACTTTTAGCTCATTTAACATAATTCCTTCTAGCTTCATCCAAGCTGGGTCAGAGAAGGTGGGTGCATTGTTCTTAATTGCTGTGTAGTATTCCATTGTGTATATATACCACAGTTTTCTCAGACATTCATCTGTTGTTGGGCACCTGGGTTGCATCCAGGTTTTAGCTATTACAAATTGTGCTGCTGTGAATATAGGTATACAAATATCTTTTTGGTTGGGTGTTATGGAGTCCTTGGGGAATATTCCTAGGAGAGGAATTACTAGGTCATATGGAAGGTCCATGTCTAGATTTGTGAGAGTTTTCCAGACTGCCCCAAAGAGGTTGGAGCAATTTACATTTCCACCAGCTGTGCATAAGGGTTCTTCTGTCCCCACAGCCTCTCCAGCATTTGTTGCTGCTGTTCTTTTTGATTTTTGCCATTCTCACAGGGGTGAGGTGGTATCTCAATGTTGTCTTTATTTGCATTTCTCTGACAATAAGTGACCTGGAACAGTTTTTCATGTGTTTGTTAGCCTTTTGGATCTCTTTTGTAGTGAATTTTCTGTTCATATCCTCTGCCTTTGGATGGGGTCATTTGCTTTTTTGTTGCTAAGTTTGCTGAGCTCTTTGTATATTCTGGTGATTAGTCTCTTGTCTGATGTATGGCATGTAGATATCTTCTCCCATTCTGTGAGGGGTCTCTTCTTTGTGTGTTGGTTTCTGTGGCTGTGCAGAAGCTTTTCAATTTGATATAGTCCCACTGGTTTGTTTTTGTTTTAGTCTTCCTTGCAATTGGATTTGTATCTTCAACAATGTCTTTGAGGTGTATGTGGGAAAGTGTTCCACCAATGTTTTTCCTCTAAGTATTTGATAGTTTCTGGTCTAAAATCCAGTCCATTTGGAGTTGATTTTTGTTTCTGGTGAGATAAGTGGTTCAGTTTCATCTTTGCATGTTTCAACCCAGTTTTCTCAGTACCATTTTTTGAAGAGAGCCTCCTTCCTCCATTTAATATTTTGGGCCCTCTTATCAAAAATTAGATGTCCTTATGTGTGGGGGTTTAGTTCTGGGCTTTCAATTCTGTTCCCCTGTTCTGTGTGCCTATCTTTGTTCAAGTAGAAAGGCTGTTTTGATGATGATGGCCTTATAGTTTGGGATATGGGAGTGTGATGCCTCCATTTCTGTTTCTTTTCCTCAAGATTGTTTTGGTGATTCTAGGTGTTTTCTGGTTCCAGATAAATGACTGTAGTTTTTGTTCTATTGTCTTAAAGAAGCTTGGTGGACCCCCTTATCAAAGATTAGATGTCCATAGGTGTGCGGGTTTAGTTCTGGGCTTTCAGTTCTGTTCCACTGGTCTGTGTGCCTATTTTTGTTCCAGTACCATGCTGTTTTGACTATGATGGCTTTATAATAAAGTTTGAGGTCTGGGAGTGTGATGCCTCCATTTCTGTTTCTTTTCCTCAAGATGGTTTTGGGAATTCTAGGTGTTTTCAGGTTCCAGATAAATGATTGTAGTGTTTGTTCTATTCTCTTAAAGAAGCTTGGTGGAACTTTGATGGGTATTGCATTAAATTTGTATATTGCTCCGGGGAGAATATTCATTTTGATGATCTTAATTCTTCCAATCCATGACCATGGGATGTCTTTCCATTTCTTGGTGTCATTTTCTATTTCCTTGAATAGTGTGACTCATAGTTTTCAGTATACAAGTCTTTCACTTCTTTGGTCAACTTTATTCCTAGGTATTTTATTGATTTTGCTGTAACAGTGAATGAGAGTGATTTCTGGATATCCTCTTCTTCAGATTTAGTGTTTGCCTAAAGAAATTCCACTGAGTTTTGTACATTGTTTTGTACATTTTATATTTTTTACATTTTATAATTTTGTAGCCTGACTTCTTGCTATATTTCCTAATAATTTCCTGTAGCTTTCTGCTGGATTCTTAAGGTTTTTTTTTTTTTTAGTGTATACTATCATATCACCTGCAAACAATGAGAGAGCCCCAGCAATAAAAGTGAGACAAAAACAAATAAACAAAAAAAACCCCTTTTATGCTGAAACCAGGTGGTGGCACACCTGGTTTAGTGCATATACTTCAGTGCACAAGGACCCCGGTTCAAGCCCCACATGCTTCACATGCTGCAGGTATTTCTCTGTCTCTTTCCCTCTCTGTCTCCCCCCCCTTCTCAATTTCTCTCTGTCTCTATCCAGTAATAAATAAAATTTAAAAATCAAACAGATAAAAAACTGTCATGCCTGAAGCTCTGAGGTTCAATCCTCAGCCCCACCATGACCTGGAACTGAGTAATGCTCTGGTCTTACTCTCTGTGTCTTTCTCTCTGTATCTCTCTCTCATTAAAATAAAATAAAAAAATCTTTAAAAGCATATAATATAATTATAGCTATATTGATATTAAAGGAAAATATGGAATATTGTTAGTAATGAGTTAATATATATATTAATAAGAAATGATTCATTTGAATTAAAATGCTGAGCTCTTTTTTATAGTATTTTAGGGGCTAAAATTCAAGTGGTCTATCGTATACTTTTGTTCTTAATAAGTTTATGGTTATCAATGTAAGGTATCATTTTGAAATATAAGATATAGATATGGAAATTAATGAGTATGCACTAGAGAAGTAATATAAATAGGAAATAAAATTAATAAGCTAGCATGATCTCAGAAAAACTCTGATGATTATAGCATGGTGATTAATCATAAAGATTGGCTTCAAATACTGTATCTGATATTATCAAGTAGCAAATGTGTGATTTTGTCAAAGCTTTGCTCTATTATTTATAAAACTAGGGATATAATAGCTAACTTTTAGGGATTTTTGTTAAGGTTTTCAGTAATAGATATAGGTGTAGGGATCTTTTAGTTGGTACTTAAAAGTTGTCTAAAAAATTGTGTTAGTAAACATACATCAACATATAACTGCGACTTGGACATTTATAATATTCCCATTCCTAGCAGTTAAAAATCAGTTAAAAATCACTCAGCCATAAAAATTAATGAAGATCTGACTAATGCCACAACATGTATCAATCTCATAACATATCAAGTGAAAAAAATAAGTCAAAAGATCATTTGGAATGTGAGTCCATTCATAGCCCATACTTTGAAAAGTCAAATCGGTAGAGCCAGATTAAGTAGCCTCTTGGTTGCCAGAGGATAAGAGGAAAATGGAACTGACTACAAAAGGCTGTTTTGGGGTGATATAAATATTCATATATGATGGCTGCATAACTCAGAAAGTTAGCTGGCAACCACTGAATTGTACATATTAATTGGTATATATTATAGTATGCACATTTTTATTGCTGTAGTTATTATTGTTGTTGTTATTGATGTCGTCATTGTTGGATAGGACACAGGGAAATGGAGAGAGGAGGGGAAGACTGAGAGGGAAAGAGAAAGATAGACACCTGCAGACCTGCTTCACCGCTTGTGAAGTGCCTCCCTTGCAGGTGGGGAGCTGGGGCTCAAATTCGGATCCTTATGCTGGTCCTTGCACTTTGCGCCACCTGTGCTTAACCCACTGTGCTACCACCCGACTCCCAGTATGCACATTTTTCTCAGTAAAACTGTAATAGAGTCAAAGTGTCAAGTAATATATACTCAATTCATGGAGACTTTTTAACACAGTTGATGTAATCATGGAAGACTGAAGGCAGTGTATCTTTAATAATGGATGATGAATACTGTTTAGCTAGGCACTGAAGAAAGGAAGAAAGAAGACAGAGATAGTCTGAACTGTGACTTGGGGTGAGAGACAGCCTTGGTGTAGATGTTGCTATAGAATGGGCTAATGTAGTGACAGCACTAGTAGGTAAGGAACTATTGGAATCAGAACTGAAACTAAAGAAAGTCTGGTAGTGTATGACTGAAAATGTAAGGTAACACTGATGATGGGTGGAAATGAAGAATTTTAAGCAGGAGAGACTCCAGATGAAAGAGATAGTTTATCACTAAGTAGTGGCTAATTTGAGAGAGCTATTGGGTCATAAGTGTTATTGCCATATTTTGGCTTTAGCTGGCTGATGTGAATTCAAACCATTTAGATGCTTCATTTGGAAGAATTTAAATGATAGAATGTATGATATGACAGGGATTTATCTGAAACTTTCCTATTTTTTGTGTGTGTCTGAGCAAGTAAGCTCAGTTGGCTACACTGCATGTCCCCAGAATTAGTATCTTTTGAGCAGGTAAGGTATAGATAACATTGCAGATAAATATGGGGAATTTTTTTTTTATCTAGCTAGTTATCTTTGCTGTGACTGCTTATGGAATCATATAAACACAGACTACACTGTCTTACAGTCTTTTGAGTTATGTAAGTAAATATTCCTAGCAACAGTATGCCCTCCAAACTTTCCAACAAATCCAGTGTTTTCCCTTGAAGATATTTCCCAATATCTCCTTGACATTGTCTAGAAGTTTTAAAATCTCCCGCCCAACACAGAATATATCCTTACAGTACTTAATGTAAGAGATGTGATAAGATCTTGACCTTTTTAGAAATGTCTTTGATGTCAATCCTAATTCTGCTAAATTTTACCTGACAGTGTAAGAATGAAGCATAAGCTTGTTTGTCAAACATCTCGGTAATCTGTTGTGGCAATAATCAGCTGCAACTCAGCTCTGCAATGATATGGTCTGGTGAATGATGCTCCTTTACTTGGAAGGAACTTAATAAGTGCTTGACCATTGATTAATGAAGTAAAAAATGCAGTAGGTAGACCTTGAAGTGATAAACTAAACATGAACCTTGGCAGCCATTAGTCCCTCCTGTCCACTATCCATGCTGTGATTTATTTTGAAATTGATGACTGTTCATTTTCTTACTCATATACTTAGAATGACTCAGAGAAACCAGTGTTGATAATCATCAGATTAAAAAATTAAAAAAACAATTATAGGTTATTCATATTTTGAGTTTTAATCACTATTATAAAAGTGGGTGAAGTGCCTATAAAGGACTGGAATTGTGAAATCCCATTTTTTCCTCAGATGGCCTTTTCGATGTGTAAATTAAAAATCTATGCTATCATTTTTGATAATAAAAAATAAAATATCAAGGGAATTGAAATTGCATTTTTATTTTTCAGGTACACTTTATGATTGGCCATAACAGCAAAGTAAGTATGTGATATTTTTCAGTTGATAATACATTAAATTTTAAAATGATTTTAATCGTGTCTTCATCAATGTATCCTATTTCTCCAAAGATCATAAATACTACAGTTCACCTAACTAGTGAAATGAGATAATTTCCCCTTTATTACTTTTCTTAATATTTTCATGAATTATCAGTTTTCTTTCTGTTAAAATATCACTTCATGTTCACAAAGATTACTGAGTGCTTAGGGAACTGATAATGTCCAGTGTACTAGTTTGTCTACTCTCTGCTTTGTATGTAACTGTGATGCACATGGTTCCATCTAAAATATTTGATAGTGTTGTAGATTAGAATTTCATGAATCCCCATGGAAGGTTGTGTCCCACGAGTAAATTTCTCAATTGTTGGTTTAGATTTCAGTTTGTCATTTTAGACAGTAATCTTGGAAATGTCTTTATCAAGAAAACTGCTAATCTCTCAGTGTGATCAGAAGACAAATAGCCTTTGAACAAAAAAAAAAAACCCACAAAACTTTACATAACTTTTTTTTTTACTGTTTAAAACAAGTGGAATAGAAAATAGAGGTGGCATAGAAAATCATTTTGGGGGAGTTAAGCGGTAGTGCAGCGGGTTAAGCGCACATGGCGCGAAGCACAAAGACCCAGGTAAGGATCCAGGTTCGAGCCCCCCGGCTCCCCACCTGAAGGGGAGTCACTTCACAGGTGGTGAAGCAGGTCTGCAGGTATCTTATCTTTCTCTCCCAGTCTCTGTATCTCTTTCTCTCTCTGTCTCTGTCTCCCCTTCTCTCTCCATTTCTCTCTGTCCTATCCAATGATGACATCAATAACAACAACAATAACAACAACAATAAAAAACAACAAAGGCAACAAAAGGGAAAATAAATAAATCAATATAAAAAGAAAATCATTTTGGGCCTGGAACATTTTCCAGTGTTGCCTTGCTGTTTCTTCCCTAGACTTTTAAGGTTTTGTTTTGTTCATCATAGCCCCTCAAACTGCAAATACTACCACCTAAAACCTTGCTTCATGACAATCCCTGTGAGAGCAATTCATTTATCCCCAATTTTAATTTCTTAGAAATGAGCCGAGCAATTATTAGTTTGATAACACAATGTAACTCTCCATGTATTGGTGTACAACAAGTACTCTGATAAATTACTAACATATAATAATGGATGACAATCCCTGTATTGCTGCCACGGACAGATAAATCTGTGCCACATTATTCTCACTTTAATAGTCTCTTAAAACATCATCAGATTGATTTTAGAGTAGCAAGGATATAAAATAAACACATAGAAATATCTTTCCAATAAAGGAGAGGATAACCAGCCTTCTTTATACTTGAAAATTCTACTGTCAAAATTGAATGATGTTTCTTAGAAACTTCTTGTTTCAGCACAATAAAATGTATGTTTTCTAGTTGAGGTGAAAATCCCTGGATGCTGTTTGTTGTAGAAGGAATAGTCTTGCTTCTGTCATTAAAATGCGCATGACCTTTATCAAATCAATTAAGTTCTCTGCATCTTAGTTTCCACCTCTGTAAAATTATTTGGTTAAATTAGATGACCTTTAGTATGTCTTTTAGTTTTAATATCTTAATGTCTGCTATGATGAATGTGCATAAAACCATATTTGTAATTGTGTTTCTTATTTCTGTGACCTAAAAGCAATGTATCACTATAAACCTGAGGAAGATGGGTCGATACTGGAGCAGATTGGAATGTTCCTACTCATGGCCACAGAATGTAGCTCAGATCTACAGGGATGCAGAGGTCACATAGGCTTCTAAGCTGAATATGGGCCCCAGATCAGATAAAAACAGTGAGGGTTACAGTCAACAATATTTATATACCTTTCCCATATTTGGGAGCTACTCTCTTCCCTGATACAACTTTCTGGTCCTTTTTCCAGCCATGACATCATGTCCCCAGTCAATAACTAGGATCTACCTGCATATCAGATTTCAGGCTCAGGGAAAATAAAAAACTAGTATAGCCACAGGCCCTTTGGAATATAACTAAAATATGCCTACTAGCTATCTACAAAATGTAGGACTTCCCAACTCTTCATCTGCACTATTCTAGCCTTTAAGTTCATGATTGGTCAACAATTTGTTTGGCTTTGTATGTTAACTTTCTTTTCAACCACCACGTTCTAGGTGCTAGCATGATGCTGAACAGACTTCCCTGGGCAGACAACCCCACTAGTGTGTCCTGGAGCCCCACTTTCCCAGAGTCTTCCCCACTACAGAAAGAGAGAGACAGGCTGGGAGTATGGATCGACCTGTCAATGCCTATGTTCAGTGGGGAAGCAATTACAGAAGCCAGACCTTCCACCTTCAGCATCCCACAATGACTCTCCGTCCATACTCCCAGAGGAATAAAGAATAGGAAAGCTATCAGGGAAGGGGATGGGATAGGGAGTTCTGGTGGTGGGAATTGTATAGAATTGTACCCCTCTTATCCTATGGTTTGACAGTGTTTCCTTTTTTATAAATAAAAAATAAAATAATAATATCAAAAAAGAAATAAATAAGAAATAAACTTAGCTTGTGAAAATAAAGAGGGGTATGTATTACAAAAAAAACTAGCAACCTTTTGAAGATAAGAAGATTGAATGCATTTACTGACACAGATTATTGGTAAGAACTAGTTATTATGTATTCATTCAACCAATAGTTACTGAACATCTCAGTGCCATGTCAGTGTTACGTGAAGAGGTGAAAATTAAATATTCCCTTTTCCTTAACATGTAACAGTGAATATAGGAAAGTCTTGATTAACTAGTTGCTTTGGAAAGGGGGTGTTAATTGGAGTGCTCTAAAACCTAAGTAGCAGTTCTATCTTTTATTTTTGTCTTTGTGGTTAAAAAACTTTTATAAAACTGTAGTGTATTTGACTCCCTTACTGAATACAGCTTAGCGACCATAATTGAATTTTAATTTTAAATATGGATTTTTTTTCAGTCTCAAGTTCATAATTCTGAAATCAGTTCGTTTTGTACAGGAGAAGTATGAGAGTATGATGAATTTATATTTGACTCGATCATTTCTTGGGTGATGAGTTTGATTTCCTTTTATTTATTTATTTATTTTTTATTTAATTATGATCAACATGTCTGTTTTATGAGAGGGGTACAATTCCCCACAATTCTTACCACCAGAGTTCTGCATTCCATCCCCTCCACTGGCAGCTTTCCCGTTCTCTAATCCTCTGGGAGTATGAACCTAGGATCATTATGGGGTGCAGAAGGTGGAAAGTCTGGCTTCTGTAAATGCTTCTATGCTGGACATTGCTGGACATGGGCATTGGCAGGCTGATCCATACTCCTAGCCTGTTTGTATCTTTCCCTAGTGGAGCAGGGCTCTGGAGAGGCAGGGATCCAGGACACATTGGTGGGGTGTTCTGTCCAGGGAAGTCAAATTGGCATCATGGTAGCACTGTGGTGGCTGAAAAACATTAAGATGTAAAGCAGAACAAATTGTTTAATAATCAGGAAACTAAAGGTCAGAATATAGCACATTTGGGGTCTTCATGTTGGAAGGGGCTAGGAAGTCTATTTTATGTATATTCCAAGTCGCCTATGACTGTACTAATTTTTTGCTTGAGCCCAATAGCTAGCATGCAGGTGAGCTAAAGGTATTGTCTGGGGAGATGGTGTAAGAGTTGGAAATAAGACTAGAAACCTGGATTGGGGCAGAAAGTAGCACCAAAATATAGGAAAAGTTTATAAATAACATTAGCTATAACCCCCATCAATCTCACCTGGGATCCATATTAAGCACAGGAGCATGTGTAACCTCTTCATCATTGTAGGTCTGAGTTTGCATTTCGTGGTTATATCAAGGAATATTCTACGCTGCACTCAGTATAGGACCAGTCTTCCTTGAGTGGCAGAATGTGTCGACCCAGCCTCTCTTCGGAGAGTGGGGCAGTCCCTACCATTGTTGTTCCAAATTGAAGGTAAGGTCCTGGAGAGACACAAAAGTGGATTCCATGATGCTGTTCCTGATGGAGATGACCAGCAGTTTTGGAGAGAGGAATCTGTTAAAGGTCTACATCAATCATATCTATATGGGAATCCCAGGATTTCCTGAGTAGGGCCTCGGATGATGGGGTGGCCTGGTAGTGACCAAGAGAGCCAACATTGAAGTATGCTGGTCTCTTGCCTTATCCAGATTTTGTAGTCCTTACTTTGTCTGACAAAGGTTAGTTTTAAAGTGATTAGTGCAGTGAAACAGGAAGTAGATGAGGAAGGTATCTAGGTCTAAGTAGAAACTTTGATTAAGTACTTTATAGTGTCTTTTTTAGGTCTTCCTGCACTTATTGAGTCACTGTAGACGACTGTGCACTTCTACTTTAAGGCATACAATTTCCCCTAACTTAATGGATACATGTGCACATGTGATTTATCTCATGGGCCCTGGTCTATACCTAGGTTCTATGCCTTTGTTTGTTGTTAAGTGTTAATTGCACTGAGAAGATGCTTGGGATTATTTCAGTCTTCTTGAGTTTATTTATATTGTCTTTGTAGCCTAACATATGGTCTATCCTTGAGGGGAAAAAGGGGGGAGAGGAGGGCAAAACCACTAAAACACAGATGCCTCCCACAGGCATAATCACATACACACACACACACACACACACACACACACACACACACCCCTCACCTAACAACCAACAATGAACTAACAAACTAATATTCTTTTTTTAAAGACTTTTTTATTTTTAATTTTTTATTTATAAAAAGGAAACATTGACAAAACCATAGGATAAGAGGGGTACAGCTTCTCACAATTCCCACCACCAGAGCTCTGTATACCAACCCCTCCCCTGATAGCTTTCCTACTCTTTAACTCTCTGAGAATATGGACCCAAGATCATTGTGGGATGCATAAGGTTGAAGGTCTGTCTTCTATAATTGCTTCCCTGCTGAACATGGGCATTGACAGGTCGATCCATACTCCCATCCTGTCTTTCTCTCTTCCTAGTGGGGAAGGGCTTAGGGAAGCGGAGCTCCAAGACACATTGGTGGGGTTGTCTGTCCAGGGAAGTCTGGTCGCATCCTGTTAGCATCTGGAACCTTGTGGCTGAAAAGAGAGTTAATATACAAAGCCAAACAAACTGTTGGACAATTATGGACCTAAAGGCTGGAATAGTGCAGGTGAAGTGTTGGGAGGGGGGGGTCCTCCATTTTGTAGATAGCTAGTAGGCATATTTTAGTTATATTTCAAAGGGCTTATAGCTATACTAGTTTTTTTTTTTCTTTTTTTGCCTAAGCCTGAAATCTGATATGCAGGTGACTCCTAATTATTATCTGGGGAGATGATGTCATGGCTGGGAAAAGGACCAGAAAGCTGGATCAGGGAAGAGAGTAGCTCCCTAATATGGGAAAGGGGTATAAATATTACTGTAAACTCCATCAATTTGATGTGATCTGGGGCAACAAGCTAATATTCTAACATAATAACATATGGTTTGTTAAGTTCAGTCAACTTAGAGGAACAAACAGCGCACCCCACCCAAACTTCCTTGGTAATATCTTCAGCTTGAATGTGTTGAGCAGCTTTAGAATACTCCCTACTGATATCTGACAAAAGTTCAGCTTTGGAATCTTTGTATCTTGGTTGTTGAATTTAACTCCACAGGTGTTAAATCTTTGTCTCCTCCCTATTCTCCCAAATTGTCCATCTCTGGCCTGGAGGATGGTGATTGGGGGCCTGGGAAACTCGTGGTTTTTCTTTTCCTTTGTCTTTTAGCTGCTTTTAGCTGGTTTATAGATGAGTTATAATTTTATGCTGTGGTTCTTCTTTGTCCCTTCCTCTATAGTTTATCTCCTATAGGCCTTAAAATTCTGTTTTTGCTTAGAATCCCCAAGATTTAAATCAGTTTTTAGGGAGAATCTGTTTGCTGCCTTTAGGCCTCCATCTTGACTGTACCCACCCCCCGCCAAGTTTGATATTTATTCAGTAAATTCAAGCTATGAACTTGCTTAGTCACTATGCTTTTTCTTATAAAAGTCGAGCATAGAACATGAAATAAAATGTTTCACTAGTTGTGCTTCAATTAATTAAGTTTTAACTATACATACAATCCTAATTGGAAATATAAACCCTTGGTTGCTTTATGCAGAAGTAAATTTTAAATTTTAAATTTTGGGTGCCATATTGTGTTAGGAAAATAGGTTGACTGAATGAAGATGTCCAGAAGAGAGATACAAAAAAAGGTGATGGCAAAGTATAATGTCATTACTATTTATTCCAGCTTTACCACAATGTAATTGATATACAGCATTGTGTAAGTTCAAGATATGTTAGACATAATTCATAAAGAAAGGTAAAGTAGGGGCTAGGGTATGACTGCAGGTAGAATGTAACTTTTCTTTGCCTGAGATCCCAGCTTCAATTCCTAGAGCCAAGGACAGAGGCAAATGGAGCTCCATGGCTAGTGGAACAGTGCTTTTATGTACCTCCCTTTCTCTAGTTCTCTCCTTCCTTTACTTTAATAAAAGTATAAAATAAAAAGTGGATGTTGTAGATACAGATTAACAATAGAACACTTTAAAGAGAATCATGGATTCAATTCCTACCACTACTTTAAATATAATTAAAGAAGTTGGGGTGAAGAAAAAAAGAACAAGTTGTATATCTGGCTTCTATTTGATGAGCTCTTTGTGGAAGATTGAGTAGAATTTTACTTAGAAAGGATCTAAAAGGTTGTCTAATACAATATAAAACTCTCTCTTTTTCTATATATACACATATATATGATCTTATGTATATGAATTTATACTGAGCCAGGCTACTACATATTAAATATTGATATATTATAAACATATATCTGTATCTATATCCATATAATATTTTAATCCATTTTGCAACATTACAGTGGGTATCTGAAAAAAATATAAAGCATTTCTGTATTTCTGAAGCATTGTACTCTACTCATGACTATCTCTGTTAGCTGTTCATCATATTGACACAAATTTGTTCAGATTTATCCATCTAATGGATTGGTAAATACAGAATACATGTAATTATTTTCTGTGTCTTAGATCCTCATATATTTGAGAAAACTAAACATGACCTTACTCATTAATAGTGACTTTTGCATCCATGTATCTTTATTTAAACAAAGACATGTTTTAGTTGAGAGAGAGAGAGAGGGAGAGAGAGAGAGAGAGAGAGAGAGAGAGAGAGAGAAGGAGAAGGATAAAGAGGGGGAGGATGAGGAGGAGGCATAAGAGGAAGAGGAGAAGAAAGAATGGAAGGAGGAAGGAGGGTTAGTTAGAAGAGAAACTTTCATGTGTGGTCATTTCTGGGAAAGAATCTGATCTTCATACATGCAAGGAAATCATTCTTTCTGCTGAGCTACTTGCTAGACACACCTCTAAATCTTAATAAATAGACATATTCTCCAGAAGGGGAATCATATACCAACAATAGTCTCCTGATTAAAAATGCTTTTGGCTCCTGTTGTGTACAAAATACTATGCAAGCTTCTTGTTGTGCATGATACTGAAGTCTTTACCTACCTTTGGCTTTAATTCTCATAAATTCTCCTATTTGGGATATACTCCGATCTCCCTAGACCTTTATTCATTTTACTGACAAATTATTTGGTCTCCATTCATGCCTTTACTGATGCTTTTCTTCTGGAATAGCCTTCTTTCCTGTAAAGATCAGTGAACTATCAAGTAATTGCTAAAAGTTGAGATCGAATGTCCTCTTTTTGTCAGAAATTCCTGCAGTCCTCCTCATATCCATCTCCTTCCCTCAGAAAATGAATCCCTAACATGTTCTTATACTCACAGACCATATCGCTGTTAAATCACTTATAACATTTTATCTTCTCTGTTTTATGTATTTGTGCAGATAGAATGAGAAATCTTGAGATTAAATACTATGATGTTTTTCATATTTTTCTTCCCTAGATTTAACATATTGGACAAAGTAATGCATAACTGATGTATAAAATAGTATTTCATTTCATTGGTTATAAACTTCATTAGTCAATTTCTTGGGATGTTACCTAACATAACTTTACCTTTCTAAAATGTGATTCATTTAGTCTCCAACTTCTTTTCTCTGATTTTTATCATCTACTTTTCTTCTTAGTATTTTTCTTTCCTGGTTAAAGAAATATAAAACTGTCTTCTGTTTTTCCATTTAATTAATTCATTTTATGCACGTATTTTTTTTACATCTTCATGGAGCAGAACATTTAACAACTCAAATGGAGGCCACATAGGGAAGGAGGCACCTTGGCAACTGGTAGCAGAAATCATGTTAGGTGAAAAGCAAAAGTATTGTCAGACCACCATCAGCACTTCTTTTCATTTGAACATATTTACCCTAAGACAGCCATTCTACCTTATATCACTTAGGATCATCTCCAGTTTAGTGATTTATTATTAGTTCTCTTGATTTGCTCAATTATATAAATCATAGTTTTACTTAAAATCATGGACATTTCAGTTTGTTTTGCTAGATCATTAATTCCAACTGTTGCATATATATATCTTCAAAAGCATTAGAACAGAAAGCCAATTCTCTGTCACATTGTCACTAGAATTTGTAGAAAATTAACATAGGACATTTCAAAACTAACTTATAGAGTTGAATAAGAGTCTGAAGTTAGCTATTTTTAGATAACATCTATGAAAACAAAAGCAACTTCCACCTGTAATAGAAACAAAAACAACAAACTTCTCAGACTTTAGTAGCTTTAGGATGTGATTTGAAGTTAAGAGCTATATGCTTGATTTTTACGGCTGAACTTTGGTGTGCTCAGTTGAGCACACACATTACCATGTATAGGGACTTGGGGTCAAGTCCTAGTTCCCCACCTACAGAGGAATTTATTTTATTTTATTTTATTTAAGAAAGGAGACATTAACAAAACCTAAGAGGGGTACAGTTCCCCCCTCTCTCCATTTCTCTCTGTCCTATCCAACAACAATGACAACAACAACAATAACTACAATTGAAAAAACAAGGGCAACAAAAGGGAATAAATAAATATAAAAATTTCAGTCTCTCTTGAACTTTTCAGGTTCAAGAATGGGATAACTTGGAGATTAAATCAGTTTCAGTTGACTAGTGACTCAATCAACATGTATGTCTAGCATAATTGTGATAGAATTACGAAAGGCAGTATTTGGAGAGCTTTCTAGTTTGTGAACACATGGAAACATTTAGGGCTAATGGCTTTCTGTGACAGGGAATGGAAGCTCATACCCTTTCCCCATACATCACCTTTCACACTTTTTCCATATATTACTGAGGTATATCCTTTTATCATACACCAGTGATCTAACAAGTACAGTGGTTTTTTAGTTCTGTGAGATATTGTTGCAAATTAGTGGAACCAGAGGAGAGGGTCATTGGAACATTAGATTTATAACCTGTAAGTCAGAACTGGCCTCTGAGGGGAGGCTTGTGGGACAGTCTTAAATGAGTGAACCCTTAACCTGTAGAAAGTTAACCCTCTACTGAGATTATCTTTGGTCAATTAATATCAGAAATGAGCTAAATTGAGTTGAATTCTTATACATCCTACTAGTATATGAATAGCTTGGCATATATATGAGGGAAACCCCTTTCCACAACACTGGAATTAGTGTGATACTCCTTTAACCATTAAGAAATCTATGGCCTGCTACATATTTTAGACAAGATAGAAGTTTGATTGTCTCATCAATAGTCTGAATAAGCATTCCTTTAGATGACTGAACTTGAGTTACTGAAAGAGCAGCTAAGTGATAATAGATCAACTAGAACCCAAGGAGTGATGAGCTGATTGAATGGTTTTTAAAATAGAAGAGAGTAATAGGAAAAGCTTTCATTAGATAAAGTATATATTTTCTCCCTATCTGTCAACAAATAGAATTTCAAGTTCTTCCACTAGAGTCACTGCCACAGTGCACTTTACCCAGAAGGCCCCAACATAATAAATTGAAATCTATTTGAAAACCAATGTCGGGGGAGGTAAGATGGCGGCGGCCTGAGAAATCGCTGACAGCGAGTGCTCTGATAGCATCGTCGGCAACGGTAGGATTTTCTGCCTTTAGCAGGCCAGTCAATAAGGGGGGGGCACCAAAGAAGTGATTACAGTTTAATTTGGGTTAACAATTAGAGCAAAGGTGACACAGACTAGCGGGGCTCCAGAATTCCCAGGCAGCGCCAGGCAAGGCGAGTGTGCCGGGCATTGTCCTCCGCCCGCCCGGGAAGGCGGCTCCTCCGCCGGTTGCAGAGCCCGGCGGGCAGAGGACCCGGAGAGAGCACTTTAGCTCGGGGGCTGCCTCTTGGGAGTCGCGAGGGTCCACCGCGACCCTGAGGGTGGATCCAAAGACTTCTTGAGTATAGCTCTCATTGGATCAAAGGACTTGGAGCTAGTTTTCATTTTTGAGAAATCCTTTAAAAAAGTCTGGAGGGCGGGGTTTCCCGGAAGATGGCGCCCGGAGAAGCTGCCAGCCTTTGAGCTCCGGACACATCTTGTGTAAACAATAGGATTTTCTGCCTTTAGCAGGCCAGCCAATAAGGGGCCATAACGGTCATACCAAGGATGTGTCTATAACTTAATTTGGGTTAAGAATTAGAGTAGGGGGAAAAAATTCTTTTTGCTTCCTGTTAATTTTCAAGCATACATCCTTCCCGCCGCGCCCCCCCCCCCCCATAAGCAGTGCCTGGGACCAGCTACTAGCAGGATACCCCATACCACCAAACAGGGTTTTTTTTTTCTTTTTTTTTTTAATTCACTGATACACATTTGGGAAGTTCCTCACACTGCTCTTTAATTACAACTCTTCTTCTTATCTTCTCCCTTTTCTCTCTCTTATCTCTCTCTATCTCTCTCTCTTTTTTTGTTAATCTTGTCATACACTTCTTTCTTCTTTGCCTTTCTGAATTTGTGAATTACTTTGGGGAAGAAATCTGACCCAGAGTGGACTCTCTACGTGTGTATCTCTGCTCTAGTTCCCTTTACACTCTTGTTACCCTTAGAATATACACTGGATAGTAGATTTGCATAACTGTCTATTCTTGCTATCCTCTCTTCCTTTTCTCTTTCTTCACTGGGATTTGGTTACTATTTTTTCACGGACTGGAGAAATTGTTTGGCTAACTGGTAACGATTAAACTCCTTCAATACTTACTTCAGTTGCTACTGTTATTCCGGAGGTTGGTGAGTGCAATTGTCATAAAGGTATTTAGTACAGTGTTACTTGTGCTCAAAACACAACAACTGAGGAACAACAGAGCATTAAAAAAAAAAAGAAACACATAAATTAAAAAAAAAATGGGTAGATTAAAAACAAATAAAACTGCTACCCCAATGAATGAAGACAAGAGCCCAGAAGAAACCACAAATCAGTCAGAAGTAACCATAGATAAGAAAAGTATGCAGGCAATAATAAACTTATTAATCACAGAAATGAAAACAACATTGGAGGAAAGAAATGGCAGTATTAGGGAAACAACAGTTGAGACCCCCAAGGAAAATACTGATTATCTTGAGACAATTAGAGAACTGAAAGCTGAAATAGCTGTAATGAAGAAAGAAGCTGAGGCAAGGGAAAGCAGACTAACAGAAGCAGAAAACAGAATTAGTCAGACAGAGGATGAGTTAGAGAAAACTAAGAAAGAGGTGAAAGAGCTTAAAAAGAGATTGAGAGACACTGAAAACAACAACAGAGACATATGGGATGATCTCAAAAGAAGTAACATTCGTATAATTGGCCTGCCAGAGGAAGAAAGAGAGGAAGGGGAAGCAAACATCCTAGAGGAAATAATACAAGAAAATTTCCCAGAACTGAATAACAGAAAGGATATCAAGGTGCAAGAGGCCCAGAGAGTACCAAACAGAATCAACCCAGACCTGAAAACACCAAGACACATCATAGTCACAATGAGAAGAAGTAAGGATAAAGAAAGGATCCTAAAGGCTGCAAGAGAGAAACAAAAAGTCACATACAGGGGAAAACCCATAAGACTTTCTGCAGATTTTTCAACTCAAACTCTAAAAGCCAGAAGGGAGTGGCAAGATATCTATTGAGCCCTGAATGAAAAAGGGTTTCAACCAAGGATTATGTATCCTGCTAGACTTTCATTCAAGCTAGATGGAGGGATCAAAACCTTCTTAGACAAACAACAGTTAAAGGAGGCAACTATCACCAAGCCGGCCCTGAAAGAGGTACTAAAAGACCTCTTATAAACAAGAACATCACTATAATACTTGTAATATATCAGAGTAAACAAATTGTTTTTTAGAACAATGGCACTACAATACATTAAATCCATAATATCAGTAAATGTCAATGGCTTAAACTCACCCATCAAAAGGCACAGGGTGGGGGGATGGATCAGAAAACATAACCCAACCATATGCTGCTTGCAAGATTCACATCTGTCACAACAAGATAAACACAGACTTAAAGTGAAAGGATGGAAAACTATCATACAGGCTAACGGTCCACAAAAAAGGGCAGGAACAGCCATTCTCATCTCAGACACAATAGATTTTAAATTGAATAAAGTAATAAAAGATAGGCAAGGACATTACATAATGATTAGAGGATCAATCAGCCAAGAAGACTTAACAATTATTAACATCTATGCACCCAACGAGGGACCATCTAAATACATTAAACACCTATTGAAAGACTTTCAAAAATACATCAATAGTAATACAATAATAGTGGGAGACTTCAATACCCCACTCTCACACTTAGACAGATCAACAAAGCAGAGAACCAATAAAGATACAAGAGAATTGAATGAAGAGATTGACAGACTAGACCTCTTGGACATTTTCAGACTCCTCCACCCCAAAAAACTGGAATACACCTTCTTTTCAAATCCACACAACACATACTCAAGGATAGACCACATGTTAGGCCACAAAGACAGCATCAATAAATTCAAGAGCATTGAAATCATCCCAAGTATCTTCTCAGACCACAGTGGAGTAAAACTAACTTTTAACAACAAACGGAAAATTATTAAAAGACATAGAATTTGGAAACTAAACAACATGCTCCTTAAGAACCACTGGGTCAGACACTCACTCAAACAGGAAATTCAAATGTTCCTGGAAACTAATAAAAATGAATACACAACCTATCAAAATATTTGGGACACAGCTAAAGCAGTACTGAGAGGGAAACTTATAGCTATACAATCACATATTAAACACCAAGAAGAAGCCCAAATGAACGAACTTACTACACACCTCAAGGACTTAGAGGAAGAGGAACAAAGGAACCCTAAGGCAACCAGAAGGACAGAAATCACTAAAGTTAGAGCAGAAATAAACAACATCGAAAATAAAAGAACCATACAAAAGATCAATGAAGCCAAATGTTGGTTCTTTGAAAGATTAAACAAAATTGACAAACCCCTAGCCAGACTCACCAAACAAAAAAGAGAGAAGACTCAAATTAATAGAATTGTAAACGATACAGGAGATATCACAACTGACACCACAGAAATCCAGAGAATTCTGCGAAACTTCTATAAAGAACTATATGCCACCAAGCTAGAGAATCTGGAAGAAATGGAACAATTCCTAGAAACCTATGCACTTCCAAAACTGAACCAAGAAGAACTACAAAATCTAAATGCACCAATCACAGACAAAGAAATTGAAACCGTTATTAAGAATCTCCCCAACAACAAAAGTCCTGGACCAGATGGCTTCACAAACGAATTCTACAAAACTTTCAGGAAACAGTTAATACCCATACTTCTTAAGCTATTACATAAGATTGAAGAAACAGGAATACTCCCTTCCACCTTTTATGAAGCCAACATCACCCTGATACCAAAAGCTGATAGGGACAGAACAAAAAAGGAAACTACAGACCAATATCTCTGATGAACATAGATGCCAAAATATTAAACAAGATCTTGGCCAACCGGATACAGCAACACATCAAAAAGATTGTTCATCATGACCAAGTGGGATTCATCCCAGGAATGCAAGGCTGGTTCAACATCCGTAAATCAATCAATGTCATTCATCACATCAATAAAAGCAAAGCCAAAAACCACATGATTATCTCAATAGATGCAGAGAAAGCCTTTGACAAAATCCAACACCCATTCATGCTCAAAACTCTACAAAAAATGGGAATAGATGGGAAATTCCTCAAGATAGTGGAGTCTATATATAGCAAACCTACAGCCAATATCATACTCAATGGAGAGAAGCTGAAAGCATTCCCCCTCAGATCAGGGACTAGACAGGGCTGCCCACTGTCACCGTTACTCTTCAACATAGTATTGGAAGTTCTTGCCATAGCAATCAGGCAAGAGAAAGAAATCAAAGGGATACAGATTGGAAGGGAAGAAGTCAAGCTCTCACTATTTGCAGATGATATGATAGTATACATAGAAAGACCTAAAGAATCCAGTAGAAAATTACTGGAAGTTGTTAGGCAATATAGCAAGGTATCAGGCTACAAAATCAATGTACAAAAATCAGTGGCATTTCTTTATGCAAACACTAAATCTGAAGAAGCAGACATCCAGAAATCACTCCCATTTACTGTTTCAGCAAAATCAATCAAATACCTAGGAATAAAGTTGACCAAAGAAGTGAAAGACTTGTATGCTGAAAACTATGAGTCGCTACTCAAGGAGATAGAAACTGATACCAAGAAATGGAAAGATATCCCATGCTCATGGATTGGAAGAATAAATATCATCAAAATGAACATTCTCCCCAGAGCCATATACAAATTTAATGCAATACCCATCAAAGTTCCACCAAGCTTCTTTAAGAGAATAGAACAAACACTACAATCATTTATCTGGAACCTGAAAACACCTAGAATTGCCAAAACCATCCTAAGGAAAAGAAACAGAAATGGAGGCATCACACTCCCAGACCTTAAACTATATTATAAAGCCATCATCATCAAAACAGCATGGTACTGGAACAAAAATAGGCACACAGACCAGTGGAACAGAATTGAAAGCCCAGAAGTAAATCCCAACACCTATGGGCATCTAATCTTTGATAAGGGGGCCCAAAGGATTAAATGGAAGAAGGAGGCTCTCTTCAATAAATGGTGCTGGGAAAACTGGGTTGAAACATGCAGAAGAATGAAATTGAACCACTTTATCTCACCAGAAACAAAAATCAACTCCAAATGGATCAAAGACCTAGATGTCAGACCAGAAACAATCAAATACTTAGAGGAAAACATTGGTAAAACACTTTCCCATCTACACCTCAAGGATATCTTTGATGAATCAAACCCAATTGCAAGGAAGACCAAAGCAGAAACAAACCAATGGGACTACATCAAATTGAAAAGCTTCTGCACATCCAAAGAAACTATTAAACAAACAGAGAGACCCCTCACAGAATGGGAGAAGATCTTCACATGCCAGACATCAGACAAGAAACTAATCACCAAAATATATAAAGAGCTCAGCAAACTCAGCCGCAAAAAAGCAAATGACCCCATCCAAAAATGGGCAGAGGAAATGAACAAAACATTCACCACAGAGGAGATCCAAAAGGCTAACAAACATATGAAAAACTGCTCTAGGTCACTGATTGTCAGAGAAATGCAAATTAAGACAACACTAAGATACCACCTCACTCCTGTAAGAATGGCATACATCAAAAAGGACAGCAGCAACAAATGCTGGAGAGGATGTGGGGACAGAGGAACTCTTTTACATTGCTGGTGGGAATGTAAATTGGTACAGCCTCTGTGGAGAGCAGTCTGGAAAACTCTCAGAAGGCTAGACATGGACCTTCCATATGACCCAATAATTCCTCTCCTGGGGTTATACCCCAAGGACTCCATAACACCCAACCAAAAAGAGGTGTGTACTCCTATGTTCATAGCAGCACAATTCATAATAGCTAAAACCTGGAAGCAACCCAGGTGCCCAACAACAGATGAATGGCTGAGAAAGCTGTGGTATATATACACAATGGAATACTATGCAGCTATCAAGAACAATGAACTCACCTTCTCTGACCCAGCTTGGACAGAGCTAGAAGGAATTATGTTAAGTGGACTAAGTCAGAAAGTTAAAGATGAGTATGGGATGATCCCACTCATCAACAGAAGCTGACTTAGAAGATCTGAAAGGGAAACTAAAAGCAGGACCTGATCAAATTATAAGTAGGGCACCAAAGTAAAACCCAGTGGTGAGGGGTAGACATGTAGCTTCCTGGGCCAGTGGGGGGTGGGAATGGGCGGGAGGGATGGGTCACGGTCCTTTGGTGATGGGAATGGTGTTTATGTACACTCCTAGCAAAATGTAGACATATAAATCAGTAGTTAATTAATATGAGAGGGGGAAATCAATTGTATGTCTCAAAGGTTCTCAAAAGACAAACTGAATCTTTTTAATAGATAGGCTGCGTGTTTGATATGCGGACTCTCTCTAAAGCCTAGACCAAGTAGATTAGAAGCTTCCAATAGCACAGCTATATACAAGATACTGGGTACTGTACAGCAAACCATAACAAAGGGACTTTTCAAAGTTAACCCAATTAACAAATAATGTGATGATAATATTAACTATTGATTGTCTTTTTGAACCCTAAGACAGCAGGAACCTCACATCTTCACTATAGAGCCCCTACTTCCCCCAGTCCTGGCACCCTTGGATAGGGCTCACTTTCCCGTATGCTTCTCCCAATCCATACCAAATAATATTGCATCCGCCGATCACAACCTAACCAAAGCAACGATTGCCATCTCAACATGCTTCACCTCAGTGTGTATCCAGAGACTTCACGTGTGGAATGACAATCCTTCAGCTTCATTACTCGGGTGAGACCTTTCCTTTTATAGTACACTCTAATTTCATCTCAGGTAGTTCACTTTCTAACAAAGTCCCATAACCTAGACATACACCAGTTTCTGTGAGAGAGAGCGTATGTGCACACGTATCCATAAACTACTGCAAAATATATACCTGAAAGCAGGATTACACTAGAGTTTGCAGTGAGTACCTCCCTAACACTTCCTCTCCACTATTCCAATCTTGGGATCCATGATTGCTCAACAAATTGTTTGGCTTTGTATGTTAACTCTCTTTTCAATCACCAGGTTCCAGATGCCACCAGGATGGTGGCTAGGCTTCCCTGGATTGAAGACCCCACCAATGTGTCCTGGAGCTCAGCTTCCCCAGAGACACACCTTACTAGGGAAAGAGAGAGGCAGACTGGGAGTATGGACCGACCAGTCAACGCCCATGTTCAGCGGGGAAGCAATTACAGAAGCCAGACCCTCTACCTTCTGCAACCCTCAACGACCCTGGGTCCATGCTCCCAGAGGGCTAGAGAATGGGAAGGCTATCATGGGAGAGGGTGGGTTATGGGGATTGGGTGGTGGGAATTGTGTGGAGTTGTACCCCTCCTACCTTATGCTTTTGTTCACTAATCCTTTCTTAAATTAAAAATTTAAATAAAAAAAAATAGTTATTTTATTAAACTGGATACATTATAAAAAAATAAATAAATAAAAAGAAAACCATTGTCATTTTGTGAGTAAATGGTCTAAAATGCTTGACGAGCTACTCGTGCAGGATTTTTGACAAGACTGAAGTTTTCCCTAGGCCCCTTGACTTGGAGTCTAAGGCAAAATAACCCTTTCTTTGGGGGGAGGGTTGCTGAGTAAGAGCTAGCTAATAACATTTGCTATGTATCTCTGCAAACCAGTGCATGTTGCAGCGAGAAGCAAATATTGATTCTCTGAGCTGTCATTCCTACTTATGAGAAAAATTACATTTGAAAAATCACTGGGAATGATGCACTTATGCACTTACGCTGTAAATCCCATTCCTGTAAGTACTGTGTTATTTGGGCCTTTTACTTTTTCCTTATACCAGGTATATATGTCTCTGAATAAGTGGCATATTTAGACTAAAATATGTGAGTTGAATCTAAACATACAGGGACCCATTATTATTGGAAGAAACTCTGCTTGAGGAAATTCACAGCAGGACTTCTCCAGCTCACTCTTCTTCAGTGACCTTTCAGGGCTTCTGACTTTTCTTTCCTACGTATTGAATTTTGGTTACAGGTTCCTTTTTTGCTTGATTTGGCATTTGCTATATTAGAAGACAGCTTTTTAAAAGATTGTGTGAGATTCTATGAAAATGAATTTTTTTAAATATTTATTTTATTTATTTATTCCCTTTTGTTGCCCTTGTTGTTTTATTGTTGTAGTTATTATTGTTGTTGTCGTTGTTGGATAGGACAGAGAGAAATGGAGAGAGGAGGGGAAGACAGAGAGGAGGAGAGAAAGACAGACACCTGCAGACCTGCTTCACCGCCTGTGAAGCGACTCCCCTGCAGGTGGGGAGCCGGGGTTCGAACCGGGATCCTTATACCTGTCCTTGTGCTTTGCGCCACCTGCATTTATCCCGCTGCGCTACAGCCCGACTCCCCAAAATGAATTTTTTAAGGACCCAAGTTTAAGCAGACTGACCAAACACCAAACCAGAGATTAGAATGTGAAATCAAAGTATGCTTGTCTAAATTACTGACCTTAAAAATTCTTAACATTCTGGGAGTCAGGTGGTAGCTCAGTGGGTTAAGTGCACATGGCATGAAGCACAAGGACCTGAGTAAGGATCCCGGTTTGAGCCCCCGGCTCCCCACCTGCAGGGGAGTTGCTTCACAGGTGGTGAAGCAGATCTGCAGGTGTCTATCTTACTCTCCCCGTGTCTATCTTCCCTTCCTCTCTGTCCTATCTTACAACAACATCAATAACAACAATAATAGCTACAACAACATTGAAAAACAATAAGGACAACAAAAGGGAAAATAAATAAATAAATAAATAAATATTCTTAGCATTCTTTAAACTAAATATGTAGCATAGTAACATTTCTTTTTTTAAATCATTTTGAGATTTTAAAATATTTATTTACTTGTTTATTCCCTTTTGTTGCCCTTGTTTTATTGTTGTAGTTATTATTGTTGTAGTAATTGTTGGATAGGACAGAGAGAAATGGAGAGAGGAGGGGAAGACAGAGAGGGAGAGAGAAAGATAGACACCTGCAGACCTGCTTCACCACCTGTGAAGTGACTCCTCAGCTGGGGAGCCGGGGGCTCTAACCATGATCCTTACACTAGTCCTTGCACTTTGTGCCACCTGCGTTTAACCCGCTGCACTACCGCCTGACTCCCAATAATACTTCATTTAGTTTAATATAGTAAGATAGGATCTGTTTCCATGATTTGTTGTTGTCTTTTGGAAAAAAAAAACTTTACAAATAACGCCATAGTATTGAAAGTAACTTTAGAGACTATTTAACCTGATTTTCTCAAATGATAATATTGAAACCCAGAGAAAATGCCTAAACAAGTCTTATATAACCTTGGTATTCTCTCAGTTCAGTGATCAGTTCACTATTGCAAGATGTGCTCTATACAGTCAACTCTTTGGGGATTGTAACTTGAAGAGAACAATAATGCAGGACATTAAAAATTGCCACTAATTCTCTGCTTCTACTCATTAGCATAAGTAGCTAGACTCAAAATTGGGCTTAGTGAGGGGAGGCACTCTGGGCTAGAAGCCAGTAATAGATGGAACTGGGGAAGATACTCCCAGACCATCTTGAGTTGCAGAGAAAGCTGTCCAGACAGAAATTTAACTATGGTATAACATTACTAATGTATAGATTCTGTAGTACTAAATTCCTAGCATTCTACCTGCTCTCACCATTAGCGTCTCATGTCCTACCAGTTTGACCTCTTTAATAGATAGACTAGACTTAGGTTTAAATATATAGCCTCTATTCCTGTTTAAATTTTTTTCTACCACTTTCTTGATAGTCAGCCATTAAAAACATGCAGACACAACACAACTTAGTACATCTCAATCCTATCAACTGCTTTCTTCACAACATGCTTTCTCTTGGAAATACTTTCTATTAAGTTCAGAAGCCCATAATTGAATACAGCATTGCAGGTATAGTTCGGGCATCCAAATAAAACACGAGTTAGACCCAGAAATGTTCAATTGCTAGACAAACTTGAGGGTATATGCAGAATTAGTTTTAAGCATGCCCCATCTTTTCTGCTTCATATAAATTATCCTTACTATCGTTTGTTACCAATCTCTGGGTTTCCTCTAACATGGGAGCTATCCTCAGCTTATCAGTTAAGCTCCACAGTTCAGAAATCCTGGTGTATTTTATAGCTATTCCTCTGGTCCCCACATGCTATAGCCAAGCACATTAAATATGGGAGATGTGTGAAATCCTTGCAAAAGTATGTAGGTGACAAACTTTGGAATTGGCTCCTTAAACAAGGATAATGAGTTGTTATTCTAAGAAAGGTATGTGTATGCAGCTATACCCAGGAACTTGGATCCATTCTTAATGAACTGTGAATAGTAAAGGAGAACAGGATGCCTGTCATGGAGCAGTGCTCAGTGATGGTCTGTGAAATGAATAAATACGTGACACAGAGAGGCAGAGAATCCTCCTGGACTAGAATAAGTATGAAGTTTCCCTTGTCTTATTTCTGAATATATATATATGTATATATATTCATTAGACAATTGATGCAATGTGCTAAAAGTCTTTTTTTTTTTTTTAGATATGAGTCATGGTGATTATGCTAGTGGTTTACATTACTATTTCTTTACAAGTTCAACTGGAAACATGATTGTTGATCTATACGGGATGAGCTACATATTTCTCTCCAAAGAGAGATGTGGATATTATATTTTTCCCTTGGGTAAACACAGAAACTCCGGTTGTCTTTCAGAAAGGTGAATACAGTTTATTATCTTAGTATCTGGGTAAATCTTGAGGTGAAAATTGACTTAGACCTATTCAAATTTAACATCAGACTTTAGACAAATCCTTTCATAACAAAAAATAAATGGAGAACATATGATGGCTCAGGTCTTCCATATATAATTATATGGTTCCCAGAGGGGAGTTATAATTGAATTATAAGCTGCCTCATGAGTATTCTAGCTGGTGTATAGAGAACTGCGAAACAGAGCTGAGCAATCTTTTTTCACCAGCTAGAATGTGAACAAGACACCCTATAATTCAATTATAACTAGCCTCAAGGAACCATATAATTATATTATAAAGTAGTTTTGGGAAACTGGGAAACTGAATGTTTTTCAAAAAATTTTATATAATTAGATTATAATTTGATAATATTTTTTTATTTCTCACCTTTGGTAATCATACAAGTATGGGGACACTTTTTGGTGACTTATTCCCATGTAATTCCCAAACGTTCAGAATAAATTTCTATCCTGTGAAGTCCTTAGGTAATTTTTCTTTTGACTGTAGATCTATCTGTATATGCATATACGTCACTTGAACTTTTTGGTTCTCAATTTTCCCAACTTGATTTATATAATCTGTAGAATACTTTCCAACAATAACACTTACTAACTCTTATATTAGTCAGGGTTCTTCAGAGAAACATAGTCAATAGGATCTATCTGTATAATATATATATATATATATATATATATATATATATATATATATATATATACATATATATATCCATTCAAAACCTCTCTTGTTTATAGGATATATAGGTTGAATTTAAGGAATTGTGTCACATGATTTTGTTGACAAATTCATCATCCTCAGGGTAGAATGGCAGGCTGAAGATGCAGAGAAATGTTAATTTTGCAGCTTGAGGCTGAATGCATCCTGACAGTAGGATTCCTTCTTCTTCAGAGTATCTCAGTCTCTTACATTAGGTCCTCAACTGATTGGATAAGACCTACTCACATTATGAAGGAGAATCTGCTTTCCTCAATCTATTGATTTCATTAAAAGTCACACATACAATTACCATTACAGCAACATCTCAACTGGTATTTGATATAGCAGAGAACACCGTGTTCTACTCTAGTTTGCACATAAAACTATCATAGGTCTGTATAGCAAAAGAACTTTGTACTATTCAGAGGCTGCATCTCTAGGTTATGGATGATATTTTAGGCAAATCAATGTAAACTAAGTAGGTAAAAGTTTAGCTCTGAAGTTTTGGTATGATTAAATATATTTTTATTATATTTTTATTATTTTATTTTTTATTTAAGAAAGGATTAATTATCAAAACCATAGGGTAGGAGGGGTACAACTACACACAATTCCCACCACCCAATCTCCATATCCAACCCCCTCCCCTGATAGCTTTCCCATTCTCCATCCCTCTGGGAGCATGGACCCAGGGTCATTGTGGGTTGCAGAAGGTAGAAGGTCTGGCTTCTGTAATTGCTTCCCCGCTGAACATGGGCATTGACTGGTCGGTCCATACTCCCAGTCTGCCTCTCTCTTTCCCTAGTAGGGTGTGTCTCTGGGGAAGCTCCAGGACACATTGGTGGGGTCTTCAATCCAGGGAAGCCTGGCCAGCATCCTGATGGCATCTGGAACCTGGTGATTGAAAAGAGAGTTAACATACGAAGCCAAATTGTTGAACAATCATGGACCCAAAGCTTGGAATAGTAGAGAGGAAGTGTTAGGGAGGTACTCACTGCAAACTCTAGTGTACTTCTGCTTTCAGGTATATATTTTGCAGTAGTTTATGGATACGTGTGAAGATATGCTCTCTCTCACAGAAACTGGTGTATATCCAGGTTATGGGACTTTGTTAGAAAGTGAACCACCTGAGATGAAATTAGAGTATACTATGAAAGGAAAGGTCTCACCCGAGTAATGAAGCTGAAGGGTTGTCATTCCACATGTGAAGTCTCTGGAGACAGTCTGAAGTGAAGCATGTTGAGGTGGCAATCGTTGCGTTGGTTAGGTTCTGATCGGCAGATGCAATACTATTTGATATGGATTGGGAGAGGCATACAGGAAAGTGGGCGCTATACAAGGGTTCCAGGACTGGGGGAAGTAGGGGCTCTATAGTGGAGATGTGAGGTTCCTGCTGTCTTAAGGTTCAAAAAGACAATGTTATCATCACATTATTTGGTAATTGGGTTAACTTTAAAAAGTCCTTTTGTTATGGTTTGCTGTACAGTACCCAGTATCTTGTATATAGCTGTGCTATTGGATGCTTCTGAACTACTTGGTCTAGGCTTTTGAGAGAGTCCGCATATCAAATACACAGCCTATATATTTAAAAGATTCAGTTTATGTTTTGAAAAACTTTGAGGCATACAATTGACTTTCCCCCTCTCATATTAATTAACTAGTGATTTATGTCTACATTTTGCTAGGAGTGTACATAAACACCCTTCCCACCACCAAAAGACTGTAACCCATCCCTCCCACCCACTCCCGCCCCCCACTGGCCCAGGAAGCTGCATGTCTACCCCTCACCACTGGGTTTTTACTTTGGTGCCCTACTTACAATTTGGTCAGGTCCTGCTTTTAGTTTCCCTTTCAGATCTTCTTATTCAACTCTGTTGATGAGTGGGATCATCCCATACTCATCTTTATCTTTCTGACTTAGCTCACTTAACATAATTCCTTCTAGCTCTGTCCAAGATGGGTCAGAGAAGGTGGGTTCATTGTTCTTGATAGCTGCATAGTATTCCATTGTGTATATATACCACAGCTTTCTCAGCCACTTATCTATTGTTGGGCACCTGGTTGCTTCCAGGTTTTAGCTATTATGAATTGTGCTGCTATGAACATAGGAGCACACACCTCTTTTTGGTTGGGAGTTATGGAGTCCTTGGGGTATAATCCCAGGAGAGAAATTACTGGATCATATGGAAGGTCCATGTCTAGCCTTCTGAGAGTTTGCAGACTGCTCTCCACAGAGGCTGTACCAATTTACATTCCCACCAGCAATGTAAAAGGGATCCTCTGTCCCCACAACCTCTCCAGCATTTGTTGCTGCTGTCCTTTTTGATGTATGCCATTCTTACAGGAGTGAGGTGGTATCTTAGTGTTGTCTTGATTTGCATTTCTCTGACAATCAGTGACCTAGAGCAGTTTTTCATATATTTGTTAGCCTTTTGAATCTCCTCTGAGGTGAATGTTTTGTTCATATCCTCTGCCCAATTTTGGATGTGGTCATTTGATTTTTTGGTGCTAAGTTTGCGGAGCTCTTTATATATTTTGGTGATTAGTTTCTTGTCTGATGTATGGCATGTGAAGATCTTCTTCCATTCTGTGAGGGGTCTCTTTGTTTGTTTAATAGTTTCTTTGGATGTGCAGAAGCTTTTCAATTTGATGTAGTCCCATTGGTTTGTTTCTGCTTTAGTCTTCCTTGCAGTTGGGTTTGATTCATCAAAGATGTCCTTGAGGTGTAGGTGGGAAACTGTTTTACCAAAGTTTTCCTCTAAGTATTTGATTGTTTCTGGTCTGACATCTAGGTCTTTGACCAATTTGGAGTTGATTTTTGTTTCTGGTGAGATAAAGTGGTTCAATTTCATTCTTCTGCATGTTACAACCCAGTTTTCCCAGCACCATTTATTAAAGCGAGCCTCCTTCTTCCATTTAATCCTTTTGCCCCCTTATCAAAGATTAGATGTCCATAGGTGTGGGGATTTATTTCTGGGCTTTCAATTCTGTTGCACTGGTCTGTGTGCCTATTTTTGTTCCAGTACCATGCTGTTTTGATGATGATGGCTTTATAATATAGTTTAAGGTCTGGGAGTGTGATGCCTCCATTTCTGTTTCTTTTCCTCAAGATGGCTTTGGCAATTCTAGGTGTTTTCAGCTTCCAGATAACTGATTGTAGTGTTTGTTCTATTCTCTTAAAGAAGCTTGGTGGAACTTTGATGCAGTAAACTTGTATACGGCTCTGGGGAGAATATTCATTTTGATGATATTTATTTTTTCAATCCATGAGCATGGGATATCTTTCCATTTCTTGGTATCAGTTTTTATTTCCTTGAGTAGTGACTCATAGTTTTTAGTATATAAGTCTTTCACTACTTTGGTAAACTTTATTCCTAGGTATTTGATTGATTTTGCTGAAACAGTAAATGGGAGTGATTTCTGGATGTCTTCTTCTTCAGATTTAGTGTTTGCATAAAGAAATGCCACTGATTTTTGTACACTGATTTTGTAGCCTGATACCTTGCTATATTGCCTAATAACTTCCCGTAGTTTTCTGCTCGATTCTTTAGGTGTTTCTATGTTTACTATCATATCATCTGCAAATAGTGAGAGCTTGACTTCTTCCCTTCCAATCTGTATTCCTTTGATTTCTTTTGCTTGCCTGATTGCTATGGCAAGAACTTCCAATACTATGTTGAAGAGTAACGGTGACAGTGGACAGCCCTGTCTAGTCCCCAATCTGAGGGGGAATGCTTTCAGATTCTGTCCATTGAGTATGATGTTGGCTGTAGGTTTGTTATATATAGATTCCCCTATCTTGAGCAATTTCCCATCTATTCCCATTTTTTGTATAGTTTTGAGCATGAATGGGTATTGGATTTTGTCAAAGGCTTTCTCTGCATCTATTCAGATAATCATGTGGTTTTTGGCTTTGCTTTTATTGATGTGGTGAATGACATTGATTGACTTAAGGATGTTGTACCAGCTTTGCATTTCTGGGATGAATCCCACTTTGTCATGATGAACAATCTTTTTGATATGTTGCTGTATCCGGTTGGCCAAGGTCTTGTTTAATATTTTGGCATCTGTGTTCATCAGCGATATTGGTCTGTAGTTTTCCTTTTTTGTTCTGTCCCTATCAGCTTTTGGTATCAGGGTGATGTTGGCTTCATAGAAGGTGGAAGGGAGTATTCCTGTTTCTTCAATCTTATGGAAAAGCTTAAGAAGTATGGGTATTAACTGTTTCCTGAAAGTTTTGTAGAATTCGTTTGTGAAGCCATCTGGTCCAGGAATTTTGTTGTTGGGGAGATTCTTAATAACAGTTTCAATTTCTTTGTCTGTGATTGGTGCATTTAGATTTTGTAGTTCTTCTTGGTTCAGTTTTAGAAGGGCATATGCTTCCTTGAATTGTTCCATTTCTTCCAGATTCTCTAGCTTGGTGGCGTATAGTTCTTTATAGAAGTTTCGCAGGACTCTCTGGATTTCTGTGGTGTCAGTTGTGATATCTCCTCCGTCGTTTACAATTCTATTAATTTGAGTCTTCTCTCTTTTTTTTTTTGGTGAGTCTGGCTAGGGGTTTGTCAATTTTGTTTAATCTTTCAAAGAACCAACATTTGGCTTCATTGATCTTTTGTATGGTTCTTTTATTTTCGATGTTGTTTATTTCTTCTCTAACTTTAGTGATTTCTGTCCTTCTGGTTGCTTTAGGGTTCCTTTGTTCCTCTTCCTCTAAGTCCTTGAGGTGTGCAGTAAGGTCATTCATTTGAGCTTCTTCTTGGTCTTTAATATGTGATTGTATGGCTATAAGTTTCCCTCTCAGTACTGCTTTAGCTGTGTCCCAAATATCTTGATATTTTGTTTCTTCATTTTCATTTGTTTCCAGGAACATCTGAGTTTCCTGCTTGAGTGAGTCTCTGACCCAGTGGTTCTTAAGGAGCATGTTGTTTAGTTTCCAAATTCTGTTACTTTTAATAATTTTCTGTTTGTTGTTAAATGTTAGTTTTACTCCACTGTGGTCTGAGAAGATACTTGGGATGATTTCAATGGTCTTGAATTTATTGATGCTGTACTTTGTGGCCTAACATGTGGTCTATCCTTGAGTATGTGTTTTGTGGATTTGAAAAGAAAGTGTATTCCAGTTTTTTGGGGTGAAGGACTCTGAAAATGTCCAAGAGGTCTAGTCTGTCGATCTCTTCATTCAATTCTCTTGTATCTTTGTTGGTTCTCTGCTTTGTTGATCTGTCTAAGTGTGAGAGTTGGGTATTTAAGTCTTCCACTATTATTGCATTACTATTGATGTATTTTTGAAATTCTTTCAGTAGGTGCTTAATGTATTTAGATGGTCCCTCATTGGGTGCATAGATGTTAATAATTGTTAAGTCTTCTTGGCTGATTGATCCTCTAATCATTATGTAATGTCCTTGCCTATCTTTTATTACTTTATTTAATTTAATATCTATTGTGTCTTAGATGAGAATGGCTGTTCCTGCCCTTTTTTGTGGTCCGTTAGCCTGTATGATAGTTTTTCATCCTTTCACTTTAAGTCGGTGTTTATCTTGTTGTGACAGATGTTGCAAGCAGCATATGGTTGGGATATGTTTTCTGATCCATTCCCCCACCCTGAGCCTTTTGATGGGTGAGTTTAAGCCATTGAAGTTTATTGATATTGTGGATTTAATGTATTGTAGTGCCATTGTTCAAAAAAAAGTTGTTTGCTCTGATATATTGCAAGTATTATAGTGATGTTCTTGTTTATAAGAGGTCTTTTAGAACCTCTTTCAGGGCCGGCTTGGTGATGGTTGCCTCCTTTAACTGTTGTTTGTCTAAGAAGGTTTTGATCCCTCCATATAGTTTGAATGAAAGTCTTGCAGGATATATTATCCTTGGTTGAAACCCTTTTTCATTTAGTTTAGAGTTTGAGTGGAGAAGTCTGCAGATAATCTTAAGGGTTTTCCCTTGTATGTGACTTTTTGTTTCTCTCTTGCAGCCTTTAGGATCCTTTCTTTATCCTTACTTCTTCTCATTTTGACTATGATGTGTCTTGGTGTTTTCAGGTCTGGGTTGATTCTGTTTGGTACTCTCTGGGCCTCTTGAATCTTGATGTCCTTTCTGTTATTCAGGTTTGGGAAGTTTTCTTCTATTATTTACTCCAGAATGTTTGCTTCCCCTTCCTCTCTTTCTTCCTCTGGAAGGCCAATTATATGAATGTTACTTCTTTTGAGGTCATCCCATATGTCTCTGTTGTTGTTTTCAGTGTCTCTCAATCTCTGTTTAAGCTCTTTCACCTCTTTCTTAGATTTCTCTAACTCATCCTCTGTCTGACTAATTCTGTTTTCTGCTTCTGTTAGTCTGCTTTCCCTTGCCTCAGCTTCTTTCTTCAGTTCAGCTATTTCAGCTTTCAGTTCTCTAATTGCCTCAAGATAATCAGTATTTTCCTTGGGGTTCTCTACTGTTTTTTCCCTAATGCTGGCATCCCTTTCCTCCAGTGTTGTTTTCATTTCTGTGATTAATAAGTTTATTATTGCTTGCATACTTTTCTTATCTATGGTTACTTCTGGCTGATTTGTACTTTCTTCTGGGCTCTTGTCTTCATTCATTGGAGTAGCAGTTTTATTTGTTTTTGATCTACCCATTTTTTTATTATATGTTTCTTTTTTATGCTCTGTTGTTCCTCAGCTGTTGTGTCTTGAGTACAAGCAACACTGTACTAAATACCTTTATGACAATTGCACTCACCAACCTCAGGAATTACGGTAGCAACTGAAGCAAGTATTGAAGCAGTTTAATCATTACCAGTTAGCCAATTTCTCCAGTCCATGAAAAAAAAGTAACCAAATCCCAGTGAAGAAGAAAGAGAAAAAAAAGAAGGGATAGCAAGAATAGACAGTTATGCAAATCTACTATCCACTGTACATTCTAGGGGTAACAAGAGGGGAAAGGGAACTAGAGCAGAGCTACACAATAGAGAGTCCACTGTGAGTCAGATTTCTTCCCCAAAATAATTCACAAATTCAGAAAGGCAAAGAAGAAGGAAGGAAGAATTTTATGACAAGATAAAAAAAGAAAAAGAAAGAAGGGACAAGAGAGAGAAAAGGGAAAAGATAAGAAAAAGAGCTGTAATCAAAGAGCAGTGAAAGGAAAGGTTTTTTTATTACTTTATTTTTAATTTAATTTAATTTAATTTTTTTGATTAGCTAGGAGGGGGAGGGAGGGGAGATTCTGTAGAGCAGGTAGGATTATGGATACAAGTTCCTCCCACAATAGATAAGATGCCCACTACCCTAGCCCTGAAATATATGCTAAGATTTAATTCTGCTCAACCTAAAGGGGGGGAAGATATTTGCCTTTATATAATATTAATAGTAAAATAGAGCAGGGTAAAATAAAATAAAATACAAACCCTGTCCCAGATTACCTCAAACCTTGTGATCAGAGGCAGCTGATTGTTAAGAATGAGAAAAAAAACCTCAGGACTAGACAAGGATAGCTGAAATAGTTATGCAAATCTACTATCCATTGTATATTCTAGGGGTGGCTAAAGAAGGAAGGGAAGTTGAGCAGAGACACTCGCAGTGAGAGTCCACACTGAGTCAGAATTCTTCCCCAAAATAATTCCCAAATGTGTATCAGTGATTTCAAAAAAGCACACTGTTTGGTGGTGTGGGGGCTGGGAGCTGTGGCTTTGGAAGCTGTAGGATTAAGGAAGAAAGCATGACAAGAATGAGAAAAAGAAAAAAAAAAGAAAGAGAGAGAAAAAAGAAAAAGATAAGAAAAAGAACAGTCATAAAAGAGCAGTGAAAGGAAAGGGTTTTTTTAATTTATTTATTTTTAATTACTTAATTAGTTTTGCGGGGTGAGTTGGGGGGGTTGGCTACTTAGAAAGAAAAAAGGCCAGAGGTTTCAGAAGGGTATAGACTTAGAATGAATGATACTCCCTGGGACAAGAATTTGGTAAAGAAATCTGCTCCTAGCAGGGGAGCCTGCTAGGAGCTGGTCCCTAGGGACTGGTTATTGGAGGGGGGCAGGGCGAGGAGGTATGCTTAAAAATTAAAAGAAAAAAAATTTTTCCCCTTTTTTCCTACTCTAATTCTTAACCCAAGTTAAGTTATAGTCACCTCCTTGGTGTCACCGTTAGGACCCCTTATTGACTGGCCTACTAGAGGCAGAAAATCCAGGAGATGTGGTCAGAGCTCAAGCCACTAGCAGCTTCACAGTCTGCCATCTTCCAGGAACCCTCCATGATTAAATATTGTTATGACTGCAATATATGAAATAGTATTTTTATTTGTAACAAAATTGTTCTATGAATTATACTTTCAGAAAAAAAACGATATGTTTGTGTCTATATTCTTTTGAGGACATGATCAAAATTTCCATTCCGATGTAGTAACTCTCCATAGAAAATTTACCTTATATACTTGTTCACAATCTTATGGAGATTCCTCCCCACCATGAACAGTGAATTATTGTTGTGGTTTTATTAAAATTTTCAAATATATTAATTTTAAAAATTGAATTATTTTTATCTTTATCAGAAAGTTATATATATATATACATATATATATACACATATCTATATATCACAAGTGCTCATAGCTGCATTGTTCACTTTACCTTAACATGGAAACAACCTGAATGCCCACCAACTGATTAGTGAATTAACAAAATGTGGTATATGCATGGAGTGGACTTTTTTATGTCAATTTAACTGTGGTAAAACTATTTTCCTTATAATACATTTTATTTCATAAAAATATGTTTCTGAGTACCTTTGGTGACATAAACTGAATTATTCTGTATCTTAGTATACTGAAAAACAAACTGAACATATAGAAAAAGCTTCAACAGTTATAGATACTAGAACTCCCACCTTCTGCAACCCAAAAAGGAATTTGGTCCATACTCCCAGAGGGGTAAATGTTAAGGGGAGATGACTAGAGGGCTCTGGACCCTAGTTCAACCAGGACCTGAAGCGTCTGTTCCTGGGAATCTTGTTATTATACCATAACTAAAAGGCAGGTGAATCTGGAAAACAACAGGGGAAGTCAGGCGCTGGTTCTCTCTCTTTTTTCACATTTTTTAGTTAGTGATTTAATATTGGTTTACAAACTTATGAAAACACAGGGGTATAGTTTTCTTTTTTAAATTTTTAATATTTATTTATTTTCCCTTTTGTTGCCCTTTTTATTGTTATTGTTGTTATTATTGATGTTGTTTTTTGGTAGGACAGAGAAATGGAGAGAGGAGGGGAAGACAGAGAGGGGGAGAGAAAGATAGACACCTGCAGACCTGCTTTACCGCCTGTGAAGCGACACCCCTGCAGGTGGGGAGCAGGTGCTCGAACCGGGATCCTTATGCTGGTCCTTGAGCTTTGCGCCATGTGTGCTTAACCCACTTCACTACTGTCCAACTCCCAGGGAGTATAATTGTCATACCATTTCCACCACCAGAGTTCTCTGTCCCCCTTCTCTCCATTAGAAATTGCAGTAATTCTCCCAATAGATATGGGTTGATAATTATTTCTGTAACAGTGTTTACATATATTTGCCCATTTTTTCTATTGACCTGCCTTATCTCCCTTTCCAACTTACACCTACACTTACTGCTACTTCATAATATCCATTATTTTTTCCTTTTCTCTCTGGGTCTTGATGGAATTGGAGCTCAGAGCCCTCTGGCCATCTTCCCCTAACATTTCTCTCCCTTTGTTTGGGAGTATGGACCCAAAATATTTTTGGAGTGCAAAAGGTGGGAGTTCTGGCTTCTCTAAGGTCTTCTCCATTGGAAATGGGAATTGGAAGTTTGATCCATACTCCTAGACTATTTCTATTTCCGTAGTGGGGAACGTCTCTGGAGAAGTAATGTTTCTGGATACACATGTGGTTGTCTGCTCAAGGATTCAAGGTAAAGAGAATCATAGTAGATGGTAAGACATAAAGCAGGACAAAATGATTAATAAATAGAACCAAACAGGAATAGAGTAGCTTAGAATAGGAGTCTTAGGTTGGATAGAATCTAGAAAGTCTACTTTAGGTATATTCCTAGGGGTCAATGACTTTACTAGTTTTTGCCTGAGCCCAATAACTAACATGCAAGTGGGCTAAAATATTGTCTGGGAAGATGGTGTCAGAGTTGAGAATAGGGACAGAAAGCTAGATTAGGGCAGAAGGTAGCTCACAGACTTGAAGAAAGTATATAAATACAATTAACTGTTTATTCTATCCATCTGACTCAGGACCCATATATATTCACATTTAGCACAGGAGCCTGTATAAGACTGACGCCAAATCCCAGTCAGTCTGAGTGCACAGTCCATACTTGCAACTAGGAACACTATAGGCTCCACTCATTGGCATAACTAGTCTTCCTCAGAGGACATGTTAGGCTGACCCAGCCTCCCTTTGGAGAATGGGCCAGTCCCTACCATTGCTGATGTATTGTCAGATCAAAGTTCTGGAGAGACCTACAAGAAGGCTTATGCTGACCTTCCTGATAGAAATGAGCAGTAATGGTGGAGAGAGAGAGAGAGATCTTTCAGTGTGTAGGCCTATCATTCTGTGTGTGAATCCAAGGATTCCCTGATGAGGGACCCAGATGATGGGGTAGTCTGGTGTTGACCAAAAAAAAAAAAAAAAAAAAATTAAATGAGCCAATCTCTTGCCTTTATACAGATTTTACAATCCCTTGTTTATCTGATGAGTTCAGACTTTTTTCCCAGTTGTTAAAACATTGAGTGTCACTTGTTGTATCCAAACTGGTATTAGGTTTATGGGATATGGCATCAAGTTAGGGATGAAATACACCTAGGATTTTAGTGAGATTTAAGTTCCCGTTAAATTTTACTGCATCTGCTTGTTTGATGATTCTAATAAAGTTTGTCATAAGGACAGTAATCGTTCTTTAGTTGATATGTATTTTTGCCAGTATATCTCTTTGCCAATTGTATACAATGTTTCTACTAAATATTATCAAGAGGTGAAAATAATGCTGATGCTCTCAAAAGAGATTAGTAGGTTTATCTTATTTTCTGTTGCGTAGTTAGCTGAGCAGATAGAGGAGAAAAGGAATGGTACTCAGAAGTAATAATAGGTGTAGGTGTGACTTAGGAAGGAAATGAAGCAAGGGCAGTAGAAAAACTGGGCAAAAATATATAGATGTAGATAGATAGTGATATATATAAATTCAACCCATATCTGTGACCTTGGGAGAACTACTGTAGTATCCAATGGAGGAGATGGGGACACAGAACTGTGTTGGGGGGGATGATGTGGAATTCTACCCTTATTATCATATAATTTTAGAAATCAATATTCAATCACTAATAAATAAAAAAGGAAAAGCTTCAAACTACATCAAAGAGTATATATATATATATATATATATATATATATATATATGAATACTAAAATCTCCCTGTCCTGCCCACTCCAGTCTATATCCTCTTCCTGCTTCCTAGCAGTAACTACAGTTAATAGATGTTGCTTTTCCCCAAACACTATTTTGTCCCTAAATTTTTCTTTGATATTTAAAATCCTTTTTGTGTCAACATATATATGTCTTTAACATTATTTTGAACAGCTGCCTAGTATTCCTTTATGTGGACACATCAGAATCTATTTAAACATTTCCCTCCTGAGTAATTACTCATTTTCCCCTGTACTTCAGAAAATGCCGCATGGTCAGTTTCATATCTGCTCACAGATAAATAGTCCAGTCAAAGGACATTTTAAAAAATTTATTTTAATTTCATAAAGTGACTTAATATTGATTTACAAAATTATAGGATAATCAGGCTATAATTCCACACCATTCCACCACCAGAGTTTTTTGTCCCCATTTCTTTCATAGAAGGCTACAGAAGTTCTCCCAAGGTTACAGATATGAGTTAACTATTATTTGTACAACTATCTATCTATATTTGTGTGAATATATATTTGCTCTTTTTTTTCCCCGTGGTCCCTTTTTTCTTTCCAAGCCACACCTGCATCTACTGGCTCTTCCAAATACCCTTCCTTTTTCCACTTTCTTTTGTCACCAGATCCTGATGAAGTTGGAAATTCAGAGCCCCCTGGTCATCTTCCTTAATCATTTTTCTCTTTCTGGGAATATGGACCAAAATTGTTTTGGGGGTACAGAAGTTCGGAGTTCTGGCTTCTGTAATTGCTTCTCCATTAGACATGGGAATTGATAGGCGGATCTGTAAGCCCCCAGCCTATCTTTCCCTAGTGTAGGGCTCTGAAGAGGTGAAGTTCCAGGATACATATATGTGGTTCTCTACTCAGGGAATTCAGGATGGTATCATAGTAGCATCAGCAACTTGGTGACTGAAAGATGGTAATATATAAAGCAGGACAAAATTATTAGTGAACAGGAACCAAAAGTAGGAGTAGTGCAGCTGAGAATAGGAGTCTTAGGTTGGACAGAAGCTAGGAAGTCTATTTTAGGTATGTTCCTAGCATCCCATGACTTTAGTATGTTTTTCTTGAGCTTGATAGCTAACATGTAGGTGAGCTAAAAATATTGTCTGGTAAAATGGTATCAGAGTTGAGAATAAGGCTAGCTTGCTCAATTAGGGCAGATAATAGCTCCCAATTTTGAAGAAAATCTATGAATAAAATTAACTGTTTACCCCATCAATCTGACCCTGGGCCAAAATATTTTTAGATTTATTACAGGAACTTGTGGAACTTCTGAGCTCCTGTTGATTTGAGCTTGCAGTTTATGGACACAGCTATGAACATTCTAAGGTTTCAGCAGAGTTGGATGCCCTAGCATACCTTCAGAGAGTTGGGCAGTCCCTGTCATTGCTACTTTATAGGGAGGACAGGTGCCTTGAGTGACCCATGAGAGGGCTTATACTGATATTTCTGTTGGAAGTAACTAGTGATGGTGGAGAGAGGGATCTATTAGATGTCTAGGCCTATCAGATCTATGTTGAAATCCAAGGATTCCCTGATGGGGGCCCCAGATGATGTGGAGGTTTGGTATTGACCAAAAAAGTCATCATTAAGTGAGCCAGTCTCCTGCCCTCATCCAACTTTTGTATTCAAAAGGACACTTTTTATTAATTTTATATTTTGATAGGTACTGACTACTATATTATCCTATACAATAGTCGGGCCAAATTAAACTCTCATTGATTGTGCTTGAGAGAGAGAGATTACTTCTCCACATTGATACCTGATTGTATCAGATTCATTAGTTTTTTGTCAATATGGTGAGTTAAAAACTATAATTTCTTTTTTTATTCTGCAATTGAACATCTTTTTTGTCATATATTTTCCTGTTCACATCTGTTGGGTTGTTGGCTATATTTTTTAATGATTTGTGAAATCTCTTAAATATTAAGGAAATTAGCCCTATGGCTGTCAAGAGTGCTGTCAAGATTCTCCTCTTTTCCATTTGTTTTTATCTTGTGTTTATGGTTCTTTTTGGATGGATAATGTTTAAAGTGTCCATTTTCTTTCTTTCAAATAGATCACAGTGTATTGGGTTGTCAAAAAAGTCATGAAGTATTTTTTTTTATATTTTTCTATGCAAAAATATGTTATGACCTTTCTGGCAACCCAATACAATACAAAGAGTCTAAACTAAAAATCACACCTTTAAAAAATATATTTACTTATTTATTTATTCCCTTTTGTTGTCCTTGTTGTTTCATTGTTGTAGTTATTATTGTTGTTATTGATGTTATTGTCGTTGGATAGGACAGAGAGAAATGGAGAAAGGAGGAGAAGAGAGAGAGGGGGAGAGAAAGACAGACACTTGCAGACCTGCTTCACCGCCTGTGAAGTAACTCCCCCTGCAGGTGGGGAGTCAGGACTCCCCTGCAGTTGGGGGGCGGGGGGGGCTTGACCAAGATCCTTATGCTGGTCCTTGGGCTTTGTGCCGCCACCTGTGCTTAACCCCCTGTGCTACCGCCCGATTCCTCCCCTTTTTTAATGAGATCATGAAGTGTCCCCTCTGAAGGAAAGCCTCCAATTACCAGTGCTGTGAATACTTTGTAGATTTTATGAATATCAGCTAACCCTTAATTTGTAAGCCTTGAAGTTGCTTTTAGATAAGATTATTTTTGTTGTTGTTTATTTTTTAATTGATCACAGATTGATCAATAAAACCATGATAACTCTGAACAGATTTTAGGGTTTTTTTTTCCCTTTGTCAGGGCATTCTCATTTCACTCAGAATAACAGCTGCCACAGTGTTTGCATTGTTTTCTAATTTTGCTCTATTACTTCTTTCTCCTATACCACCTAAGAGTCTTTATAACACTCCATTTTTAACATGAAAACAAAAAGACACATAAAATCATTTTAAAGTAGAAAATAAAATTACATTTGGGGGTAGGAGTTTTTTGAAGACACCTATCATGGGAAGATAAGAAATTGTACTCCTGCTAACAGCTGTACTGTAAACCATTAAGCCCCCAATAAAATGATTAGAAATACAATTAGAAACATGAAATTACTAACAATCTTATTGTTCTTAGGACCATTTTCCTTTTCCCTTCTTTTCTGTTCCATCACTATCACTTCTATTTTAGTATCTTGTTCTACCTCCTTACTCTCTTTTTCAGTGCTCCATTTTTTTCCTTTCCTCTCATACCTGTTAAAAAAGCAATACATGCTTACAGTAAATTCTCTCTCTGTGTATAAATATATATTATCATAACAAGGGCATATAACTTTAAAAACCTCACTTACCTCACCTCTTCATTCACATGTCCCAGAAGATACAACTTTCTTTTGTGTTTTTTCTTGAACATTTCTGTGGGGATATTTGTGGACAAGGGCATGTTTGATATGAATTTATATTATACCCTTAGGAATAATTAATTATCTTAGGACATACATTAATTATTTTTTAAAATAAAATTTTATTTTTATTTAATTATTATTGGATAGAGACGGAGAAATTGAGAAGGGAGTGGAGATAGTGAGGGAGAGTGACAAAGAAACACCTGCAGCCCTGCTTCACCATTTGTGAAGCTTCCCCGCTGCAGGTGAGGACCAGGGGCTTGAACCCAGGTCCTTGTGCACTGTAGTGTGTGCATGTAACCAGGTGCATCACCACCTGACCCAGGCTATACACTAATTCTACATATATGATTGATAAACTGTTCTTAGGGCCATTACTATTGCTCTTAGAGTTAGTGAATTTTCCCAAAATGTTTTACTGGTTGAATTTGGCTTGGAAGACATATTTAATTTTGGGGAGGAACCAACTACTATTTGGAGTCAAGTAATTTGAATACAGTTTTTCCGAATATGTACTATGATCTTTGCTTTTAAGTTCTAGGGTAGTTAAGCTGGTTTTTAAAATAGAAACATAGAGACAAGTAGAAAGAGTGTGAAAGATATCTCAGCACTGAAGCTTCCTTCAATGCAATGGAGGCTGGGCTTGAACCTGGACTGCTTACATGACAGAGCATCGAATTGTGCATGTGACCTCTTTTGCCAGCTCATAAAGCTAATTTTTATGCAGCTTATAAATTCTAAGAATAATAATCAATGAGGGATTCTAAAATTGTTTTCTAGTAATTATGACATTGTATGTTTATGGCATCACAAGGTAACAAAATCAGTGATGGAGCCAAGGCTCATTTAGGTGTGTTAATTCTGCTTTGCTGGTTTTTGTATGTCAGATTTTTGCTGTTCTGGTTACAAATTTATGTTAGCTCCCCCTCATTAAGGGTTTAAGATGCTTCATTCTAGGTTTGTAGTGTGGTACCTACCACACAGACTTCTGCTTCTGACAGTAGCCTTGAGGGTTATACTGATAATCTCAGGCATGCAGAAAAGCCCTTGGTATTTGGGGGGGTGCTGTTTTTTTAATAACCCACTGTAGTTATTTTCTTTTTTAGAAAAAAAAGGCCTATTTTTAAAAAATGTGTCTGATTGCAGTCTGCTTCTAGAACAGATTTGTTGTTTCAGTTCAGCATAAAAATTCAGTGCTTATCTCTAACAGAAAGCAAGATATTCATCTTATGACATTCTCTATCATCATTCACATTGAGACACTTAAAAAAATCTTTTCAGAACCTGTCACTTAAAGAAATCAGTATTGTGCCCTTATCTTCAAAAATTCCTTGCTGAAGGACAGTTTCTATTTTCATTGGCTTTGATGGGCTAGTACAGAAGCTAGAAATTTAATTTAATGAAGGGTACAGGAGTAATGGATGGTAAGTTTGCCTAATTTAGGTAAGAATAGTGGCATAGGGCTGGTAAAATAGTTTACTTGGGCAGTGTGCTGCTTTGCTATGTGTTTGACCTAGGTTTGAGCCTAGCTCCTGAATTACTGAAGATAATTCCTTTTTTAAAATTATATATATATATATATATATATATATATATATATATATATATATATATATATATTATTGGATATGTTAGAGAGAAATTGAGAAGGGAAGGGGAGATAGAGAGGGAGAGAGACAGAGAAACACCCGAAGCCCTGCTTCACCACTCATGAAGCTTTCCCCCTGAAGGTGGGGACCAGGGACTTGAACTGGGGTCCTTGTACACTTAGTACACATATGTGCACTTAGCCAGGTGCACCACCACCTGGACTCCTCTCTGAAGGCAATTTCCGTTTCTCTGTCTATATGTCTCTCTATACCTAACTCTTTCTCTCCTGCTAATCTATCATTCTCTGAAAAGTCCTCTCAAAGCAGTGAAGCCTGTAGATAATCATAAAAAGAAACAAAAAATAATAAATTGTGCAACATTTAAAATTTTTATTCTTAGATATATGAATGCAAAATGCATCAGAATTTGAAAATGGATTACATGATTATTATAAAGTGAATCTATGGTACTATGTGTAGGGCATGTAAGAAAGTAAATATCTCAAACATACACTCAAAGAGAAAGGATGGAAAGCAATCATACAAACTAATGGACCACAAAAGAGGGAAGGAACAGTTATTCTCATATCTGACACAATATGTTTTAAAATAAATACAGTAATAAAAGATAGACATGGACAGTGCATTATGCTCAGGATCAGTTAACCAAGAGGATTTAATAATTATTAATATTTATGCACCCAGTGAGAGGCCATCAAAATAAATTAAACATCTACTGAAAGCTATGAAAATACATCAATAGCAACACAGTAATATCAGGAGACTACTGGAAGATAGATAGACTAGACCCATTGGACGTTTTCAGAGGCCTTCACCCCAGGAAATTAGAATACAGTCTTTTCAAGTCCACATGATACATTTTCAAAGTGTTAGCAAATTCAAGAACATTGAAATGATCTTGAGCATCTTACTGGGCCACAGTGCAATTGAACTAACACTTAACAACAACAATAAAAAAAATAGTAAAAGTCCCTAAATATGGAAACTCACCATTATACTGTTTAACAAATACTGGGTCAAAGAAGTAATTAAGGGAGAAATTAAGATATTCCTAAATCAAATGAATATTAAGACATGAGCTATCAAAATATTTGGAGCACAACTAAGAGGGAAATTCATACCTATGTTGGAACACATTGAGAAACAAGAAAATACTGAAGTAAACAACCTGATTACACATTTTAAGGGCTTAGCAGAACAACAAGGGAACCCTAAAGCAAGCAGAAGAAGTGAAAAAATTAAACTTAAGTCAGAAATAAATAACATCAAAAATTAAAGAACCATAAAAATGAAACTATGGGCCAGGCAGTGGCACACCTGGTTAAGCGCACACATTACAGTGCACAAGGATCCAGGTTCAAGCCCCTGGTACCCACCTGCAGGGAGAAGGCTTCACAAATGGTGAAGCAGGTCTGCAGGTGTCTCTCTTTCTCTCTCCCACACTATTTACCCCTCCCCCTCACAATTTCTCTCTGTCTCTATTAAAAATAAATAAATAAAGTTTAAAAAATAAACAAACAAAAAATGAAACTGTGTGTTGGTTCTTTGAAAGGGTTAATAAAATTAGCCAGATGAAAAAAAAATGGGCAGAAGAATCAAATAAATAGGATTGTAAATGAAAGAGGAGATATCACAACAGACACCCACAAAAATCCAAAGTATCATGTGAGGCTTCGATGAAAAACCATATGCCACCAAGTTAGAGAATCTGGAGGAAATGTAAAAGTCTCTAGAGGGCCTGGAGAGTGGTAAACCTAGTTGAACTCACATGTTACAATGTGCAAGGACCCTGTTTCAAGGCCCCAGTCCCAAATTGCAGGAGGAAAACTTTACAAGAGGTAATGCAGTGCTGCAGGTGTCTCTCTGTCCTTCTTGCTCAGCTCTCCATATCCCCTTTTCTCTCAACATCTGGCTGTTTCTATCAAATAAATAAAGATAATAAAAATAAAAGAAACATATAACCCAAAACTAAACCAAGAGGAGATAGAAAACATGAACAGGTCAATCACTGCAGAAGAAATGGAAACCTTTATCAAGAACCTTCCCAACAATAAAAGTCTAAGCCCAGATGGTTTTACAAATGAATTCTACAAAACTTTAAAAGACAAGTTAATACTTATACTTTTTCAGCTCTTCCAAAATATTGAAGACAATGTAATACTCCATTTCCCCTTCTATGAAGCTAGCATCAACATGATACCAAAAGCAGAAACACAAGAGCTCACCAAATTCAACAACAACAAATGACCCCATCCAAAATTGGGGTGAAGATATAAACAGAGTATTCACCAAGGAAGAGATCCAAAAGGCCAAAAGATATATGCAAAATGTTCCAAGCTATTGATTATCAGAGAAATGCAAATAAAGACAGCAATGAGGTACTAGTTCACTACAATGAGAATGTCACACATCAGAATGAAACTAACAACAAACACTGGAGACATTGCAGGGAAAAAGGAATCCTCCTGCACTGCTGGTCAGAGTGTAAATTGAGCCAATCCCTATGGAAAGCTGTCTGGAGAACTCTTAGAAGGCTAGAAATGTATCTACCCTATGACCCTGCAATTCCTCTATGGGGATATATCCTAAGGAACCAAACACACCCATCCAAAAGTATCTGTGCATACTGGTGCTTATAGCAGCACAATTTGTAATAGCCAAATTCTGGACAAAACATATATGTTCAACAATAGATGAATGGCTGATAAAGCTGTGGCATATATATACAGTGAAATACTACTCAACTATTAAGAATAACAAATTCACATTTTTTTCACCTCATCTTGGATGGAGTTTGAAGAAATCATGTTAAGTGAGATAAACCAGAAAGAGAAGGTTGTATATGGATAATCTCATTCATGGGAGAAATTGAGAAGTAAGACTTCTTCTTCTAGCGTTTGCCCTTCTTCCGTAGCCAGTCAACAGCGTCAGGTTGAGCCTGATGTAAAGTTTCGAGACCTCCTTTGAATCTGGAGAGGTGGCAGTCATTGACTATGTGGGTCATAGTCTGTCTGTAGCTGCAGGGGCAGTTCGGGTTGTCTCTGGCTCCCCAGCGATGGAACATAGCGGCGCACCGGCCATGGCCTGTTCGATAGCGATTGAGGAGGGCCCAATCATAACGTGCTAGGTCAAAGCCGGGTTGACGTTTGCAAGGGTCTGTGATGAGGTGTTTGTTCTTTACCTCAGCTGACTGCCAACTCTGTTTCCAAGAGTCTGGAACAGAGAAGTTAAGTGTAGGCGTAGGGGACCAGATTGGGTGACGAGACATCAAGCATTGGACAGGGTGGGCGAAGATATATGCGTATATTGGCAGGTCTGGTCGAGCGTAGACGTGGGAAATGAACTCAGATGATGCCGCATCCCGACGAATATCTGGTGGGGCGATGTTGCTAAGAACCGGCAGCCATGGAACCGGGGTGGAATGGATGGTTCCAGAAATTATCCTCATGGAGGAATATAATTTGGAATCGACCAAGTGGACATGGGGGCTACGGAACCATACTGGGGCACAGTATTCTGCAGTGGAATAGCATAATGGCAGAGATGATGATCGTAGTGTGGAAGCGCTCGCGCCCCATGAGGAGCTGGCCAGTCTTGCAATGATGTTATTCCTCGCGCCCACCTTTGCTGCAGTTTTTATGAGATGTTCGTGAAATGACAGAGTGCGATCTAGGGTAACGCCAAGATAGACTGGCTGGGCTTCATGCCGGATTCTCGTATCGCCAAGCTGCACATTAAGCTCACGCGAGGCCGAGGCATGGTGTAGATGGAAAACAGATGATACCGTTTTTGCAGTGCTAGGGATTAGTCGCCATTTTTTACAGTAATCAGATGTCAGAGACATGTCTTTCGTGTTTCCTCGAGGATGTCGAACTTTGATGCCTGAGTTGCACAGCAGATGTCATCGGCGTAGATGAACTTCCTTGAAGAAGTTTCTGGGAGGTCATTGATGTAAATATTAAATAGCGTAGGAGCCAGAACAGAGCCCTGGGGGAGGCCACTTGAGACAAGTCTCCATCTGCTAGACTTGTCACCCAGATGCACCCGGAATCTTCTGTTTTGGAGAAGTAACGATATAGTGTTGGCCACCCATGGAGGCAGGCATCTTGAGATCTTGACTAGGAGACCACGGTGCCAGACCGTGTCATAGGCTGCTGTGAGATCAACAAAAACAGCACCCGTCTTTAAATTCTTCTGGAATCCACTTTCAGTGTAAGTTGAGAGGGCCAGGGCTTGTTCGCAGGTAGATCTTCCTGGGCGGAAACCAGCTTGGGCGGGTGATAGGAATTTCTCTGTAAGATGAGAAATACGTGACAGAAGCAGCCTCTCAAGGAGTTTGTAACACACGGAGAGGAGAGAAATTGGTCTATAGCTGGCGGCCAGTGTTGGGTCTTTCTTTGGTTTCAAACTGCTATTATCTTCGCACGACGCCAAATTTTGGGCATAGACTCAGATTCCAAGATGTGGGACAGGAATGAAGCGAGGCACTTCTTTGCCGTGGGACCCAGGCTAAGAATGAGTTCTGGGGTGATGTTATCATAGCCAGCAGCTGTTCCCGGTTTAACCCTCTTCCAAGCATCTTCCAGTTCAGACAGTGTAAAGGGAGAGAGTTTTGGAGATGGACAAGATAACCAGAAGTGGGATGACCACTCATGGGAAATTTCTCTTTTCCGGACTGGGTCGATCTTAGCACGTCCAGCTTGAGTTAGGTGACTGGCCACTGAGTTTGGAGATACGGGAGGATGGGAGACGGGAGGGGGTTGGCTACCGGCACCCAGTCTGTGAAGAAGCTTCCAGGCCTTTCTACTTGAGTGGGTGAAGTTCAGACTTTCCGTGAGTTGTTGCCAGCTGGCTTGACGTGCTGCATCCAGGGAGGCAATGAGATGGTCAGCCACATCTGGGTCGCCTGACTCATCATACTGCTTTAGTAGTTGCTCGCATTCAGAATCAAGACAAGGCATATAGTTAGCACGTCTCCCACGAGGAATGGCTTGGGAAGCTGCTTTGAAGATGGCTTGGCAGAAGCGCCTGTAGGAATCTTCAGAGGGGATAGAGTTAATTGGAATTGCAGGAATAGATTTGTTGGTAAGATCACTGAACAGACGCCAGTTTGCTTTCCGAAAGTTCCATCTTAGTTTCTCTGAGCACAGAATCAGTGGGAGCTGGAGACCAATGTGGATGATAGCTGGGCGGTGATGACTGTGCGGGAAGATCTTTGAGAACTTGTCTCGTAGCGGGAAAGGCTTGGCCTTTGACTGTGCTAATCCAGCACAGGTCAGGTGATGAGTCTTTATTCCATCTAGCACAGTGAAAAGAGCCTGGCTGTTTGGGATCATATAATAGGGAGAGATCATTCGCTGAAGCCCAGTCAGCTAAGATAGAGCCGTCAGCACGAGTGGAGGAATATCCCCAGTCTTGGTGATGACTATTAAAGTCTCCAACGTAAACGGCTGGGTGATTCGGGCTAGGCAGGACCTCATTATCCCATGAGGCACTGGGAGGCTTATATACGTTGACGAGCTGAATAGTTCCAATAGTAATGGAGTCGTAGAAGGTCGAAGAGGCCGTATGGTAAACGTCCGCAAGATACGATTTAGCGTAGATGGCTCGGCCGTGTTTAGGATGGAGATTATAGCATATTAAATCGAATCCACTGATGGTGAGTCGAGCAGCTTCATCGACTGCTATATGTGTTTCTTGTAGGCAAATAACATCTGCCTGATGCTGTATCGCCAATTGACCAATAAGAACGCGTTTGGCAAAGGACAGCCCCTCAACATTAAGTTGGAGGACTTGAAGAGCGGGACCAACAGCTTGAAAGCTGTCAGGAGCTGCTTGTTGCTGGCTTTGAAAGTGACTGGGATCCATGTGGATTCAGTCGGCTAGGAAGGATCGTCAGTTTCCCCAATGAATGGGTACTCACGAGATGCACCACGGGAAGGTCGATCCAATGCATCCCAGAAGTAAGACTAGAAAGGAGAAACACAAAACAGAACTTGGACTGGGCTTGGTGTATTACACCAAAGTAAAGAACCTGGGGAGCGAGAATTTTAGGTCCTAGTGCATGATAGCAGAGGTTGACTGAGTTTAGGGTTGAAAGTGATTTTTCAAGGAACTAAAAAAATTTACTCATGTACCAACTGTATTTACTATAAACCATTAATTCTCTTAATAAATATAAAAAGCAGAAATTAAAATCTATATGTATAAATGTCTACATATCTATGCCTTTCTCCATCCTCTCTCTCTCTCTCCCTCCCTGTTTCCCTCTTTATTAATTTCTTTTTATCCATCTTTCTATCTCTATCAGTACTGCTTCACCATTCATGGGCCTTCTTCTACTGTCATCCACAGTGCTCTCATGTGGTGCCAGGGCCTCCAACCTGGGTCTTTTGTATGATTAAATATTTATTCTATTCTGTGAGCTATCTCCTCTCTCAAAAAGAAAGTAATTATAAAAGCTATTAATGGGGCCATGTAGATAGCATAGTGGTTGTGTAAAAGTCTTTCATGCCTGAATCTCCAGGGTTCCTTGTTTAATCCCTGGCAGTACTATAAGCCAGAGCTGAACAATGTGAAAAATGAAATGAAATGAAATAAAATAAAATGAAATACAAACAGTCATTGATAAAAAGTTAGCTTTGCATTTCTAAAATGATCTAGTGTAGATGAGAGTAGGCCAGGGTTTTGGACTCCTAATGAGTCCCCTGACTTTCAAAGCACTCTAATTTAACTGACTGAATGAAATGAAATGAAATCCTTTGTTAGGTAGTCCCAGCTTCTTGTTAAATAAGGATTTCCATGTTCCTGTTCACTGCTCCATTCCTTTTTGGAACAGACCCTGTCATTGCAACTGAATGGGTAAAATCTATCTTCTCATTTGTACAAGTATGTTCAAATGGTTTTGCAGAATTTTGTTGATTAGTGTCATATCTTTATGCAAAAAGCAAACATTGTTAAATGCTTCCTATGTTCCAGTCACTGTAATAGTTACTGGTATTATAAAAATGAAGCACACATTATACCATAGAAAAGATGCTGGCAAAGGAGTCTTCCTGGTAGGCACTCTGTGAGCATACTAGACTTAGTCAGTCTCCTATTTCATTTAACACGGACCTTCACTTGTTAGCTGTAGAACCTGGTACAAGTTATATAAATTCCAAATCTCCATTTTCTCTTGGTAAAATTAATATAATAACTACCTGACAGAATTTGGGTGAGCTTATAACTTATGTCTATAGTATGTCTAGTCTTCTGTGAGCAGTTAGTAAGTGGCAGCTAAGATCATGACCATTAATATATAATTTGCTTATATGGACTGCACAATGTGTGTCATGGGGTTTTCTTTTCCTTTCTGGAAACAAGATTTTTACAATTTAAAAAGTGACAAATGTTGGAAAAGAAAATGACTATATTTTCCCCAAACCTTACAAGTACTTATAGATCACACCAAACAAGCTTTTATGGTGGTGCATTCTGTATCTGTCCATCATCGTATGCATATTATACTTTCCTTAAACACAATAATCACATTTGCCACTTAATTATGGTCACACTCATTTTTGGCTTTGTGTTTTCCTTGTAAGGGATCATGACAAGAAAGGCTGTGCACAGAAAAAAAAAGTTACCCTTCTTTCTTTCATTTGTGTCTTTTCCATTCTCTAATATCTTCTCTGTCATATTGAAGCCCTCAATTTAGACTTGCATGAGGATGTGAAAAAGCAATATTGAATAAGGAAACAAAAAATACTTTAACCTGACATATGACAGAAACTTACTTTTGCCATTTCCTCTTCTGTTGTTTATGTCACTAGCTTTAAGCTTTCTGTTTTCCACTGAGATATTGAGTCACTGGGGGGGGGGGAATCAGCCTAATTATCTGACCACTTATATACAGATTTTTTAAAATGTTTATTTATTCCCTTTTGTTATCTTGTTGTTTTATTGTTGTAGTTATCATTGATATCGTTGTTGTTGGATAGGACAGAGAGAAGTGGAGAGAGGAGGGGAAGACAGAGGGGGAGAGAAAAATAGACACCTGCAGACCTGCTTCACCTGAAGCGACTCCCCTGCAGGTGGAGAGCCAGGGCTCGAACCGGGATCCTTACGCTGGTCCTTGGGCTTTGCACCACATGTGCTTAACCCACTGCACTACCACCCAACTCCCTATACAGATTTTTTAAACCCGACTGTACTTCTGGAACTTTTTTTTTATCCTCATGAAATATTGCTACAGACCTAAATGTACCTTTCAAATAGATGATAAAATTTGCTTTGGAGCCAGTGTCAACTTAATCCCATCCATTTGGTTAACAGACAATTAAGCCCAAATTCATTTATGTATTATGGCCAATAAAAAGTCAAATAAGTGACTTTATTTCCTTAGTAAATTTAATTAAGGTGTGGGTAGTACATTGCATGTATTTATATCCCCTAAGATATATCTACCATGTGCCTACCATTGGGGTGTATACTAAAGAAAATATTAAAAACGGTGACCTCTTTACTCTATTTTGAGGAAGGACCACAGTGTGTACAAGGACTTGCTGTATAAATGTGATGAATGCTATGCTAGAAATATGGGCAGAAACAGTTGGGATAATTAACAAGCATTTTTTTTATTGCCACCAGGGTTGTAGCTGGGGCTGAGTGCCAGCACTATGAATGCACTGCTCCCACAGCCAATTTTCATTTTTTTTAACTTTCAATATTTATTTCATGGGACAGAAAGAAATTGAGAAAGGATGAGGGAGATAGAGACGGATAGAGAAAGAGAGACACATTCAGACCTGTTCAATCAGTTTTGGAGATTCCCGCAACCTGAAGGAGGAGAACCAGAGCTCAAACTTGAGTCCTTGCACATGCTAATATATGTACCCAACCAGGTGCACTGCTACCTAGGCTCCACAGTCATTTGTTTGTTTAAGGATTGTTTCTTTGGTCCTCACTGGAGCTTTACCACTCTGGGCCAACTTTTTCAGAGGCAGGGAGGAATAGATAAGCCACAGCACAGAAACTTCATTCCAGTGCATTAGGGACTCAAATCTGGGTCCCATGCATAGAAAACCAGGTGCTCTCTCCAGGTGAATTTGCTAATCCTGTTTAAATGGTATTTTAAAAATATAATGTAATGTATTAGTGATTTAATAATACTTTAGAAGATAATTCCACACCGAAGTCATCACCAAAGTTCCGTGCCACCCCCCACCTCCCCAAGATAACCACCATAGTTCTCACATTCTTAGAGACAGTTTGACTAATTTTTTTTGCGAGTATATGCCTTTCAAGATCTATAATCTGCATATGAGTGAAACCATCTGGTTGTTTTCTCCAGTTGATCATGCCTAGCAAAGTAGCATTTTTCACTATCTACCAAATGCCGTTACATGCAAAAGATTATATACTTAGTAGTGAAAGAGACTCAGTCTCCACTTTGATGAAATTTAAAGTTGACATAAGCAATAAATTGCTATGAAATTAAAATTGTGATAAGAGTGCTGAAGGATCAGTTGACATGTGAAAATACACCAGGTCCCTTAAACCATGTCCAGCAAGCCAGGGTGGCTTCTCAAAGTGACATTTAAATAGAAAGGTGAAAGAAAGGGCAGGAGTGACCACTTCAATGAAAACAGGAAAACATTTGTTGCATTAGAACTGTATTTCTCAACTGGGGGCGATTTTTCTTACCAGGAAACATTTAGGTATTTCTGGAGGCACATTTGACTGTCAAAACTGGCATCTAGTGGATAGAGGACAGGGATTCTGCCAAATATCTTACAAGGCACAGTATTACCCAGTGTTATTCAGTCCAAATGTCAATAGTGCTGAGTTTGAGAAACACTACATTAGTTCTAGAAGTCAGTGAACTGAAGAAAATTTCACAAAAGGGGAAGGAGAAACCTAAATTCCATTTAGAAGAGTTTATAAAATACAATGGATGGGAGCAAAATAAATTCATTTACTTATCAATTAAGAAGATATAAGGAAACTGGAAGTAATGCAAAGTGATATAAGTAATCATACTTTGTTAAGGGGACACTGAGAAAAAGATACTTGACACATGGTAGGGAATGGTCTGGAAAAGCTTTCTCATAGGTATGGTACTTGAATAGATATTAAGTTGTGATAGGAATTAATCTCTTAGAAACTTTCAGAATCATTAGAAGTGGAATCTAGAACATTAGAAATGTATTCAAGATAGGCAAGTCTGGAAGACAACACAAAGATATAATGCATTGTATAAACTAGCAGGCAGATACATCAGTGGGGCATGGACAGATTACAAATGGAGACCCACTGCTTTAAATATCCCCAGTTGTGTGTGTTCCAGTTGTTAGTTCCAGTGAATAGTGGGGTACAAAGTAGTCTAAATAGAGAGAACATCTTAACTCAGTGTGGATATGACTTTCTGGTTTGACAGTATTTGTAATCCGTAAGAAGTGGAGTGTCTGAAAACCAGATCAGAGCCACCTAAGTGAGAACTGGAGCAAGATTATCAGCAGCCTTAACCGAGATAAAGGAAACGAAGATTTGGAGCTCGGTGAGTAGTTAAAAGTAAGGGTACAGGACAGTGGAGAAAGCATAATGAATATGCAAAAAGACTTTAATACCTGAGGCTCCACAATTCTAGGTTTAGTCCCCCACACCACCATAAGCCAAATCGAGTAGTGATCTAGAAAAATAAATAAGTAAACAATAGTACAATACTGGAAAATAAGCTCAAGGATAACATGCCTGCTTTGTCCTATGAGTGGACCAGGATGGGACTAGGTCCTCCCCACATCAACGGACATATTGTTGCTGTGGTGTCTTTTCCTCTCAATCTGTCTTTTGCTATTTGAAAAAGTCCGCTCAGACTGGTGAAGCCCTGGTGATGACAAAAAATAAATTTACAGAGCACAGAAAACACAACTTAGTTTTAGGTAATGATTATACTCTGAGTTCAGTATAGCTTTCAGACAGTGAACCTGAGACACTGTTTGCAAGTACTTTTTGCTCATAAGACCCTCAACCTCTGAAAATACTATTTCAACCAGAAGTTTCTTTTTTTAATTTTAATTACTAATCTAACATAGTTTTAAAAACATCATATTTTTAAAAACCTTTTTTTTTAAATTTTTTATTTAAGAAAGGATTAGTGAACAAAAGCATAAGGTAGGAGGGGTACAACTCCACACAATTCCCAACACCCAATCCCCATAACCCACCCCCTCCCATGGTAGCTTTCCCATTCTCTATCCCTCTGGGAGCATGGACCCAGGGTCGTTGAGGGTTGCAGAAGGTAGAAGGTCTGGCTTCTGTAATTGCTTCCCCGCTGAACATGGGCGTTGACTGGTCGGTCCATACCCCCAGTCTGCCTCTCTCTTTCCCTAGTAGGGTGTGACTCTGGGGAAGCTGAGCTCCAGGACACATTGGTGGGGTCTTCAATCCAGGGAAGCCTAGCCAGCATCCTGGTGGCATGTGGAACCTGGTGATTGAAAAGAGAGTTAACAAAAACCTTTTTAAATTATCTTTGTTTATATAGAGAGTCAGAAATCGAGAGGAAAGGAGAGAGAGAGAGAGAGAGAGAGAGAGAGAGAGAGAGAGAGAGAGAGACACCTGCAGCACTGCTTCACCACTTGTGAAGCTTTCCCCCTGCAGGTAGGGCTGGGAGCTTAAACTGGTGTCCTTGTGCATTGAAACATGTTATCTCAACCAGGTGTGCTGTCACCCAGCCCCCTCAGGTTATTTTCATATTCACACATGACTGTAACTCATCACACTCCCCCACCAACATTCTGTGTCCTGCAATCCCTAATGCCCATAGCTATCTTAGTTCTTGTATTGTACAAGACACAGTCTGGTTATCCACCCTTTTAATTTACTTATTTATTTATTTTTGGCAAAGGATTTTTTTAAATGCTTACTGTTTTAATCTTTCTTTATTGGATAGAGATAGAGGGGGAGAAACAGAGAGACACCTGCAGCACTATAGATGTGCCACTGCCTGGCCCTGAGAGTTCTTTCCATTGAATGCAGCTTATATTTTAGAAATACTGGTCTTCATGTACATAGTGAAGTAAATGTTCCTTTCCTATTAGTATAATTATATCTTTTTGTTGATTTTATTATTGACTTAGTATTGATCCAAACAATATAAGATAACAGGAATATAATTCCTCATCGTTCCTATCACCAGAGTTCTGTGTCCCCGATTCCCTCCATCGGAAGCTACAGTAGTTATTCCAAGGTCACAGGTATGAGGATGTATTTATATCTTTTAAAGAGGTGTGGGGCTAGAGGAGATAACATAATGGTTATACAACACACTCTCATGTAGCAATAACACCATGTGGCTCCATTTAAGGTTAAACGAGTGTGAGGTTTATTCATAAAAATCACTGTGAATGTGAAGGGGAGAAGTCTAGCTCAGAAAATAGGCAAAAGTCCACAACTAAGCTACCCAAGACCACCACATGAAGAGATTGGGATCAATCTGGAGCTATACCTACAGGAGAGTGCCTTGATGAAAGTAATCCAGTCAAGAAAGTAAGCTACTACTGCAAGTCCTTGCTTATATAGTCCTTGCACCACATTCCCTTGTGAGTGTGCTCCATAGTCAAACTGACTTCATTCATATGCTAATTGTCTCAAATTCTGAGGGGTCACAGCACTCTCATACTTGAAGCTCCCAGGTCCTAGGTTCAATCCCTCACCACCAACATAAGCCAGAGCTGAGAAATGCCCCCCCCACCAAAAAAAAAAAAAGCATCTTCTAAAAGAGTTGAAAAATCTAGTTACTTACTTAGGTAAGATATATTTAGATATTTAGCTATGTGACACTGTGGTTAGTGTTGCTCTGTACCTTCAGGAGAGCAAGAAAGGTATTGGGTGACTTAACTTGGGCTCATTATAGTATAAAAGTATCCGCAGTTAGAACTGAATGCAGTGATGTCTCCTCTGCATCCAATTACTTTGGTAATTGAAAAGGACAGCATTCTACTTTAATTATGTGTTCTCATTTCTACATTTCTTTTAATTTATGAAATGATAAAAAGCACAGCAATGCAAAAAGCAATCATTTGAGGAACCATTTGGTACTGTTCCTTTTTTGACCCTGACCATTTGAGATTTCCAGATTTTCTGTGATTTTGGTCTTGCTCCCAAAAACATGGTTTGTTAGTTTCACTGGTTATTTTTAACAGCACATTAAATGTTCCCTGAGACCTTGCTTTCTGGGTGACATTTGGCATTGTTTCTTCTGTCACTTCTAAAATTGTGTACTTCTCCAGTTGTCAGAATTTGGAGTAATCTGTTTGTGTTACTTACATCATAATCATTTAGAAATTATGAGGAAACGTGAATGGGGATATGATTGTATCAGTATTTTGAATAAGCATATTTTTTTACTTCCTGTAGTTAATGATAATGATAAAGGTAGATGAGGAGGAAGGAAGTATATGAGAAAAGATGAATATATATTCAGTAGAGTTAAATGATACCCATAGAATGGGGAAAATAATTAGCTTGGCAGTGGTACCTACTTCACAATATATACTTATTTTAGACCTTCAAATTGTACATATTTAAAATGTCAAGGAACCACTGCACCAAAGTAAAGGACTCTTGGTGGGGGGGAGAAGTGCTTTTCAGGTCCTGGTACAAGATGATGGAGGGGGATCTAGGTGGGTGTGAGAAAATTGAGAACTTTTATAAATATACCAACAACTGTATTTACTGTAAACCATTAATCCACCCAATAAAAAATAATAAAAATCAAGGAATCAGGCTGTGGAACACCTGGTTGAGTGCACATGTTGTAATGCAAAAAGATCCTAATTCAAGCCCCTGGTTCTTACATGTAGGGGAGAAGCTTCATCAGTGGTGAAGCAGTGCCACATGCGTCTTGTTCTCACTCTCTCTATCTCCCCATCTCCCCATTTTCTTCTCAATTTCTCTCTGTCTCTATCCAAGATAAATAAATACAAACATAAAAATAAATAGAATTAATGATGTTCAATTTTAAAAATATAGCACATTGCACTACCTAACTATATGCAAATTTTAGTTGTCAGTTGCCTCTAACAAAGCTGGGGACAAAGGAGCAAAATATATGGATAGACATTTATTTTTCTATTTATTTATTTTTATATTACAGAATTACATGTTGACAGGGGTTTGAATCCACGTCATTCCCACCACCAGAGTTCTGAATCTTCACTTTCCCTACTGCAATCTACCACAATTCCCTTAAAGTTGTAGACATGGGCCAACCATCTTCTCTACAACTATCTGTCCACGTTTATACAGTTGCCCCTTCTTATTCTGATTCAATCCTCTCTTTTTCTCCAAGCAACATCATAGGTACCTCCATATGTCCCTCTCCTTTTCCTTCTCTCTCTCTGCCTCTTATCTTCATCCTATCACCGCTCACCTGCAGGGAGTATGGATCAAGGTTGTTGATGGGGAGCAGATGGTAGGAGTTCTGGCTTCTGTAGCTGCTTCTCTGCTGAGCACGGGCATTGACAAGTTGATCCATACCCACCCCAAGCCTGTTTATGTCTTTCCCTAGTGTACCAGAGCTCTGGAGATAGGAGGGTCCAGGACACATTGGTGAGGTCTTCTGCCCGGAGAAGTCAGGATGGCATCTGTAACTTGGTGTCTGGAAGATGACATGACCTAAGTTGAGACAAGATGGTTAATGAATAGGAACCAAAAAGTAGGATGAGAGCAGATGTGATTAGGGATTTTAGAGTAGTGGAAAGCTAGGAGAACCATTTTAGGTGTGTTCCTGGGGGCATATAACTATAGTAGTTTTGCTTGTGTTTGGTAGCTAGCCTGAGGTTAGATGAGAATATTGTCTGAGAGAATGGTGTCAGAGTAGAGAAAAGGGCTAGAAAGTTGGATTAGGGCAGGGAGTAGCTCCATTATTATAAAAAAAAAATTCTGTGGCTAAAATTAACTTATTTACCTCCATCAACCTGCTCCAGGGCATTATATATGTATCACTAGAGCCTTTGGAGACTGGGGCTATATGGATAGATATTTCTTTAAAGAAAATATACCCTATGCAAACAGCCAGTAAGTACTTGGAAAAAAAAGCTGACAATCATTAGCCATCAGAGAAATACAAACCAAAACCATAAGGATAGACCACAACACTCCCACTAAGTATGCTTTAATACAAACCAAGAGGATAACAAATCTCATTGTGGAGAAATTAGAACCTTCAGCCATACCTGGTGAGAGAGTATAATACAGTCACTGTGGAAACCAGTTTGATAGTTTCTCACAAAGGGAAAGTAAATGTTGTTCCATATGACCTAGAAGTCCCATTCATAAGTATATACCCAATTATAAGCACATGTCAATTTTATTTAAGAGCTGTCAGGCAGCCCCCCTGCTCCATCACTGATGCTGTGGTCTATTTACATAATCATTGTTTTGCCTGAGACCCACCCTGCCTGCAGGGTATTGGTTAATCCCACTGGTTAGAACCTTCGCAACAGCTGCTATGGAAGCTTTCTACCTTCACGCTCTTTTCTCCACCTCCTCTCCTAGCCATTTCCTTTTCTCACTTGCCACTTCCGGTTAAAGGTATATATTTATAAAAGCATTTTCTCTGATCAATAAAGGCGTGGCATTGTGTTCCTGCTCTGCCACGAGTTCCTGGTTCCTCTCCTGTGTTGCTGAGTAAGCAGCAGCCCAGGTTGGCTCCAGTCGAGTTCTCTCTAAACCAGAGAGCACATGCCAGGGAAGAAACGCCCTCAAGCTAGCCTGGCAAAGGGCTCATGGAAACATTGATCATAAATAGTCAGTCATAAAATGCCAGTCTCATGGTAAATGGATAAAAATGTAAAATATCTTTACAAGGGAATATTATTCAGTCATAATAGGGAATGAAATGCTGATACATGCTATAGAATAGATAAACTTTGAAAACATTATGCTAAGTAAAAAAAAAAGATACACTCAAATTACCACATATTATATAATTTGATTTATGTGAAATGTCTAGAACATACAAATTTATAGAGATAAACTAGATTAGTGGTTGCCATTGGGGACTGGGGAATGAGGCATTATTGCTAATGGATATGGGGTTTCTTTTGGGCATGTTGGTAATCTGTAATTAGATAGCTGTGATGGTTTCACAGTGATGTGGTTATAGTAAACACCACTGAGTTGTATGCATTAAGTGGATAGATTTTATATGTGCATTAGATTTTAATAATGCTGCTATTGTTTTTTTACAGGAGAAGGAGGAGAGAAATAATTATTGGTCATCACTGAAGCGATTTTAGACATTCAGGGAAACATTTGCCCACATATTTAGTGCTCACAAGTCTGCATTCCTAGCTAGTATACCATTGTTTCCATTTTACAGATTGGAAAATAAATGCTTAGCTACATTATTCAGATTACTTTGTATTTAGCCAAGTCCCCAGGGACTAAAAAGTCCAGGCACTGGATTTGAGAGCTAGATAACCATCATATACCTGTGACTCCATGTTCTTTCTGCCTACATTTTAATGTTGAATTAGACTGTATAACTCACCTATTATATAGAACAGCCATGCAGTAGGTTTTCAGTATATTCATAAAAACCATCATAATAGTCAATTTTTATAACTTTTTGATTGTCTTAGCAGTCCCTCTGCCATAGTGAAATGTTTTTTTCAACTCTCCTTTCAATCCATTTTGCCTCCCCTTTTGCCTCCCCAGTAGGCCTTAGCTAGTATAAGCTTCATTTGTATTTTCCCTTTCTTTGTTTCTTAAATCTCACTGATGAGTGTGAGCATGTGATATTCCTTTTAAGCTGTTAGTTGGGTGGTGGGTGTGAGGTGCAAAACATATCTTATGGGGAGATAAACTGTATACTTGTGACAACTAATATATTAATATTTCACCCAGTAAAGTGAATTTAAAAAAGTCTCTGCCCTAATCAGCCATAATTTTGTCACTCTGATTTTAGGTTTATATCACCAATAGCCACTTCTATCATTATATTACCTGGGAAATCTGGATTTGTTGATGTCAGTTTAGCCAAGGTATCACGCTACAGGACTCATTTCTTAAATGAGTCCCCAGTATTAGAAGTGGACATACCATATCACATAGAATTACTCTCCTAGGGATTTACCCAAGGAAAACAACAACAAAAAAAAACCTCTTTGGTGGTCCAGGAGGTGGCGCAGTGGCTAAGGCACTAGACTCTCAAGCATGAGGTCCTGAGTTCAATCCCTGGCTGCACATGTATCAGAGTGATGTCTGGTTCTTTCTCTCTCTCTCCCCTATCTTTATAATTAATAAATAAATAAAATCTTAAAAAAAAACCTCTTTGGAAAAAAAAAAAACCTATGCACACCAGTATCCATAGCAGCACAGTTTGAAAAGCCTAAACTTGAAAGGAACCCTGATACCTGAAAACAGATGAATGGCTGAGAATTCTGTTGTATATATGCACAGCAGAGTAATATGCAGCTGTTAAAATTATGACATCATCTCCTTTGCAATACCATGGTCATAATTTGAAGGTATGTTGAGTGAGACATGCCAGAAAGAGAAAAAACGATACCAAATGATCTTACTTATAGGTAGAACTTAAGAATAAAGGATAGTAAGGGAAAATGTAAGGTGAAATTTGTACTGGGTGTGGCATGTTGCACCAGAGCAAAGAACTCTGGGGAAGGAGGGGAAGGGAAAGTATGAAGGGGCACTGGAGTCCTGGTGTGTCTCCTAGACACCAACCAACAGCAATTGAGAGACTGTGCCTATATGTTAAAGATTATACAATGAACTATTAACCCAAATAAAATTAAAAAAAGAAAAGAAAAGAAAAGAAAATGCACCAAAGCAAATGACTTTAGGAAGTGAGAGTGTAGAGGGATCCTAGGGGTTCTGGTGCATGATGGTATAAAAGGACCTAAGTTGGGGAGTGAGAGAGTCTTGCAGACAAATACCATGAGGAAATGAGAGATTTTATCTATGTGTCAGCAACTGTACTGTAAACCATTAATGTCCCAGTAAAGATATATATAAAGACTGATTTTTATTTTAATGGACTCTTAAAGACAAAGAAGGGTGTTGATTTGTCCTGGTTTTGGAATCACCCCATTGCTTTACTAAGAAACTAGGCGATTGAAAATAGTATATTTTACTTCTGAAAAAGAATGCAGAAATTCTCAGGAACTTTCTTTAAAGCCTTTGAAATTGGCACAGTGCCCTCTAGTTAAATGGCTTTGCTAAGTGGCTTTGCTAGAAACCTTTTCTATCCTCCTTGTCCTGAAGGTACTGCAGTTCCTCCTGACCCTCTTGACTTCCGTTTGAGTATATGTCTTTCAGTTACAAGTAATTTGGGGGAGTGTCAAAAGGTAACTAGTGTCCTCTGGGTTACAATTAACCTAAAAATTAAAAGGTGGAGTTTAAAATCCTCATTAAGTATAATGAAAACTTAAAAAGGGAGTTTCTGAATTAGAGTTGGATTTAGAAAGTCACCTTTAAATTCATGAAACTGACCACATTTGACTATGCTAGATACTTTGGAGAGAAAATATATTTGAGAATATATCTATGATAGTGATTTAGGCAAAATCAGTAGAAAAAATGATTTCTCAGAGTCTTTTTCTGTGCTTGCACTCATTCAGCAGTACATGCATGTTACATGCCCTTCAGTTGTATTTACCACTAATTTAAATATATATATATATATATATATATATATATATGCTTATCAGTGTTATATTATTTGAATTAGTGTTTTCTCTTTGACTGATTCAGATATATGGCAATACCATAGTTCCCTGAGAAATTGTCTTTTTAAAGGTAGCATAATAAAGATATTTAAAGATGATTTGTAGTGTACTCTTGTAAGCTTAGTAGTTAGTAAATTCTTACTAATGTGCACTACTCATGCTAGATACCTATGGATTGTCAGCTCTGAGTTAACTGTGGAAAATTATTTGTTACTGTTCTACTCTGAAAATCTTAAGTACCCTTTTTGTGTTCTGTATACTCAAAGCATTGGCAGGTGCTTTAAATACTCCATAATTCAGATAATACCAATGTTTTTGTTTAAATACTAAAAATTAGGTCTGAAATCATCAAGGTTCTAACTCTGAAATTATAATTAGAATCCTATTTTATGGAAATCAGGTTAGCTCTAGAAGCAGAAGTATGTGAATATCTGAATCATGTGAATAGGAAACATTGGGGGAAAGATTGAAAACTATCACTATATTAAAAAATATTCACAGCTGTGTTCCCACACATGTGCATGCCTTTTCTCTTGGTATTCTTGTTAAATGATAGTTGACTAGTAATAAGCCTCATTTACTTACTTAAATATATTCCTTTTAACCCATTCCCCAGCTTTGATATGAACACAGGTGTTTCTGTGTCCACACCTATATAACTGACACGCTCACACACTTGAGTGAGCGTGTATGCTGTATGTTACATTGTCTTAACATTTTCAGTTGTCTGGATTTTCTGAAAGCTTATTTAGGGGCATACAATGATTTAAGGGTGAAATGAAGTTGATCACACTGACTCATAGTGAGCAGGACATGTCCTTTGAGTTAAGAAATGCTGATGCCTTGCCAGTTGCTTTGTAAACCTGAGGCAAACATTTCTGTAGCAGCTGGTTGGGAATGGGCTTTCTTCTCTATCCATAGAACAGAGTACAGATAACTGACACATTTGAAGATGGAACCCCCGCCTTGGTCTCAGTAGTACTGAGATTTTAAGCCAACAGATACAAAATCATACAGAAGAGAACAAATAGCACAAGGCATCTAGGAATTTTATAGCAGTATGACAGAGATATAGTGTGGGTATCAGGGACATTTTCTTCTTCATTAAGAATGTCCTTTAAGGCTCATGTGCTTTAGTTCTTCTCTGAGCAATTTAAGTTCTCACATATATAAGGTAACTGCTGGACTCAAACAAACTGCAGTTTTTGTTTTGTTTTGTTTGTTTTTTTACTGATAAAGGAATTTTGAGTACGTGAGCAGCCTTGCCATTTTAAGAAATGCGTGCTTAATGATTAAAAAGATAATGGAATTTATTTAAGCTTTTTATATTGTGTTACTATTTTTTGTTGGTGTGGGCCTTCACCACACTAGAACTACATTTTTGAATAGCAAGGAAGAGAGAGAGAGAAAGAGAGAGAGAAAGAGAGAGAGAGAGAGAGAGAGAGAGACCACATCACAAAGCTTCCCCCAGTGTGATAGGGGCCAGACTCAAACCAAGGTTGCACATGTGGCAAAGCAGATGCTGTCTTGATGACCTAAAACAATACCTTTTAAAAGACTAGTGTTTTGTACTAATTTCCTGTATCCTTTGATATATCTGTAAAAACGAGAACAAATGGCCCTGAAAAATAGCTCACTTCGATAGTACCCTGGATTGTCATGTGTGCAAACCAAGTTTAAGCCTAGCTTCAGCATACTGAAGAAAGCTTTGATGCTGTGGTCAGTCTCTGTCTCACTCTATCTGAAGAAGTTAGCTGGAATAGTTAAGTGCTGGAGATGACAAAAAAAATCAAAAGAGAATAGATTTGATTACTTTGTGGATCTCCTTTCAATTTAGATTATATAATCAGAAAATACAGGCAGTATTATAAATATACTCCCCTCCTCTGTTTTTAGTATTAGTCTTTCATTTTTCCCCTCTAAACTACCTCCAAATCAGGTGTGTAAATATAGCAAGCTACTTTCTTTTCATCAGGTTAAAAAACTTAGTGATATTTTAGATCGCCATTATTCCTAAATGTGTCAGTTAAATGTAGAAGAATATCTTTGCAAAAGCACTTTGATTAAAAAAATATGAATGTATTCTAATATACTACAACCAGGAATTTATGTGGTTGATGTGTTTAGTGATGAATGCTTAGGTATATATTTGCATTTTAACATGTATGTATCATGATCTTATATTTTTAAAAATTTTTATCTATAATAAGGAAACATTGACTAAACCATAGGATAAGAGGGGTACAACTTTACACAATTCCCACTACCAGAACTTTGTATCTCATCCCCTCCCCTGATAGCTTTCCTATTCTTTAACTCTCTGGGAGTATGGACCCAGGGTCATTGTGGGATGCAGAAGGTAGAAGGTCTGGCTTCTGTAATTGCTTTCCTGCTGAACGTGGGTGTTAATAGGTCGATCCATACTCCCAGCCTGTCTCTCTCTTTCCCTAGTGGGGAAGGGCTCTGGGGAAGCGGAGCTCCAGGACACATTGGTGGGGTTGTCTGTCCAGGAAAGTCTGGTTGGCATCATGCTAGCATCTGGAACCCAAGTAATGAGGGTGAAGGGTAGACATTCCATGCCTGATGTCTCTGGACACAGTCTGAAGTGAAGTATGCTGAGGTGGTATTTGCTGCATTGATTAGGTTTGGATAGGCGGATGCAATATCAGTTGGTATGAATTGAGAGATGCATGCAGAAAGGTGAGCCCCACTCTAGAGGTTCCAGGACTGGGGAAAGTATAGGTTCTATATTTAAAAGGCATTAAGTCATTTCTAAATGAAGGGCAGGTTAACCTGTCCCTAAACTTTCCACACAGATGTAGTTTTCTTGTCTATAATACTCTAATTATTTTGCCATTTTTATATTTGTGATTAATAGTGGGTTATAGGATTGTAAGATTACAGGATATAGTTCCACATCATACCTACAACCAAAATTGTATGTCTCCACTCTCCCAGAGGTAACCACCGTACACTTCACAAAGTCATAGAGGTTTTTTCCTCCTCCTCCTTTTCCTTCTTCTTCCAATTTCATTTGTATCATTTCTCTAGATTCTCATATGAGTGAAACCATCCTGTAGTTGTTTTTGTAGTGCTTTACTTATTTTGCTAAGCATAATCTGTTCCAGTTCCATCCATATTGCCCGAAAAGATACAATATTCTATTTTTGACTGTGGAGTAGTAGTCCATGGAGTATATATCCCATTATTTCTTTACCTATGCAGTCATCTGTCAGTGGGTATATAGGCTACTTCCACTCTTTGGCTATTGTGAATAATGCATCTGTGAATCTAGGAGTGCATTCATTCTTCTATTAAGTCAGAAAATTGTCTGGAGTTACTGAAGTAATATACTGATATAAAAAGGGGGTAGAAATAGAGAAAGATGACTTAAAAGGAAATCATGTCTATAAAGTCCAGCACTACTTATTTTTTACTGTTTTGCCAACATCTAATTAAAAAATCTAGAAGTAACTCAACTCCTTACCAGTGTTCACTTTAAGGTGTATTGTTGCTTTAACTTTTTTAAGTTTTTTTATTATTTATTTAAGAAAGGAGACATTAACAAAATCATAGGATGGGGGGGGGGTACAACTTCACACAATTCCCACCACCCAATCTCCGTATCCCATCCCCTCCCCAATAGCCTTTCAAAGCCCATGTTCAGCGGGGAAGCAATTACAGAAGCCAGACCTTCCACCTTCTGCAACCCACAACGACCCTGGGTCCATGCTTTTAAAATTTTAAACTGTGTCTAATCCTGTGATGAAAATAAATTAAGGGACAACCTTAGTTTTCAAGTATTTTTTTTCCTAAGAGCTCTGAAGTCATACTTAAAGTTGTTGAGTATGAAATGCCATTAATTAAAGTGTGGGATGTGTTCAAATATGAGAAGTTTTATTAATCTGTGAATAGAATAATGAATAGTATAATATTTAAATCTCATTAAAGACACACATTCTCCTTGATCTACTGTATTTATATAATCTTGGCAATTACTTACCTGTGTATTATACCCTTTTCATTTTTTAATTTTTATCATCCATACTACTCATCAACTAAAGGAATATATAATTTCCTAAATTATATCATTGATTACTACCATTTTAAGGGGAGCATAAAATCTACTTTCTGAAGAATTTTTTGCCTGAAATTCTCACAATTTTTGGTTATGACTTATGGCCCAGATTGTTAGCATTAAAAAAAAAAAGTATAAGGGCAGTACAAACAAATGTATTTCCTTTGAAGGCAAAGAGAAGATATAAATGTCCATAACTGTCCTTAGAATTCATGTAACCTAGCATAAACATATTTAGAGTTGGAAAAGAACCTTTTAGGCCATCTTCAACTTTAGATTGAATCAGAATCTTTTGTTTTGGAATTCTTTCAGTAAATGAGATTTGATGAGAAAGTTCAATAGATGAAACAGATGAATAGGAGAGTATCAACATTGGCCTTATCTGCTTCTTATCAGTTATGTGGAAGCTTATTGTTTCTATTGAGGTTAAAATGGACTCACAGAGGGATAAGAGAGCCCACCAAGAGGAACCTGTGTTTACTTCTTTCTCCAATCACAGCAAAGCTATAGCAAAATCTACCCCTAAGCTACAAAATCAGCAGACCTGAAACCCAGATGAACAAGCTTCTGTAGCAAGAGACATAAAGTATGCATCCATGTGGTGAAGAGAAAAACTTCCTCTCCAGGATAGAAACCCTACAACACAACGATAAGCTGTAATTGAAAGAATATTTCTAAGATGTGAAACTGTGCTTCAAGGGTAAAGGGGCCTGGTAGTGTGGAATAATTGGCAACTCAATCCTATTATGGTCCCATTCTTGCATCATTGGGATGGGAAGTAAGACACTGTATGCTAGAAATTAGGTAAGAACAACAACATCTGCCTTTCTGATGACCTCTCTCATCATGTTGAGAGCAGGTTTGTTGGTTGGGCATCATATTGGAATTCACCATAGTTACAGTTCCTGGGGACAGATTCTGGACTGAGGACTCTATGCACCTTTAGCTAGGGCAATGTTTAACTGGAGTCTCAGAGACATTTACAAAGAGTATTAACTCCTGGCAGACAAACAGGCCTGGTTCTTAAGTTGCCACATCAGACTATTAACAAATAAATTACACTTTTTTTTTTTTTTGCTTCCAGGGTTATCGCTGGGGTTTGGTGTCAGCACTATAAATCCACTGCTCCTGGAGGCTATTTTTCCCATTTTGTTGTCCTTGTTGCCCTTGCTGTGGTTGTTATTGTTAAAGCTGTTGTTGTTGGATAGGACAGAGAGAAATTGAGAGGAGAGGGTAAGACAGGGGGAGAGAAAGATAGATACCTGCAGACCTGCTTCGCTGCTTTGCGAAGTGACCCCCCTCCATGTGGGGAGCTGGGGGCTCGAACCAGAATCTTTTAGCCAGTCCTTGAGTTTTGCACCATGTGAGCTTAACCCATTGTGCTATTGCCCAACCCGCTTAAATCACACTCTTATAGCCAATAAGTACCCTGCAGCTGTACTTCCCAAAACAGCTGGGGGTGACACTGCCTGCTGTACTGTTTTGCTGCCCCCCCCCCCCAATTGCCAGATTCTGCTCTCCTGACACCTGTAGTCGCTTCATCACCACTTACGACTGAAACTTCAGTTGCCTTTGAGACCTGAGCCCACAACCGTGGAAACCTGGTGTCTACTGGAGACATATAACAGTGAGCCCCTGACATTCAGGCTAGATCACCTTTGATGCTAAGCTTCTGCCAAGCACATGTGATCCCCAGCCCATGGTCACTGCCCAGATTGAGCACAAGCATGCCCAGATTTTTACAGAGCACCAAATAATGAGACGACAGAAGAAGTCACTTTCAGTGATAAATCAAGACAAAAACATTTAATTTATTTGCTAACAGTCTGTGTAATTTATTTGTTAACAGTGTGATTTATGTAATTTGTGTAATTTATTTGTTAACAATCTGATGTGGCAACTAAGAACCAAGCCTGTTTGTCTGCCAGGAGTTAATACTCTTTGTAAATGTCTCTGAGACTCCAGAGCTATGTAAATTTCTTAAGGGAGATATCAAAACAATATTCCTAAGGGTGGCCATTGATATAAGAAGATCAATGGAAGAAAACTTCAACAGAGAAGATATAAACAATGTCCTAACCAGAAGTATAGAACTCAATAACATAATAACTGAGCTAAAATGAATACAATAAAGGGGCCACCAACAGAAAACAGAAGCCAAGAGTTGAAGTGGTGAGCTGGAAGATAGCGTAGAGGAAGCCATAAAAAAGTGAAAAAGAACTAAAACAAATGAAGAAAATATAATTTATATATGGAACAATATAAAGAACACCAATCACATCATAAAAGTAGGGGTAAAGCCCCCGGTTCCCCACCTGCAGGTTAGTCGCTTCACAGGAGGTGAAGCAGGTCTGCAGGTGTTGGTCTTTCTCTCCCCCCTTTGTCTTCCCCTCCTCTCTCCATTTGTCTCTGATCTATCCAACAACAATTAAAACAATAACAATAATAACTACAACAACAATAAAAACAACAAGGGCAACAAAATGAAATAAATGAATAAATGTTTAAAAAATCTTTCAAAAAGTAGGGGTACCAGATAGGGAGTAGAGGAGAGGATTGAAGACCCCACCAGTGTGTCCTGGAGCTCAGCTTCCCCAGAGACACACCTTACTAGGGAAAGAGAGAGGCAGACTGGGAGTATGGACCGACCAGTCAACGCCCATGTTCAGCGGGGAAGCAATTACAGAAGCCAGACCTTCTACCTTCTGCAACCTTCAATGACCCTGGGTCCATGCTCCCACAGGGCTAGAGAATGGGAAAGCTATCATGGGAGGGGGTGGGTTATGGAGATTGGGTGGTGGGAATTGTGTGGAGTTGTACCCCTCCTACCTTATGGTTTTGTTCATTAATCCTTTCTTAAATAAAAAATTTAAAAAAAAGTAGGGGTACCAGATAGGGAGGAGAGGAGAGGAGAAAGGGAGGGGAGGGGAAGGGGAGGGAAGAGAGGAGAGGAGAGGGGAAGGGGTGGGGAGGGGGAGGAAAGAGGAGGGGAAGGCAGGGGAGGAGAGGGGAAGGGGAGAGGAGTGGGGAGTAGAGGAGAAGAGTAGGGAGGAGAGGAGAGGGGAGGGGACGGGGAAGGGAGGAAAAGAGAGGAAGAGAGAGAAAATTCTTACTTGAAGAAATAATTGAGAATTCTTTCAAAGTGAGGAAGAATACAGACACTCAGAATAATTCTAAATTGATACCAATACATATTATTTTTAAAATATATTTTTATTTAATATTTTAATGGGAAAGAGATGTGCAAAGAGAAAGACCAGAGCACTGCTCAGCTCAGATTTATGATGGTGCCAGGAATTGAATGTGGGACTTTGGGGCCTCAGGTTGAGACTTTTGCATAACCACTATGCTGTCTCACCAATCTCGGTACACATTATAATTAAAATGCTAAAGATACGAAGATAATCTTAATGGCTGAAAGAGAACATCAGAGTCACCTATTAGGGAACACTTATAAAGCTATCAGCAGATTCTACAACAGAAACTATGAAAAGCTATAAGGCAGTGGCATGGTGTATTCGATTTGCTGATTGGAGCAAGTTTCAGTCCCAAGGGGTGATAGAGCAACTATGGGTGTCAGGAGAGCAGAATCTGGCAATTTTTTTTGGGGGGGGCAGCAAAACAGTACAGCAGGCAGTGTC